>NC_046222.1:90411234-90742734 GCF_009819885.2 Catharus ustulatus | reverse complement strand
TGTCCTCTTGTGCTTATGAAGTGTCTTGACTGGAAGCTCTCCTGGCTCTGAGCTGACTGGTTTTTTTCTAAGAGGTCTGTTCTGCATGTGGTTGCCTTGCTGTTCTCATCAGCAGGAGAGGAACAGTGAGGTTTGGGAAGGAGGGGATGGCTGGGCAGGAAGCACACCCTTGGCTTCCTGTCTCCCCATCTCCCTCTGGCTGAGGAAGAGAAGCTGCTGGGGGACACCCGGGTGGGAGAGCTAGTTTCCACAGCCCATTCAGTGATTCCAGGACACCTCCTCCTCTCCACACCAATGCCAAGTGTCTCAGACATAGTGAAGAGGTGGCACATGCCTACAGGCATGGGAAATGCCTCTTGGATCCATTCTCTCAGGCTTGTGTGTAGTCACTTGTAAAACAATTCAGTTATCAGAGAAGCCAGGAAAACCCTTTGTAAATCTCTCCTGACATGGCAGTTCAGTTCCTGTCTGGAGCACCCTTATGTGCTACAAGGGGCAAGAAAGACAGAGTTTAAAGACCCAGGGATAGATGCTTTAGGGGAGAATGTGTATTCTCATATATCTTTTTTTTTTCTTCCAAGTACTAGCATGCTGGAACTCCCTAAAAGAAATAGTAATTTTAAAGTCACTGGTATTTCCTCTTATGGCCCTAACAAAGTGGAGCAAGGCAGAAAGCAGGGAGGAAGGGGTTATAAACATGTCTGTGTCTTGTGGTAAAAGGTTCAGAGAGGCTTCATGAGTCACCAAGTGTAGTCTAGCTTTGCTGCAGTCAATTGTGCCAGGTGTTCTCCTGCATTAAATCATTAAGCACTGTATAAAGTCTTTTTTCTTCCCTGCCTTCCTTGTGAGTTAATGCTGCTTAAAGGCTTTCTTTTTGCTCCCTTGACTGGTTGGGATGATTGAAGGTTTTTACTTTCCAAAGTGTACTCATTGGTTTATATATTTTTTTTTTCTTCTGCCTTTACTTTAGTGTAAATGTGTGGTCTACTTCATTTTTTTTAAAGGTGTTCTTCTAAATTAAAAAAAAAAAAAAAAACCAACAACAACAAAAAAGGAAACACTGATACCAGAAAACCTATATTGAGTGTTTTGAAATTCAAGGTGTTTTTCTGCCTTAGATAACCTATTACAGGTATGTCCTCTGCCAGTCAATTGGTGTTAGCTGAAGCAGAAAGCAATAACACCCCCCTGGCTGCAGAGGAAAGATAAAATTGACTGTCCTGAGCAGCTGTTGTGAGTGGCTGTGCTCAAGCCACTGGGCTGCCCTTCCCAACCACTGATGCAGGTCCTTGTGTACTGGTGCAGCTGTTGGTGGTACAGTTAGCAGGGAAGCAGAAGACAGCAGAGAGATTGATCATGTGCATAACAACTGCAGATAACAGGCTTCAGCAACCCAATATCTTCACTCTCTCCCACTCCTAGAACTTCTTCAGAGTATAGCAGTCAAGATGTAACCTGATGCAAGGCAAATAAATGGAGAAAATTACTACATGTTATGGCAGATGGATCATTTCTGCCTTGGAATGGGAGTTCTTGGGGGATGAAAAGGTTGGACTCTGCTCTCTGGGTCCTTTGGGAGCAGCAAAGTTCAAATGGACTTTGCCTTGACTCCTCTCTGCAGAAACATGCAGGTGGCACAAGGCCAGTATAAATAAATTGTACCTGACTCTGTAAGTGCCTTTTTGTTCTTTTACAAAGTGGAGTAATAGCAACAGTCAGCATTACAAGCTGAATGAACAGTATTTCCAATACAAATGTTTCTTGACCTTATGAGTCTCCTCTGAGGAAGGAGCTGGGAGAACATTTAAGGGGGCAGAGAGGGACAGGGAAAAGGTCTGTGTCAATTCCCAGCTCCTGCTGGGAAAATCAGTGGAAAGCTGATACTACTCAGTCTCCAGAAAAAAGTAATTGCAGAGTCTGGTTTCTTTTTGAAAAGAATATAGACAACCTGACGCATTGATGCAATCCCTTAATTCCTGAGGGAAGTCTTGTCTCTCAGTGTAGCGGCAACAGTCAGTCTTTGTACAATATTGTTTCAGAAATACCTGTGCAATTTGTAACCAGCTATTTTGAGCATGGCCAAGTTAGGTTCATGAAGGGCTCTTTACTTTTGGAAGCAATAAAGCTACATTTGATGATATCGAAGTGCATTACCATGATTTTGTTCAACTACTTGGGCATTCCAGGGACAATTTTGTCACTTTTCCACCAATTTATAGGAAGGCCACAAGAAGTTAAATTGTTAGTCACGTCTGCCTCATGAGTGCATCATGTATTGCCTGACTGTACTTATTTAAAACCTGAACCTTCTGAAGCATCTCAGTGTCTTCCTAATGAAGACTTTTGGAAATGCTTGTTGACATCAGAATATTCCAGATGTGGGCTTGCACTTGGCAGATCAGAGAGGGAAGTACTGTAACAAACGTTATCTTGAGTCAGTTTATGTCATTAATTCATTAACTGTTGGTCAACATGGTTTTTTTCCCTAAGTGGAAATGATGAACTAAGTAATCTCTTGCAAAGCTGTTTCTTTCCACCTACTTAAATGATCCTTAAAGCAATGTGTGATTAGGAGAAAGTAGCAAAAATACTCTGAGCATAGCAACTGTGACTTAGCCCTGCTATCTTTGGGTAAGTCTACCTCAGTGAGGCCTGCTGAAGCAAAGCTTTTCATCCTTAGGGGTTAAACAGGTTTTAAAATTAATATCTGCTTCAAGTGATTGATGATGTTCCCCCAGAGGGAAGCTAGAAATTCAGCTTTGTATACTGGCTCTTGTAAAGTTGCCAGTTTAATTATCACACGTTAAACTAATTAATACAGCCCAGATTTTCCTGGGTGTCTCTTACCGTGGAGTTAATCTATGAAAATTACTGTAAATTAATGCTCTTAAAGTTTTCTAGAAAAACAAAATAATTGTTGTTCAGTTCTTGTCCTTAACTGCTTTTTTAAGCCACCAACTTTCTTCTGGCACCACAGAACATGACCTAGGAGCCTCCTTTCTTTGAATTCTTAGGTTTGATGCCTTTGAGAAGAAGCCCATATTCCTATCACAGGAAATACAGATCTGCTCTATTCAGATGAATTGTTTTTAGAAACCGTGGAGAGCCTCCTAGCTAGTATTAGCATTGTGGTTTTTGTTCAGCCAGGTAACCCTCCAAGGCACAGAACTGCTGAATTCAAAAACTGTTGCAGAAATGTCAAAATCCAAGCTTTTGGAGACTGATGTTCTTGGGACAGTTATCCCACTGAAATCTTCTGCCGTGTGCCATTCTCATACTGGCCTGGTTTTGCATGTTAGTCATTCAGAGCTGGCCAAGTTTTTGTTGCTGTTCTTGGATAAATCCTGTGAGGAGTGGCTGAGGGATACCTACAGGTACAGATACTGTTTTGGTTTTTCTAATCATAGAGGAAAGTCCTTATTTCCCTGTATAGACAACAGGCAACTGAGAAACTTCTACCACAATGGATATGTGGAAGTTAATATAACAAAGAATAGGAAAGGCTCTTCTGTCTATATCTGGGGTTTTTTCCTTTCTTTTAGTAATATCTATAATCTGGTCTACCAGAGACAAATTGATTATCCAGACTAAGTCTGTGAAAACTGGCACAAGACAATATATCTTGCTTTGCAATAAGGGAAGTTTGTTGTATTTTTTTCTCAAATTATATTGGATACAGTCCACAGTTAGGAAAGTGTATTAGGATTATCTTTTGCAGTAGGACTGCTCAGTGGAGAGGCAGAGCTGGCAAGCAAGGCTTCTCCTGGCTGCTAACTGATAGATCTGGTTCTGTCCCAAATCTTGAGTTGACAGAAATAGATACTGCAGCAGATCTAGGAATTCTATAGAAAGAACTTTCCAGGAAAAGTTCTTGTTCCTGTTTTGTTCTGAGGGGCTTGTATTTTGGCACTTTTAAAGTTAGATGTGTGAAAGCAGTAGAGAGGGGGGAAAAAAAAAAACCCTAAAACAAAACCACAAGGGAATGGAAATGAACCTAAGTATCACTTGCTGCAGTCTCTCAAGTGGTAGTGGTTTAGGAATGTGTTCCCCAATTTAGTACTCCCACTGAAGCACTTCAAACCGTGCAGTACTCCCCTTCCCTTGCAGCAGGCTGAAGAGGGGATTTGGAGGCACAAATGGTAAGGATCATGGATCGGGATAAGAACAATTTAATGGAAGCAGCAGTGAAATAAGAAAAAACAAAGAAAAACAGTACAAGCTACAATATCAGTAACAGAAGGAGCCAGTGCTACCCGACCACTGGCTTCACACCACACTTACCTGACCAGGAGAGAGCCCTTCCCCCAACTCACAGAAAATTATGTGAGCTGGTATAGAATAACCTCTGGGTCCTAGCCCTGCTCCCTCCTGGCTACTCCAAAAATTAACCCTGTCCTGACTGGAATCAGTCAGGTTCATAAAAAGGTTCATTACAAGGGCATGCTGTAGGTGGCTCAAACGTTCTGAGTACAGTAATTTCACAACTATAAGGCGCAACCTTTTGACTAAAATTTTGACCCGAACCCGGAAGTGCACCTTATAGTCTGGTGCACCTTATATAATGGACAAAGTTCAGAAATTTGCCAATGCAGAAGTGTGAACCGCGGGGGAAGCCGGCAGGGCTGCGGCTGCCGGGTGCAAGCAAACCCAGGGGCCTGCAGCGCCGCTTCTGCCAGGTACAGGTGGGCCCGGGGGCCTGTGGCTGCCGGGTGGAGGAGGGGCCTCGGCCAGCAACCGTGCCAGGGGAGCCGGCGGCGGATCCTCGCTGCAAAAAAAAGTGTGCCTTATAGTCCGGTGCGCCTTATATATCGGCAAAAGTGCGGAAATTTGCCGACACCTGGAAGTGCACCTTATAGTCGTGAAATTACTGTAATTGCAACTTTGAGTGACCAGGCTAAACTAATAGTATTCCACACTATTGTCTCCATGTGGGATCTTTTGGGCTCCCTTTCTGAGACGTATGAGCACATGGAAATCTTGCAGGAAGAGAAATGAATGGATGTCTTTCTTCTGGTATAATTGGGGAGCTTGGGTTTTTTTTTTACTTTGATAACTGTTTTCTACCCTTCTTACAGGTTAGTATTGCTTGCCCAGAAAGGATGGAGCCAATCACAAAGGTGTCTCACATTCCCCCAAGTCGATGGGCTCTAGTATGTAGTTTATGCAAACTGAAAACTGGTGCTTGCATTCAGGTACGTACTTGTCCCATAATGATTGCAGGGGTGAATCTGTCAGAAGGGCAATTTCAGTTTTGCATTTTGTTCTTCCTGTGTTCAGAGATGCTTTACAGTGGAGGTGACTGGGATAGTTGTCTGCTGCTTCATGGCCATTTGCTATCAAATTAGTTGACTAGACAGAGATTTAAGAATTAGTCTAGGTTGCTGCCTTTTGAATAAGGCTGAGGTGTCTAAGAACTCCTGCCACTGAATGCTCTTTGCAAACAAGAAAATACTATATTGGGTAATACCAATGTCAGAGGGATCAATATTTTTAAGAATGTGTAGGAAAGTGGTTTTGGTAAGGATGGATTTTTGTGTAGTTGAGGTAATTATGTCCTTTTTTTTAGTTGTGCTACTATTGTTAGTAATTGGGGCTTTTTGTTTTATTTTGTCTGTAGTGCTCTGTGAAAAGCTGCATCACTGCCTTTCATGTCACCTGTGCCTTTGAGCATAGCTTAGAGATGAAGACTATCCTGGATGATGGGGATGAGGTCAAGTTCAAGTCTTATTGTTTAAAGCACAGCAAGAACAAACAGAATTCCCTGCCTGATGTTGAGGAGCACCCCAAGAGTGTGTCAGAGCAAACAGAGAGTGAGAAAACGAGCCTGCGAGCCCAAAAACTCCGAGAGCTGGAAGAAGAGTTTTACTCACTAGTAAAAGTGGAGGATGTTGCAGCAGAGCTGGGCCTTCCTAAACTTGCTGTAGACTTCATCTACAATTACTGGAAATTAAAGCGAAAAAGTAACTTTAACAAACCATTGTTTCCTCCCAAGGAGGATGAAGAAAATGGCTTGGTGCAGCCAAAAGAAGATAGCATTCATACTCGTATGAGGATGTTCATGCATTTAAGGCAGGACCTAGAGAGGGTAAGAATTAACTAAAATTTTGAAAAACTATTTGCAAGTGAGCAAGGTCTTTGTGGATGAAAGTGAGAAAGCGAAGAGAATTAATTTTAAAAATAATAATTTAAAAAATAAAAAAAGTAAGGCCCTCAACTCCAGTCTTTTGATATGCTGCACTGCCTGCTGCAGAGACTTTCAGGAGCTGTCCCTCTCAGTCCAGTGGAAGATCCAATGTGAAAACAGTGCTTCCTGATTTACATAAAGGTTATTCCTTTATATGTTTTAAGATGCATATTTCTATGCACAATGGACATATTTGGTAATTGACTATGACTTCAGCTTCAGTTGAATAAATGTTTAAAAAAATGACCCACTGTAGTAGTAGTTAGTGATACAGATTAAATGAGGAAAAAAATGTTACTTTTATTAAATAAAAAATAAGAGTAACGCTTGTTACCCCTTGGAACCTGCCCGTTAGGTTGACCTGTTGCATAGGGGTCATAATTTTCAAGTGTTTAGAGGTAGGTAGCGAATGTAAAAAAGATAATAAAATAAAATAGATGTGATGAGGAGAGGGGAAGTAAAAGCAGAAGAGAGGTAATAGTATTGTAAGAAAAGGGGAAACAATACTGGGGAGAGATCAACATGAAAATACAGAAAGATTGTTGGAGCCAAGATTTGCACTTGTCAGTGTAACTGGTGTCTTGAATCTACCATAATCAATCTCAGATCTTTTCCAGGGCTGCTTTTGGTATGGAAGCTTACTTTAAGAAAAAACTTAAAACCCGTAACATGCCTCAGATGGAGGGTTGGTATTTGGGGGTGGGTTGTTTTTTATTTTTCAAGAGACCATGTCAAGCTTTTTGTTTGATAAATGTTTGGTTTGCACTAAATTTTGTGGAAATTGATGTACTTATTCTTAGTGGAGGTGATTAATAATTTGAAATGCCTGTCTCCAAGTTTTTGAACTTCTTGTGCCACAAGATCTTCTACCTTGTTGTATCTTCAGATAAATATAAATTTGGGAGTCTTGGAATTTTGTTTCTAGGTAAACAGATTTCAGTTCTGAACAGATGGAACTGAGTGCTGGGGAAAGTGTGTTTGGCAGAAACCTTTCAACCAGCTCCTACACTGTTTCTGTGTTTTAAAAGCACTTTTAGGTGTTTATCAAGAACTTTCAGTGTCCTTTCTTATTCTATTGCCTTAGGTGGAAATGGTGCTATTAACTCAAACAAGTAGTAAAAGTAGAATTCTGTGGAACTGAATCAGAATGGTTTGGGTTGGAAGGGACCTTAAAGACCATCTACTTTCAATGTGCCTGCCATTGACAGGGACACCTTCCATGAGACCACATTGCTCGAAGCCCCATCCAATCTGGCCTTGAGCACTTCAGGCCTCCACAGCATCTCTGGGCAGTTTGTTGCAGTGTCTCACTGTTAACAATGTCTTCCTTAAGCCCAGTGTAAACTTACCCTCCTTCAGTTCAAAAACATTATCTCTTTTTCTGTCACTACAGACTCTGATCTCTGTCTTTCTTATAATCCCTTTTCATATAAGGAAAAACTGCAGTGAGGTCTCTCTCCAGAGCCTCCTCTTCTCCAGGTTGAACATTTTTTTAATGCATAGTTAGGTATATTCAGTAATATTCAGAAGAACTTTTCCAAGGGATTTTGTATGTAATGTTGTTTTGATTCTGTTGTTGATACGCTTTTTAAATTATATCTGGATTTATTTTCTTATTGCCTGTTAAGTCTCCTGTTATTCCTCCATAGGTAAGAAATCTCTGCTACATGGTAAGCAGGAGAGAGAAACTGAAGTTGTCCCACAGTAAAGTACATGAACAGGTCTTCAACTTGCAAGTTCAGCTCATTAATCAGGAAATCGCTGCAGGTAATCGTATAAATGTAAAACATTTATAAATCCTACCTGTATTTAAACTAAAGTAGTGTATTCTCCTTATGTCTCTGGTTAGTGCTTTTAACATGTAAAAATGCCTTTCAGAATTTTCTTCAAGTACATGGTCAATCAAAGTAGCAACACAGACAGAACTCTGTAACTGCTTAAAATATTTACTTGAATATTTCTTCATTTTATGGCTATTTCTGGTATATGCCTATTGCTTATCACTGTGGCATCCAGATAGCAGAAATGAGCTGGTGGTGATCTCTAAGTTTCTGCATGTTGGGTTGCTGATCTGTGGCACTGGTTCCCCACAGCAAGCTCTACCCTGCTGGTTGGTTCTCCAGCTGAGAAGGCGTTTTTGCTTGCTGTCAGTAGTTGGTTCCTTCAGGCATGGGAAAGGGTGACTGATGGGAATTCCTGCTGTTCCCATGTGCCTTGTGCACATCATGAGCAGTGCAGATTTCTTTGCTTGCCATCTGCAGTTGCTCTCCTTCCTTCAAAGAGAGTGTAAGTACTCTGGTTATTAATAGGGACTAGTAACTGTTTAGGAATGCTGAGATGCCAAACCCCACTCTGCCCTTCGCATTTACAGCAACTTTTTAAAATAAGGAACATAGTATTTGGAAAGAGGAAGAGCATATGCATACCAGTTACTGGGATTTCATTTTAATAGGAAAGGCAGCTATTTTTCTGTGTGAAATTAAGATCTTTCTGTTCTTTCAAGATTATACTTCATGAATTCAGGGTGAAATCTTTGTACTTTTTTCCTCTGCCCCTGAAACACGGATAGGTTTCATTAGTACTGATAAGGTTGAGGTTTTTTTAAACTGTTTTACATCAGACTAGTACTTCGTGGAAGCAGTGGCACTCTGAAACTCCTTGCTTTTGTGTAAATGCGTTTTATTAGAAATGTCTACTAAGTTTATTTAATGTCTTTACAAATACAAGTACTTTTTCAATACTTATTATAATAGCTTGATACTTGCAGTGGGTGCTGTATGCATGTATTATCATAAAAAACTCGTATGTTGAGGTAAAAAGACTTTTAAAGCTTAGAGAATTTTATAATACAGAGCAGAGAGTTGAACTAAGTCCAAATTGAAACTCAGTTTGAAGCATTGTTTTTTCTTCATCCAAAACTGAATATGAGCCTTTTTTACGGCTTTGTTGGAACAACTTCAGTCATATCTCAAAACTGGTTCAATTCACTGGCTTAAAGCCCTGTAAAAAGGGCACATTGTTGTTTTTAATGGAAATATTTAAATGCTTACCTAAATTCCAAAGTGGTGGATAATTTGGAACAGTTTGGTAATCCCAGCTTCTCCTTAGTGTCCTAAAGTAATTTCACACTAATTATTTGCAAATGCTTCTTACTGTTGCATGACCGTATAATGGACTATAAAACTTGTTATGGATGACAAAAGAAATTACTCTTTTTTAAAAAGCCTTTTTCTTCTGCTTCCTTGCCTCTTTCTCCTGTAGGCCATACCCTGACAAGTGCACTAGAGAACACACTGTTCTACCCACCTCCCAGGATCACCCTGAAGTTAAAAATGCCCAAATCAGCACTAGGAGACTGCAAAAATAACTCGCTGAAGCCTGGCAACAGACCGCTTTCTCCTGACAACAACAGCACTGTTTACAGCAAACGGAGTATACCAATGTCAAAGGAATCATTTGAAATTAAAGCAAAATCTTATGCCAGGTATCAGCACGACAGCAGAAGTAACGGGTTGCTGGCAGGGATGGGCAAGCCTCGGAGCGAGGCAAAGGATTCTGGCCCCATGCAGCTGATGGAGTTTCACCGGGGCCAGCCATCCGGGAAACCTTTAGCACTCCAGGCTGCTTTGCATGGACAGTCTTCCATCGGAAATGGGCGGGTGCAGCAGGAGAACTCAAGGCTGATGTCCAAATCCAATGGTCTGATTGGCAGGGCTGGAGACGTGAGCCAGAGAGACAGCTCCAGCCAGACATCCTACGAACAAGAGTCCGTGCTCACGGCTCACTTGGCCAGCCAGAGTGGATTCCGAAAATCCACCATAGAACATTTCAGCCGGTCCTTTAAAGAGGCTACCAACAGTCTGGTGAGGACCACGGAAGATCTCCGGTGCTGTGAAAAGCCAACAAGGAGACTTGCAACAAAAGATCGCTTGTGGAGCAAGCAGACGCTTGAAGGTGCTCCATACCAGGACAATGATGGGTACTGTCCTGACTTAGAGCTGAGTGACTCTGAAGCAGAAAGTGATGAAAACAAAGAACAAGTGAGGTTAAGACGAAGTAGCTCAGAGAGAGAAAGTCCAAATAAAGACTTTGGAAGAGACTGTCACAATAGAAACAAAAAGAATATGATATCTCACAGTTCGGTTCAAAGGTGATTAGAAGCCCCCACGGGGTGATTCAGCCTTTATGAATTCCAGTGTACCAGTGCAAAGCTCAGTATCAAAAGGTTCCAGAAAATAGTCTAGGACCTATTTAGGAAGAGCTGCAGTAGGGGATGGGGGAGGGGAGAGAAATCAGAGTAGTTTTGCTCAACTGTGAATTGGTTTGCAGTCTTTGCAAGGTTAGCTCAATTATCCACAAAGTCATGTGGAAATCTTGTGTTTTGTCAGAGGGTAACATCTGGGAGAGCACAAAGAAAAATTCGGGAAACTGCTTCCCCCTTGCCTAAGTGCAAGACACCGTGTTCATGTGGAAGCAGTCTGGTGGTGGTGGACAGGTTTTAAAAAAGTCCTTGCATTGCTCTAAGGCGTTGCAAGAGACTGCAAACGGAGACACTGAAACTGCGCTGTTGCGGCACCTGCAGTATGGCTTTGATCCAGCAGCGCACTTGAGGATGTGTTAGGAAGTTAAGCACGTGAAAAGTCCTGCTGGTTTCCCCCGGGAACGTTTGTGCTCAGATATCCCAGCACATGCCGGTGTGCTCTGCTGGATCAGGCCCAAAGTGACTACTAAGTGATGATCCCCTTCTGCCAAGGCTTTGAGCTGCAGTGGCGTTTGCAGGCTCCCTGCGGAGGGTGGAAGCAGGCGTCGCTGGCGCTGCCAAACTTGCTGACCTCTAGACGTGCCCCTATTCCCTGCTTTTGCTGAAGGTTGTGTTTCTCTTCACAATAATTCGCTTATTTTGTAAATATACGACTTCTAGTACTTCAGTTTTTTTTAATCTCTGTACATAGATGCTTGTTGTGGGATGCACTTGTAAATATTTTACCCAGCTAACAAGTACAGATGGCTAATTTTGTGGATAGTGTTTACAAAAGTAGATGTACTACTTCAAAGAAAAATGCTATTTGACACTTACATTTAGGCAATCACCGGTGATACCAGGTCCCTCTTGAAACTGAGATTTCATATCCAGAGGTGTTTTTACCTGGTATTTTTAAAGTCAGCTGAATTATAAATAATTTTAGCTGAATTTTTTTTTCAGGTGCAAATTTTCAACCCTAGTTGCTTGAACACAGGCATAGGAATTTTCTGGCATCTAGGTCTGTAAAATTTTAGCTAGTCATCATTTAGAGTATGATGGTTTAATTAAAAATGGGGTTTTTTTAATTGCTGAAAATCTACTATTTTATTACGCTGCTTTTCAACCTCTGGATTAGTTGCTGTTTCCCAGTCTAACACATTTTTTGTAAATCCTTTAAGATCAGCAGTTACTACATAGTGATTAAATTTCAGCCAGTATTGATAGAGGAGTTGAGAAGGGAAGGCAATGAATCGCTTTCTGTTTCTTTCAAAGACAGGGAATTTCTGTTTGAATGCAAACTAAATTCTTCTTTTACAGATGGTGTGTTGATCAAAGCGACTGCACTGTTTTTGTCTGAAATGCTATACATTTCATAAACACACAGCATCCTCTGTCCCCACATCACTGGCTGAAATGGCCCATAGGTTGTATAGGACATGTTGTACAGCTCTGTTGAGGGTTCAGTTTTGTCTACAAACAAAAAGGTGTTCCCCACACAGCGTGAAGATGACTATGCAGGATCTGAATATGCAGCAGCTCGTTTCGCTTCATAGATTTAATTTATTACTTTTAGGTTGGGAAATGGCAACGACATTTTCAGATTTGTTTTAAACTTTGAAATCTCCCTAGTTGCAATAGGACAAGCAGGTCAGGTGCTGGAGGACTCTTCAGTAGTGAAATAATAAAAAAAGTACTTGGCCAATCTGCTCTGTTTGCTTCATGCATCTTAATTTTTAATATTTTTTTTCTACTTCTTGATTTTATGTATATTTGTGTAATTGATCTTTCTAGAGCTGTATCTTCAAAATTATTTCTTTTGGTGTAAATATGCAGTAGCAATTTAGGTTTCCACATATTTTATTTTTATGGGAAATGCTTTGTGTTCTAAGCCATGGGTCATTCAGAATAAGTAAACAAATGTCTGTTCATTTGTATTCCGGTTCTGATTCTCTTAGTTCTCCTTCAATATTTATTAGCAATCCTCTCTCACTGGCCATGAAATTTTATGAAACTTTTATTGGGAACACTTACCTGGGAGATCAGCAAAGTGTTCATGTTTTTTGTGGCTGGAAGCATATGACAGAAGAGAGGGAAAATGGTGCTTCAGCAAAACTCAGCGTTTCTGCTCTTCTGGGGTTATCAATTCAGTTGTTTCCAGTCTGGGCAATGGTTTTGCTAATTTTTACATGGTTTTAATAGACATATGAAGGAGCCCTTGGTTATGTAGTTCTCAAGTATTGTCCCCAAAGTGCATTTGCTAGTTTTTATTGTGCGTTCGGTGGCTAACTGTTTGAAGTATTACCTCTTAACCTTATTTGTCAATTTTTTGTTGTGTTTTTGCATTTTGTTTTATATATATAAATATATATATATTCAATTTTCCAAGATGGACTCGGTCTTTTTCAGATGTCCCCTTTTTACAAGTACTTTTTCATTAAATTATGAAACTGCTAACAATATTTTCATTTGTTGTGATTTATTCAGGACTTTACCCTCTGTGTCTGGCAGGTTGTAAAATGCATCAGTACTGTGTCCATCAGGAGTAAATTATTTCTGCAGATTTGGCAATACTTTAACAAGTTAAGTATCCAGGAAAACCCTTCCCCTTCAGCTTCCCAAAAAAGAGTCGCTGAGCTCTAATTTGCTGTGTATAGCAAATAGTGCAAGCCTGGCTTTTGTTTCTGCCTAGCTGAGCAAATGTAACAGACCATTTGCTGCCCTGGCCTCACTTTTCAATGTATTTGCTTATGCTGGTTTTCCCTGGTCGGACAAAGTGAGGTATAGAGGAAGAGCCATAGCCAGGCCTTCTGTCTGATCCCTCTTCTTGTACCCCGCAGACGTGCACAGCTGAACACTCACCAGTCTGCGTGCAGAGGACAGAGTGGGGCAAGCACGTTCCTGGTCATGTTGGCTTTACCCGAACTTTTGCTGTAGTTCTCCCTGCTCCCACATGCCGGTGCTGTGAGGTACCTTGCTGGCAAGAGGAGCTGCTCCCTGGGCTAGAGCAGGGAAGAAGGAAAAATGAGAAGGTGGAGGGGAAGGTGCTGGGATAGCTGCACACAGATCCCATAGCATCCCTCCTGCTCTGACCAGCTCTGCAGCTGACAGCCTTCAAGAAAGATGGGATTTGCAATGTGGGTGTTGCAGGCAGCAGTGACCCTCCTGCCTGCTATAGGTCTGGCAGCAGCAGAGTGAGTCAGGGCTGAGCAGCCGACAACAACACACTTGTGGACTGGCTTAAGGACTGGAGCGACTGAGCAAGTGGCCCCAGGCAGGCTGGAGAAAGCTTGGGTGAAATGGAGCCCAAATCCCTCAGCTGAAAAGCAAACAGGAGGTAAAAAAAGTGGGGAAAAGGCAGCAAAGGTGCAGGCAGAAGGAAAGAAAAACCAGCACTAGGAAGAAATGTTGAATTGTCAGTTGTTTTTCAGGACCAGGATTTCTTCTTCCCTAAAGGCATCTTGCAACAGATACCAGCAACACAAACTTCCTTGTTGTGACCTTCTGACAGGTGGCTTCTAATTTCTTCCACACAAAGTCTGCTTGTGGCAGGGAGTGAGGAAAGACAGGACCAAGAAGGACATTCGTGTCTCCATTAATTTGGAAACAGCTACTGTTGGTCTGTAGAGTCTTTTCAAATAACTAAGTGTGCTTACTTGATGGTAACATGGGCCAAGGACTAAAGGGGCTACACAGTGGTTCTGAGCACCATCATTTCTGAATTTATGTTTCTGCCCTAAAAGAAATGTTTCTCAGTTATAACTTGTGTATATCAGTATATCACTTGTGGAAAGTTTTCTTTGCACCATGAATCCCAAACGATTGAAGGAGAAATTACAAATGTTTGGTATTAAATGTAAGCCTGAAACACTCCCTTGATTTTGATATGGTACCTCTGGCGACCTAGCCTGGATATACAGGCTGTACTGCAGACTCATGATGTGGATCTGATACCTGGGAGGGACACAGTGTTCAAAGCCTGCCTCTGTAAGCTGCGAAGATAATCCAGCGAAACCACTCAACCACTCATTTTGATCGTTGGGAATTTGGATGATCCCAGTACTTGTAAAGGTTTAGCACTGCAGGGAATTGACACATCTATTAGGAAAATATGCTTTTGATGCGAATTAAAGAACAAAAGCTGCTTGCACAACCGGGGAGCTTGGCATGCAAGGGAAAAATACCGGGGAAGGGCAGAGATGGAAAACAATGGAGTGCCTCAATGCAGCTTCTTTAGGAAGAAGTGAAGACACACAGACTTCTGGGCTCTGGTTTCATGAGAGATGCCCTGCTACTGCTGCTTCTAAGCCTTCCTTTTACACCAGCTTCATGGCTGAGCACTTTTGCCACTGCTGAGGTGAAACTGTGATATGTCCCTCTTGCAGAGGTGATTCTGGGATAACTGCTGCCAGGTTCTGCTCCTAACCAAGTCAGTGCATCTAGCGGGATGTGACAGCTGGATGAAAATGACTGCAAGCACAGACTTCTGAAAGAAAATGTTACATAGCAGCTGGGTAAGTTGTTTGAAAATAGAGAATGTGCATGCCTATTTCTGTTCCTAAAGCTCACTCCTCTGTAGAGAGATTGGATAAATTTGTGTGACCATGTTGCAGAAGGAGAAGCAACCTCGGATATTTGCTCATTAGTTTCCCTGCCTCTGTATGCAACTTCCCGATAATCTTTCTTTTTTCAGTAGGACTCTTTTGTCTGGGACAACCTCCTGGATCTACCTTGCCCTGCCCATTCTCTGGGATTCTTCTTTTGTTTCAGGCTGGGCAGACCTTCCCTGTCTTCCATTGCTTTCTCAGCAGCCTTGGAGCTGGGTATCTGCCTCGCCTTGGCTGCTTTATCTGATACACATTGTTTTAAATCTCTGGGTAGGCTCCATAATGACACCTTTATGGTTTCTTTTGGCCTAAACATCCTGAAGACATTTTTTCCAGTTTCTGTTGTTTTTCCTCAGGTGCTGTCCCCACTCAGGCTAACCCAAGGAGAGAGCACTGAAGAGCAGGACACAAGTTGTATTTTGACAGTTCCATGACAGTTCCAGGGTTGTTCTGCTCACCAAATCGGTGGGCCAGTGTCCTGAGGAAGAATTTTAAACTTAGCACAACAGCAACATAAAAGGAAGGTGCCATCAAGAAATCTCATCATCTGAGAGCTCTTGAGCTTGTGACAGACTTCAAGAGTAGTACCTATAAAAAGAAAAAGCGTTATATGCCATTTGGGAAAATGACTCTGGTTATACCTCAGGAGGTGCATGCCCTAGTGAGGGAATGAGTCATCTGAGGGGGAAAACCACCTCTAAACTAGCCCACCCACTTCACCTGAAACCGAAGTGTCTGGCTGCATTCCTTTGTAGTTCCTTATCTCAGAAGGGTGGTGCTGAGTAGTTTGGGAACCCTTGTCACTGGCATTTTAGGCTCCATTTGCGAATATTTGAATGGAACCTGACCAAAGCCTTTCCCTCCTTAAAATTGGCTTGGCCATTGTTCTATTGTCTTCTCTAAAATGAAGTAGGGGCATTGTTTCATCTTTTTCTTGATTAATCATTATACAACTAGCCAGACATCTGTCCTGCTTAAAGGAAGCACAAAGGCCTAAAAACTGGATGAGCCAGGTGATGCAGATAGTAATAAACAAGTTGTAGTTTACATGTAGTTACAAATGGTGAGTACATAAACCAGACTCCTCAAATTGTCTGGTTAAACATCTTAAATTAAAACTCGTGAAGTCAGCCTAAACCTGCAGTTAATTTGAAATTTATTTTTAATTTGGCCAGAAGAAGGATTTGCATGCCTGTAAGCTGCAAACACTGCTAAATCAGTTATTTGCTAAATCAGTTATTTGAATGAAAGATGCTGCCTTTTCCTGAAGTCCTGACCCTGTTGCACAACCTCTGTTGTGACTATAATTTTGCAGCAGCTGTAGCACATATCAATGCTCTTTTTTTCATCCTGAGGCAAGCAAAATGCAAATCTAGGTCACATGGGGTACAAAGACCAGAAAAGTAAGGCATTAATGAAAAATGTCTTGGCTGTGCTCCACTGAAGAATGCTTTCTGAAGCACCCTGTTGCCCAACTACTCCCGTACAGAGCAGAGGTCTAGAGAGGCACAGGCTTGGAACTCCAGATTTGTGAGGCAGCTTAAGGCAGCAGAAACTTGCCCTTGTTGGTGCTCCCATGACAAGTTGGAGGGGTGTGTGTGACAGTGTGAGGGTGTTCGTGAAGCACTGGGGAGACTGGCTGCAGTGGGAAGGCTCACACATTCGCTTAAACATTGTATTCCTAAGTCAGGGATGCTTTTTCATGAGCCTCTGGCCAGTACAGAAGGAATTTTGCTGAAAGAAGTCTGTGTCATAAACTGTAATAAGTGCAGGGGATAATTGTCATTTTTGTGAAAACTGGTCTTTAAAGGCTAAATACTTCAATGTTACTTCATGGTGATTTGGTGCAATCCATGTAGAAAAGATTCCCTGTCTGAGATTCTTAATCCATTCTGCATTAACTTGTGTGACAGTGGTAATTGTTAGACACATAAATTAGTCAATGGGCACAAATCTGCTGGTGCCACCATCTCCCAAGCAGACATTTGCAAACAGGAAAATGAAGCACTTTGGCAAATGTTTTGTTATGTTTAAATATGCAACTGTGATCATTCAGACTAGTAAACAATTGAAACCTCTCAATAGTTTTATCTCTACTGGAGTTACTTGTTGCTTGCTAACAAGTAAAACTTGACCTGAATACACAAACCAATTCCAAGAACTGTACTTGGCTGCAAACAAGTACACGGCAGTGCCAGCTCTTGCTTTCCAGCGAACTGATTGCAGTGACTGATTTCATGTTTCTACCTCTGCTTTTGCTCAGTGTTTTTTGCTTGTCCCTCCATCTGTGCACCCCCAAAGGCAGAATTACCTGCTAGTGGAGAATTCCCATGTGCCCACTCTGGTTACCCTAATGGATTTAACAAGTTTGCAGTGAGGTAGTGGCTCCTTGGGTGCCACTGCCCTTGGTCCTTGCTCTCAGCTGTATGTTACCCATCTGCTGAGGAAGCCTGACAGGCTCCATACTCAGAGGCAGCTCTTGGGATACAGACAGCTGACACACAGCATTTGCACTTCATACCAGCCATGGATAAGGCCTAGAGTCCTCCCACCTTCAAGCAGGAAGGAGGACTAACAGTGGTAAAGACTACAGATGAAGGAAAAAAGACAAGGACTGCTCTAAAGATGAAGAAATATCAGGCTTATAAAAGGAGAGAACTGCAACTTTCAGGGAATTAGCAGAAGTAAAACCCAGTCTCTATAGTGCCTGAAATAGTCCAGCACCTTTTCTTGCCTTGTCGATGAGGGTTGGGGGATTTTTCCAGCTCTGTGGTGCTCTGGGCTGCTTTCCAGAACTGCTGAGCGTTTCTTGAGTGGCAAGAAATGTAATGGTTTCTGGCAGGCTCAGGGAACATGCAGGCTGAGGGAGGGCTGTGACTTCACCCTACAAGGCCTCCCAAATCAAAGATCTGCTCTTTGTGTTCCTCATGGTTGTAGAGAAGTAAGAATTCCACTTCCCTGCTCCCTCCTACCACATGGAATAAATGCTAAACTACCAGCGTGTCCTTTGGAAGCCACAGAGGTGCTGTGCAAGCTCCCTATCAGTCAAATTTGAAGGCCACACAGCAGAATCTGTGGCTGTGGTGCAACAGTGGGAAGTTCCCAGTGGGGAAGGCACAAGGCAGCACAGCCTTTGGCAGCCACCCTTTCTGTGCTCCCATAGTAACTTGTATAGGCAGAAAATCTCATCTGGTGCTCTCTGTAAAGGCACCCCACCATGGATTCCTCCTTGCTCTACCTTTCAAGTTTGGATTAGCCATTACAGAGAAGACTAAGCAGGGGCACTGTCCCGTGTAACCAGAGATCCAAGCCCTTGATACATGGCACAGAGTTTGTGTTGTAACCTAGTGCTTACAGAAGCTGTTTATTTTCTCCCAAGGTGTGTGCCAGCACACAGCTTGTTTTGGTGCCTCCAAACCATGCTGGCAAATGCTTAAGTCAGCAGGGAACACAAAGACTGGCCAGGTGAGTTGAGGGTGTATCTCCTGTTGCTGCTGGATTCAGTAAGCTCTTGCATTGTGTCTCCAAATGGCCTTGTAGTGTGCAAAGACAATGGAAGAGCAGTAAATGTGGCTAAGCTTCATAAGAAGCATTAATTGTTCTTCATTGTGATTAATGAATTCTTTGCGTGTGTTTTTTTGTTTTTTTTTTAAAAATTTCTTCATCTTCATGTTGTAAAATGTATGAAAAAAAGGAGAGAGATGTGGAACTCTTTTCTGGATGTTTCTCTGTGTTGGTTGCTAGTAATTTGCTCGCCTCAGGTCTGAGGTGAAATCCTGCCATTTGTTGTACATGCAGCAGTAGGACAGGAGAAATTGAGTGCTAAGGACTTGAAGGAATACCATGGAAGCCTATAAAATAGAAGTCTAACTGCTCTGATAAGGTGACAATAAGTTAATGAGTATCACATCAGTACTGTATCAGAAGAAGCCTACATGCAACATGTTGGCAAGGTCATGTAGCCCATGAACTTTCCAATTATACCAGATATATATATATATGTGTGTGGATATATATATAAATGTGACCAAGTGAAGCCTGGGCTGTGACCACCTGCTTTATGAATAAAGGCAACCAAATAAAAATATTCAACAAAAGATAATTGTCTGGAGGAGGATGTTAAAAACCTCTAAGAGAGGCTGTGTGGGATTTACCTGCTAAAAGACCCTGCTGGGTGCTGTGTGATCACGGGTGTGCAGTGCCCCTTGAATAATGGAAATCAGAGTCTGGATGGGGAAGAGGTGAGTTTTGGAGCAGTTAATTCTGGTTTGTGGGGACACAGCAGCAAGCCAGCCTGTGCCTGCCTTGTGCTCCTGAGTTTCCAGGAGGAGATACACAAGGCATGGAGCAGTCAGAGTGAAGCCATTTGATGTCACTGATCCCAATGGGCATCACTAACTCCAAGTCAAAAGGCTATGTCGTGTATATAAGTAGATCATGGGATGCTAAAGAGGAGACCTGGGATATAAAAAGTACCCACTGCTTTGAGACTTGAAGTCCGGGAGCTGTAGTGACCATAGCAGAGATTAGCAGGTGCAGCAGCCAACTGCATCTGAAACTTTTGATGCCAGCTCTTTTCCTTATGCCTTTGGAAATTTTTGAGGCTATACAGTACGGGGAGTAAAAGAGGACAGGGCACACTGAAGGCCCAGGATTTCTGGATAACCAGGTGCTGCTGCAGGAGCTGTGAAAGATCCCTGGTGCTGAAAGTCAGGGCCAAGTCTCTGTGGCCACCTACACCAGAGCAAGAAGGCAGGGAGACACAAGGCCTTTCGCGAACCAGCCTCTCCGGGGGCTGAGAAGCCTGGGCGCTGCGGGGGGAAGCTCTTCTCCCGCTTTTCCTTCCCTGCAGTTCTCGGAAGCGGGGGTGCCGAGCCGCTGCTCTCGGACAGCCGCCACCGCTCGCTGCTGGCGCTGCCCTTGCCCCGAGAGGAGGATCCCGGAGGGCCCGGCAGGACAGCCCGGCCGGGCGGGGCCGGCCCTGGCCGGGGTACCCAAGGCGCGGCCGCTTCGCCTCCCGAGCCGCTATAAGAGCGGCGGGAGGGCCCCTGCGGGCCGGGAGTCGGTGCCGACGGGAATAGGTACGGCCGGGGCGTGCTCGGGGCTCGTTGCTGTTATTAGTTATGGGTGTTTATTAGTGCCGCTCCTCCGTGCCGCTCACAGGCAGCTATTAGGCAGATACACACGTGTGCACAGGACGCGGCGGCACCCGCGGTGCGCCCCGGCAGCCGTGCGGGGGCGGGCCCGCCGGCGGAGCGGAGCCGAGCGGCCTTCGCCTCCCTGCCCGCCGCACCCCCATTTCATTTTCCCCTCCCTTTTATTATTCCCCCCCCTTTTTTAAATTTTTTTTTTTTCCCCTTTCGTTGCTCCCCGCAGGCCGGGGTGTAACACGCGGTGACAATTCCCCCCCTCCGCAGGCCATGTCGTCCGTCAGGATCGAGTGCGTGGCCAAGGAGGGCTGCAGGATCGGGGAGTCGCCCGTGTGGGACGAGAAGGAGGGCGCGCTGCTGTTCGTGGACATCACGGGCAGGAAGGTGTGCCGCTGGAGCCCGCTCACCCGGCAAACGCAGGCCATTCCCGTGGGTAAGGAGCCGCTGGAAAACCCTGCTCCGTGTGCGGGAGCTGCGTGCTGGGGCTCGGCCTGAGTCCCTCGGCAGCTCTGAGCTGCACGCCTTCCCTGCAGCCTGGCTTTCCTCGTCGCCAGCACACTGGGAGACGCTAGATACAGACCAGACCTAGTCCTGAGGACTTTCCCTACTATGTTTTACTACTGGTTATGCTTATTTCTTTTCCCTATAAGGTGTCCACAGCTCTTTCTATTTTGTTCCCACTTTGTCCCGCTTCTGTTGGTGTCTGCTGTAACTCTGATGTGAATGATCAATGCTCATAACATTTTCTGTATTGAAAGAAGATTTCCAGTACCGATTTAAGAAGTTGATATTTTTTTAAGGTAGTGGTGTCACTAGCTAGATTCTCAATGGTTCAAGTATTTTTTCCTGAAAGGAAGAGATATGCTAACTCGGATCAAAAAAGGCTGGCAGATTTACTGCTGGATGTGATTAAGTCAATATTTGTGTTAGGAGACAGCTCCTTAAGTGGTTTCAGTACAATTTATTATGTTCTCATGTTCAATAACACTTGGTGAAAATCAATGTTGCCTACCTATAAACTGTTCACATTATTCACTCGAAATGATCTGGGCTTATCTGCCTTTCAAATTTCTGTAGCTGCCAATTTCAAGATGAGAGAAGGCCTGATACTAATTTTGGAAGTGTTGCTTCCCAAACTTCCTCTTAGCTTAGCTGAGGGAGTGTGCTTCTCCCTGCCTTTCCCCCATAACTGATGTACTGTCAAAGGTGTAGTCTTTTACTTGTAGCCTCTCTGGAGATGTGAAGGGAGAGTTTGTGCAGTGAATAGTAGGGTGGCTGTGTCCTCATGCACCCCTTTGCTCTGGGTCATTTGTCAGGAAGATATGGAGCTGGTAGGGGCACCTGGATGTCCAACACCTCCAGTGGACAGCTGTGTTTGGGGGCTGCTCCCCCCAGGGTCAGAGGAGCACCCTGGGTGCTGCCCAGGAGGAAGAACTTCTCTAAGCCATGGCCCCAGGCGTTTCCTTGGGAGAGCAAAAGTAGACTTGCAATCTCATGCTCTGCTAGGAAAGCCCCTGCTGCTGATACAGGCAGAAAAACACTTTTATTAGTGTGGCTACTGGCAATCTGAAGAGCAGCAAAATTGCTACTTGTGGCTGGCAGGTGTGACACACAACTGAGGGGACTCTGCTGCTGTCTGTGCTGGCATGGGAAGAAGAAGTGGCACCCCAGTGTCAGTGAATCCCAGACCACCAGCAGCCTTGGCTGCTAAAGCTGAGCTTGTAGCCAGGTGTTCATCTCCAGTTCTGGGGGCAAAGAGCATTCAGATTTCTGTCATGGTGGTACTACTGCCAGGGCTCCCAAAGGGAAGGGACATCCTCAGCCATGAGAAAACAGCTGGAAAGGAGCAGTTCCTCTTGTCACTCAGTGGTGGCTGGTGGTGGTTATAAGTGTTTGTGAAAGTATTACCTAATTATAACCTTGCAAAGCCGTAAATACAAGAAGTGTTTCAGTTTTGAATTAGCAAAATTAGTGATTAGTCCCATTTATAGAAAATCGTATGCCAGACTTTGTTGCCCTGCCTAAAGTTATTATTCCTTAGATTGCATCTGATTGTAGGCTTTTACATAAATGTTGTCTTTGCACTCAGTGATTTTTTTACTAATTCCTGCAATTGAGGTCTTATGCGTAATAGCTCAAGTGAGTGTAAACTAATCATGGAGCATTTTAGTTTTCTGTTTTGCTTTAGCTCTGCCACTGCTTGGTGTGTTTTTGGGTGCTGCTGGAGGTTTGTTTGAGCACAGTAGAGTGTGGTGTGGGGGGGTGTCTCTCCTGCCCAGTGCAGAGATACTCTCTCTCCATCACTGCAGGACTCATTTACACAGGAGCTGTGCTAGATAAACACGGTTGCTCTACAGCTATAGGCAATTGATTTTTCCCTTGGGGAACCCACACAGTAAGCTAATGTAAAAAGCACATGTTCCTGTCCCCCCTTTATAAACGTATTTTTTTTAATAAAGCACCTAGTACAACTAGGTGCTGGTAATGATTATATGTCCTGGTAGCAGTGGTAATATTCAAGTTCATGTGACATAATCTGTTTCTATGTATTTAAACATCAATTTTGTTGGTAGAAAAGTTGATTGTTTCTCTTGCTGAGGTTTTGCTGAGTTCAATTGGCATGTCTAAAGTGGACAGAAATGTCTCCTCATTGCACATCTCACTTTTCAATTTCACCCCGTTTCCAGATGCTCCTGTGAGCTCCGTGGCTCTCCGGCAGTCTGGGGATTATGTCATCACCCTAGGAACCAGGTTTGCTGCTTTGAAATGGAAGGAGGAGCTGGTGACCACCATTAATCAAGTGGACAAGGATAAAGTAAATACCCGATTCAATGATGGGAAGGTGGATCCTGCAGGGAGGTATTTCGCAGGTATGCTGCAGTTTCTTTCTTCCCTCTGGTGCTTGCTGAGTTTTGGTGATAAGATGCAATGATCATTTGTAGATGCAGCAAGTTTTCCTTTATAGTTAAATGGTGGGGATTTTTTTGTTCTTCAGACAGAGTTTAAACCCATTTACAAATCTGTTTCTATCACCTGGGTACTATCTAATCTGGACTATTTCATTAAAAAGAAGTCGACTACTTGGAGCCTGCCTGGTTTAAGATACTGGCTTTGCCTCTTCCCTGTCAGCTGATTGTTTTGAATACTGGAAGTGTGCCAATAGAAAATACTTTTACAGTGAGAAATTTATTGTATTGTGTTGTTTATTCTCTGTTACTCAGAATATTATTTCTGAAATCTCAGGGAGATGAGAAGGCTCAGGGGATCCCATCTCTATGTATAAGTACCTGACTGGGGAAGGAATAAAGGAGATGGAGGCCAGGCTCTGCTCGGTGATGCCCACTGAAAGACCAGAAGGAGTGGGCACAAGCTGAAACTCAGACAATTTTGTATGAACGTTGGAAAACTCTTTTAACTGAGGATGATCAAACAGTGGAACAGGTTGTCCGGAGAGAGTGTGGAGTCTTCACCCGTGGAGCTCTTCAATACCCAACACTGGTGGGAGGAACCTGTGGTGTTTGACGCTGCTCTGAGCTGGGGGTGATCCTGGATGATGTCCAGAGGTGCCCTCCAGCCTCAGCTGTGATCCTGTCCTCCTGTGTTTTAAAACACTATTCTGTGCTTCTGCTGTGTCATTCAGTCCTGAGGCCTACCTTAACCTGCTTTTTTCCAGCCTCTCAAGAGTTGGTCTCAGCTGCCAACTTCAACCTGCAAAGATGAGATTTACTTTAAAAGAGGCTTTAATGTAAGACTCATTCTGAGGGAGGAGGTAATTTTTTTCCACTCTCTCAGCTCTACACGACATTAAGATTTATTGTAAGTTAAATGCCGACCACACCTGTCTTAATATATGAATGACTGAATAAAACATTTTTCAGGAATCATGCTGCACACCATTTCTGCCACAAAAATGTCCAACAAAAGAACGAAGGCTGTGTTTTGCCACCTTCTGCTAAAAGCAAGCACTTTGGAAGTCCACCTTTTCCTCTTGCTTTTAACTCAGTTTCTTCCTCGAATTTCAGAGCTGCCAGCACAGCTCCCTTCTGCATTGGCAGTATGATCCCCATCATAGTGAGAGGCTGCCCCCAAACCTGGAGGAGAATCCTTTTACTCTGAGCCTGCTTTCTCCCCTTTGGCTCTGCACAGGTACAATGGCAGAGGAGATCCGTCCCGCCGTGCTGGAGAGGCGCCAGGGCTCTCTGTACACGCTCTTCCCTGACCTCTCAGTGGTGAAGCACTTCGACCAGGTGGACATTTCTAATGGGTTGGACTGGTCGCTGGATCACAGAACCTTCTTTTACATTGACAGCTTGTCCTACTCGGTGGATGCCTTTGATTATGACCTCCAAACTGGAAAAATTGGTATGAATGGCTGTATTCTAAAATAATTGTTTGTGCCTAAAGATTGTGATGTTTGTTTCCGCTCTGGTTATTACACAGAGATGAACAGAGCTTTGGGAGCACTTACCCAGAACCTCTTTCAAGCAGAACAACAGAAGCCATGTTAACATCTGTCTGCGTAGGCTCCTGGCTCAAACCAGTCAGGGTCGTTTGGTAATACTATGAAGAATTTAAATTGCATGGAAGTTTGAGTAGTAATCTGTACTACTGTTACTAAACACAAGGCATATCTGATCTCCCAGTAAAAAGGACAAAGTGTATCTCATCTGCCTCTTCCCATGGCAGCGTGTTTCTTGTTACTGGCAGCGCAGGCAAAGTGACAGCAAGCTTGTAGTCTTGTGCCAAACCTCTGCCAGTTTCCCTGGATATTTTTTTCACTCTTCACCCTGTTTTGTGTTTTAAAATACAAGCTACTAAATGAAGATTCTGCAGAAAGAACAAGGCAACAATGGTAGCAGTAACTCAAAGCTTCCTTCATTAATTTAAAACAAAACAACGCCTTAAGGGCTTCTACATGCCTGGGCAAAAGAAAAAATTCTGGTGTCTTGGACTAGTAATTTGCTTTTGAGTATACGGGCTGCAGTATTTTACTTTAAAAGAACCCGGACAATTTGATGTTTTGTTTTAAACTTCTGAATTTAAAGTAATTTTGGATGTAACACCTTGTCCTAATGTCTCTCTGCTATGGCTTACAAATGAATTTTTCCTTGGGAAATAAGGTACTTCTCTCACTCCTTCTTGCTCATTCTTTCTGTGGGCAGTTTGACAATCCCCAGGAGCAAAAGGGAAACTCATTAAAAATATTGCTGCATATGAGAAATATTGAAGCTGTCAGAGCATAAAATAAACAATGTTGGAAGGTTTGGTTTAATTTTCTTTAATAACAGTGGATAGAAGTTCAGATAGAGTTGTTTGTTTTTAGGTCGATAGTGTGCCTTTGAAATTGATGCTTTTCCTAACTCTGTGTTTATGTAAGCTCTCAGTTTATAGATCTGAAGGTCAGTTTTGTGTTGGAACAGTGATTATTGGCACGTTCCAGCAAACTGTTTGAAAAGTCTCCAGCTGGAGCAGCCCACACTTGAAATGATTCAAACTGCTTTTAGAACAAGTAATTAATTTTATGAATATATCTAACATTAATTTATTCAGTTACACATTTAATATTGTAAGTAGAGAACAGCGAGTGGTGCAGTAGAAATGAGTGCCAGAAAGAAGGATTATACTTTCAATGGATAGAAACTGATCCATAGGCTTTCATGCTGAGAAACAACTGTCTCGGGAAACAAACAGGGCAGCAGACACGATCTATTTCTTTCATGGGAAAAAAACTCGGGGCCTCAGCACAGCTTTTGAAAGTAATAGTACAAATAACTCTGCTGGGCTGTGACTGATAAAAGTTTTAACAACTGTCTCACTCAGTTCTGTGGTTTTTCTACCCTGCAGGCAATCGTAGGAGTATATACAAACTGGAAAAAGAGGAGAGCATTCCGGATGGGATGTGCATTGACACAGAAGGCAAACTCTGGGTGGCTTGTTATGATGGTGGGAGAGTGATTCGCCTTGATCCTGAGACAGGTAAGTCCTTGCAAATGATGGACTGGAATTTTGTGTTAAACAAAGCAAAACAAACAAAAAAAAGAAATTAAAATGAAGAGCGAGAGGTGGGGTTTTTTTTGCCTCACAGAAATGGAATATCTGCTCTTTTTAAAAAACTCTACTCTTTTGCTATTTAAAAAATTATTATAATTTCAAACAATTTTATGTCCCTGCTCTCAAAAATTACCTTTATAAATAAGTCTCCTTTGTTCCCAGCATCTGTTGTGTTGGAAAAGATAAAGTCACTAAGGAATCTGCTTGTGAATTGTTTGAGTTAGCATCCTCTCGCATCCTCCAAAATTAAGACCAGTGTTTATCTAATTGATAAATGGGAGAGATGACTTAAACCATTTTTGAGTCTTGTTTCTTAATTTAGTGTATCATTTTGGGCAGCCTACTGGATTTTATTACAAGTCCCACAGGACACTGATGCCAGCAACATCTTTTTTATTGTTGGAAGTTATTTGCACGATCGATTTTGCAATGAAATAATTAAAAAATGTTTAATGAATTCCACAGCATTTTATCATTCCCACAGTAATGTCTTGGGTGTGCCCATTGTCTGAGTCTGTTGTTCATTGCTGCTCTCATTTGGACTCTAGTGAAGTGCCAGGGATGATTTACTCTGGGTAGAAAAGCACGCAAGGGAAACTGAACCACGCTGGCTGCAGGGGGCTATTGGGTGAGAATGGGAGCGTGATTCTGTCAGATCCCAGACAGCACAAGTTTGCATCATGCAGTAGAAGAGCAACTGCACAGGGATACATCTGGAGCCTAGTAGAGTGCTTGGGGTTTTGTGAGAGTGCAGATTCAGTGCCTTGCCTGCAGCTCACAGCAGACCCTCGCTTCTGCACCAGCCTCGCTTCTCACTCTGCTGGAAACCTTTACTTGAGGCTCAGTCTGTACTTTCCCCTCCTCACCTTTTGATCTGTACCCATCCAAAGTCTCGGTAACCTGTGGGATTTCTGCAGAGTCTGCACCCTAGCCCGAGGAGAAGGAAGCTCCAGTTGGGAGATGTCAGCAGTGCTGGGACTTATTTCTGGACCCACACTTTCTCACTCTGGTGGGCAGAACACTCCTTGGTGACATCCACCAACCCTCTGAATACCCACCTGGAATAGTAGATTCAATAATTTTTCCTCTCTGGTTCACTATTTCTACCTTCTGCCTGCCTTGCCTTTTTTTTTTCTCCCTGACCTTTTTTTCCCCTTACTTTTTAAACTTATTTTCCTTCTGCCTTTTGGAGGTGTTTTCATATGGGAAAGTTGGAAGGAATAGTGTCTGTAAGTGGATGAATAGGGATAATAAGAATATTGATGGCAGAGTATGTATCCCTAATGCACTCCCAGTCCTTAACTATGCTCACAGATGGATGAGGTACTGATGTGTTGGTAGTGTATTTCTCGGTGTATTTCTCTTCCATGAACCTGTTCTCTCTCCCCCTCACCCATGGCATAACACCTGCAGGGAGCAGTGTTACGAAGTTTCACAGGGTAAGTGTCCACGTCAAAAAGAGCCAACTTTGTTTTGTGTTTACCTGCCCTCTCATGCTGTCATTTTAAAGTAATATCTAAAATGTGAAATTTGCTGAATTCTGAATGAATTGTAATTCTTTAGGGAGGTATCGCAGACAAGTTTGAAGAGAATTCTGTGAAAGCGTCTTTTAATGCACAATAGCCATTAAGTGTGGTTCGGATGGCTGTCAGCCAGTTGCAGATACATCCACCGATAAAGAGCTCATCTAAAGCATGTGGGGGATTTTCAGGTTTCAGTGATAACAAAGCCTGGACTTTGTTTTTAGGGCAATGGGATGAGGAAACTTGTTTGTTTGGCATCTTTCCTAAGTGAAGGTTTTGAGGTCCAGGGTGAAGCAGATTTTTGGGTCAGGGCTTCTTTAGCAGAGATAGCTGCTGCCTTTAGATTGAGAACCATCAAGGCTGGAGAAGACCTCCAAGATCATCGAGTCAAACCTTCAACTGACACTGACAAGTCCACCCCTAACCCATGTCTTTAAGTACCACATCTACATGATTTTTAAATACTTCCAGGATGGTGATTCCACCACCTCCCTGGACAGCCTGTTCCAATGCTTGAAAACTCTTTTAGTGAAGAAATTTTTCCTAATGTCCAATCTAAACCACAATTAAATATTTTATAGTTCTTCCTAATGATTGTTTTTAGTATCCTTTGACTTTTATAATGTCAAAAAGATTTGCTACATTTGTCTGTTCTGTAGAGGCCAAGCACAGAGTAGTACTTCAGATAGATTGCAGAGCATCCAGGTGCAGATTTTCTTGGAACTCCAGGGAGATACCTCAGAGCTTTGTGAATTATATCTTCCAGGCTGTTATCCACTGAGAGTACTTTACAAGCAACCAGGGTCTATCCCCTTGTCTTTGGGATTCTTGCAACTTTTCCTACAGTCCATGTTTTTTCCTTTTGAATGCCCTTCTCACTCACTCTCCCAGACTTGATATCAGTCAATTTCTAGGGTTCCCAACATCAAAGTTACTTTCCTGCTATTTCAACACATCACTGAAATTAGCTGCTGTAAGGGGACCAAACCCTTTACACATGCAGTTGGGAGGACAGAGAAGTTATACATTTTGTAAGGAAATTCATGTGCTTTAGCATATTTCTAGAAAGAAAAATTCACTTGTAGGTCCATAAAATAGGCATAATGGGAATAGGCTGTTATTGCCCAGGATTAGCAGAAATTTTGGAAAAATCTGCTGCAAGATGTCTTGACAGCCTTTTGGTTAGAGCTAGAGGGGATCACTACTGTCATTAAGAGTGTAGTTATTGGCATTAAACAATGTGTAGTATTATTTATGGTAGCGCTAGTTTTTTATAAGCATCAGACATGTCCCGTGATCCCTATTTTGTGCAAGCTTGATTTGAAAGACTATTGAAATTTCAGGAAAAGCTTCTAGGAATTAATCTTCCTTAACCGCAGGCAGTAGAGGTGTAGCAGGAGGTACGCCTCCGTAACGCTGCACGAGGTCTGCTCGCTCCAGGCTGCCTTTGTAGTTTAAAAGTAGAAAAGTCAGCAGGTCTAGGCTGTGATTCATGTGATCTGTTTTAGAGAGGAATTCTATCCCATTTCCATTGGCTCCATGGACAGCCTAGATGATGAGCTCAGATACGTTTGTGCCGTGGATGTTAGCATTTAATTAGAGGACAAGCTGGGATTGAAGTGGGATTTGTTGGTGATACCTGAAACTGAAACTTGTCAAATGATACATCACCAACAACAGGGTTCACAGAAGTCTGGCTTCTCCCTGTTATGGTGCTCATCAGTCAGGATGGCACCTCCCCCAGCCCTGGTTCCCACTTTGCAGAACACTTGGCTCCACAATGGTTATTTGCGATAATTTGCTTAAATTTCTTGTTCTAAGTAGACAAACAGGAAACATCATGCATGTTTTCCTCCAGGAAAAAGACTCCAGACTGTGAAACTTCCCGTAGACAAAACAACTTCCTGCTGTTTTGGAGGAAAGGATTATTCAGAAATGTATGTGACTTCTGCCAGTGATGGGATGGATAAAGAGTGGCTTTCACGGCAGCCGCAGGCTGGTGGGGTTTTCAAGGTGAGCGATACTTTCTCCTTTCATTTTAGAAGGCCACTTTTTCACTCTTGATTTTTTTAGGTAATAAAATCCAGTTGGCAGTGGTGGGAAGCTGAAAAAAGACAGTTGTTAGAACATTGGTCATATATGTCAAGCTGTTGTTTGTATTTTTTGTTCTTGCTGCAGAAAGTTAAATGCATTTAGTAATTTGAAGATATTTTGGGGTTTAAATTTTGTACCAATGCTGATAGTGCAAATTTTCTATGCAATAATCTCTTTATACTTCTCCCTCTTCCAACGCTGTTTGCATTTTCTATTTATGAAAAGGGTGGGTAAATACTTAAATGTCTTAATCAGTGGCAGATAAAAGCATCTGCTTTTATTTACTTTCTAGTTAATTATCACAAAGTTATCTCTTTAAAAAATTGTTCCACTGGGATTTGTTTTTAAAGCCCTACTTTTTGTGTGTGCATGCTGAAGGTTACATTGTGAATTGCAGAATTAAGGCTTAGCAGTATCTAAGAGAAGAGGCTTTTGGGAAATGGACTCTGGCCTGTGATTACTGAGCTTTAGAGAAAGAGCATGCATTGAAATTCCAGGCTGTGATGAGCTGATGTGTGCAAAATATAGTAGGATGTCAAGTTGGAGGACACAGTCCTTTTCTAGATTGAAGCATGTCTAGTTGTGTAGGGAAACCAAGTGGATAATGGTGAAGTATCACTCTAAATTATGTTTTTTTTCTGTGTTTTAACAGATAACAGGACTGGGGGCGAAAGGAGTTCCACCATATCCATTTGCAGGTTAAATACACTCTTCAGAGTGGATTTAGAGAGGGCCTACATAAGTGAGACAAGTCTGAAGGTCTTATTCTGGTATTCAGCATCTTTTGCTTTGAAACCATAAGACCATTATAATATTTCATCAGGAAAGGATGAAAAAACTACTGAAATACATGGAATGTTTTAAAACTGATCTTTTCTCTCCCTTTAAACTTACTTTAAATACATGATGATACATCTTCTGTTGTGCTAAAAAGACTCTAATCCTAATAAGCTATTGTTGTAATTCTATTTTATGATTAAATAATATTTTAATAACTTTTTATTGAGTATTCTTTCTCATTTGTGACTTACATTATATTGTTTTATTGATTGAACTACTTGCACTCTCTCTTTTACATATTTTCTAAGTTCCTAATAAAATGCCTTCTGGCGATCTTACCACTGTTTTAACTGTAACTTTGTTTGTCCTATGATGTTCTCAACAACTGAAACATTAATGCCTCTCACTGTGCATCTGCAGCTTCCTTCTTACAGGCTTCAGCTGTGGCTGTGCTTAAATTAGCTCTGTCTGGAACTGATGGCCCTCTCTCCCTAGTGCCTGTTACCATGTTGCTCATTTTGTTAAATATAAACCCAAAAATTTGAAGTCAAGAACTATATCCTTTTCTATCCTTTGAAGATCTTGGCCTGTTCTGGGGACATCCACGATGACAGGAAAACATTGGGCATTCAGGCCATTTGTGCATAAAGCACAACCTGCACATACCTTCAGAACCAACCTCCCCCAGAGTACAGAGAGGCAAGGCAAGCCCACATGCCCAAGAAGCCATTGCTTTGCAAATGTGAAGGAAAGGGAAGATCTATTGCAATTTCTTCACACCACCTGTTGTAAATGAAAACTTACTCACTGGATTGCATTTTGCTTTTAACTTCAACCTGTGTGTGCTGCAACAACTGTGATGTATCTTAGCTGCATTTTAAACAGCAAATTTTTGCTCTTGGGATTCTACATGTTCCCATGTTAGTGCACCTCCATATGCAGGTGGAATAGCTGTGTGTCCCCATCCTGCTGTGTCAGGGTAACCTGCCAAGTGACTGCTGAGTGAGCCTGTGGCAGTGCATTTTCTCTCCAGGTAGCTCCAAGAATCAGCACATAATGGTTTCCCATTTCTGCAGGCTCGTTGAAGTGAGTTTCTGATGGATCATTTTGTGTTGGCTGTGCCCTCGAGTGTGTGGTGGGTGACGCAGCTGCCCACCAAGGTCTTGGTGCTGCTTAGATCCTAGGGTTCAAAGATTATTTTGTGCACATTACTGTTTCCCCTCTTTAAATCATGCAGGGATCTGTCTTGGCAGCTGGAAAGAAAAGGAGATTTAAACAACCCCACTTCGGTGTGGATGAGCATAAGGCAGGAAGGAAGCTGGGCCTTGTTCTTTGGAGTGTCCACATCCTTCATTTGCTTTGTGCTACAAGGCAGTCTAAAAGCACAATCTAAAATCTACTCAAGGCACAGTACTGAGAAAGCTTGAGTTGAGGGAGATGGTGAATGTGGCAAGTTTAGGGCTCTGATCTCACTAAAGTCACAGGTGATACCTGCAGCTCACGAACTGTGCTGTTGGGCTGCTGTGGCTGATCACTAGTGGAGATCAGCCAGAGATACAGCAGAAAATAAGTGGGCTAAACACATAGAAGCCCTCTCTGCCATCGCTGCTGAGATTTTCAACCTGTGCTCAACCTCACACCACCGTGCTGGCAAAGCATGACTGCCAGCACAACACAAAAAAACAAGCTGATCTTTTTTATGTTGTTGCTGCATTAGAAGAGTAAAAGCAATAGCTTGTACAGGCATGAAAAATTGGGTCAAAGATTAGTTTATCAGAGCTGGCCAGGAGGCACCCATGAGACACAGGGAGGAGGCCATGGCTGCTCTTCCTCCATACTGTGCGTGGGTGGCACTGGGCAGATGTCTGAATAACACATTTCTTTGTGCTTGTGAGCGTGAGAGCAGAGGCAGGTAAAATAAGCTGCTGCAGACATTTTACAAATGAATGCCACCTCCCCCTTTTGTAAAAGCACCTGCTTGGCTTTGCTATGCAGGTTTCGTGGGCTTCACATGAGCAGGAAGAGCCAACTCTGCCAGGAGAGTTGCATTTTTAATGCTGCCGAAATGCCCTGGGAGCGCGTCTCGGCGCAGCCTCCAGTGCAGAGGCTATAGCTGCTTCCCGCGTCCCAGCCCCGAGGAGCCCAAACTGGTGCTGCCGGCGTATTTTGACTTGAGTCCCATGACAGAGCGCTGGATCTGGCAAACTGGAGCTGAGCCGTTGCCGGTTCCCTCAATTAGGAAGGCTTCCTGACTTTTGTTTAATCCCTCTCTTATTAATGGCGCTCACCTCTTTGATCAAAGATCAGCACTGATTTCAATTAGGGTTGAGCAAGAACCCAGTGACAGGAAAGGCTGTATCAGGAGGAGCAGCTGCTGTGCCCTGAAGGGTTTCTTCACCCTCATGACCAAAATCTATAGTCATAGGTGAAGCGTAGTTGTTCCCAACTGAGCTGGAGAAAGCTCTAGTAATCCTTTGCTGGCAAAATAGCTCTGCTGAAATAAAAGCAGGCGGCACTGCCTGCCTGGGGAGCTCCAGTTCTTCCCATCTCGAGCACAAGGGAGGAACCAGGCCCTTCCTACAAAAGGGTGAAGCCACGAAAAGATAAGCTTGGGTTTCACTTTTGGACATCGCTGGGGTGAGTACCTATACCTGTATCTGCCCAGGGTTTTTAATACCTGTGTCTTTGCTAACTCTTATATGCCTGTTAGAGGGAGGGCTCTCCCCCCAAGAGGGAGACATCTGCAGAGGTGCATAAAAATTTTGAGAGATCAGGACAACCAAATAACAAGCAAAGTTGAGTTTTTAGAGCAATGAATGATGGGATGGACCCTCAAGGGGAATAAGTAACACAAGTATGTTTTGGGGAGTTGTGGGGAAAAAAAGGGAAGTGATGGATTTACTAAATATTTGCAAAGCCACAAGAACAAATTCCAAGCTATTGTCTGAGCATGTGCCTGTGGGAACAGAAGACAAATACAATTGTTTAAGTACCACATTATGTGGTGCAATAATGCCTTGATACTCTCCTGACCCTATGTTGATAAAAACTAGGGACTACAAAAAGAAATGGTAAGAGTTGCATCGGAGGACACCAAAGCAGTGGGAGCGGGGAAGCCACACTAGAAGGAGACAAGTGGTTGGGTGTCAGCCAGAGGTGCAGGGGTGTGTGGCTGCCTTTGGCCAACTTCACTAGAAACTTCTGCTTTGCAACCCGGCAATGTTAGAAAGCAACAGAGTGCATGGCAGGGCCAGGCTCTTTATGTTGTGGAAACAATTAAAAGGGTAGCTGGCTGGCTGGCAAATACATGCACCTGCTACTGCAGAGTTGCACCACTTATCAACAGCAGCCAAAAACCTTTGAGATGTGTCTCTTCCTAAAGTGACCAACTTCTGGAAAGGCAGAGATGGGGCATGTTGAGATGGCAAAGTGGGAGGTGTGGTGTTTGTGTTGGTAGCCTAGAAGTGGTCAGGGTAAGAATAAGAGATGGTGCAAAATGTGGCAGGGACATCCCCAGGGCATTTGCAGCCACATGAATAAATTAGAGATGTGTTCTGGTATAATTTTCCCAGCTGCTGTCCTTCCTGTGCCACTGATAATCCAGCAGCCAAGCTACTCGCCCAGAAATCTGCATGTTTGGTGTTTTCAGTTGCAGCAAGGTGAATTCTTTCTCCCCCTGCCTCAGTTGGTTTTACTTTGCTGCAGCCTGTGATGGGGAAGTTAATCAAGTCACCTGAAGTGAAGAGCTGTGTGGAAAATGTGTTTTTGTCCTCCAAAATCCATTTAGAGAAAATGCTTTCGGAAATATTTTGCAGAAAGCAAGATAACTTATAATTTTCAGTCCTTTTTTTTTCCCTCTGAAAATTAATTTTCATTGAAAATTATCATAAGCCAGAATTTTTCTTTTGAATATGTCTTCCAGCAGAAAAGGCTGTGGAAAAAATGTGTATTGTTCTACTTGAACCTCCCTTCTAAGTTATCATCTAGGTTATAAAAAAGAAAACAGAATAATATGATAATTTTTCTGAGAGCAAACAGAGACCGAAGGTTTGTGCTGAGATGAGATGGAGCCATTGGAGGCCAAGGAAAACTCAGAAGGGTTCTCAAGGCACCCAGAATTACCTTGTCTGTAATACAGTGATTTTGGAAGGAGCTTGGCTTGGAAATATTACTGGCTTTTCCCCTGGAAATGTTTGAATTTGTCTGTGTCTTAAGGCTGTAATTTTTTAATCTCTGGATGTGGATTGATGGTGACTGTAGGATAATACATCTATCTTGTCTACTTGCTTATCAGGGAAACATGTTCATCCTGTGAATCATTTCAACATCAAATTAAAAAGTTCATTAAAGTCTTTCATGAGTAAAGAAATGCATTGTTCCTGCAAACTGGATTGGGGCTAATTCCTCCCAAGTGGCTTCTGCCCTCACTGAGTGTGGTCCTGTCACCAAAACTCTGGTGGTTGCTCGGGCTCACTGCCCAGCTTGGACGCTGTCCCATGGCAAGCCTGCCCTGTCCCACCTTGCTGGCCCTGCCATCACCTACCTCTGCTGAGCAGGGCTGGCCGGGAGAAGGCCCTTGGCATCTTCCACCTTTGCCTCCCACAGACAAAAAAAGAAGGCAAATGCCAAAGAGGGAAGATAATAAAAGTCAGGCAAGACATTGCCATCCTGCAGCATCTGTGACAATTGCTGAGACTGCCTGGTAAAAGCTCTCCCCTGTGTGTGCTACAGGCAACAGCTTGGAGCTCTTTGCCAAAGTGGGATCAGGCTTTGCATCCTCGAGGTGAGGAGCCCTGTGGCTTCACACACAAGAAGGCTGTGGCACAGCTGGGAGTAGGAGCCAAGTCTTAAAGACGATAATAAGCCTTAATCACAATATTTTTTTCCTTATCAGAGTACTACAAAACCCTCCCTTGCATCTTTCATTAACCTTCCCTTTTCAACACCCTAAATTTTGGAAGATTGGGCTAGCCCTTGGGGCGACCGAATGGTGCAACGCCTCAGTTTCCCTCTCGCACTCTCCTGACATGAGAAAAATACTGAGCAAGGATTTTTCTCTATCACATGTCCTGCTGCTGGCACTGCAAACCAGACCATTCAGAAAGGCTTTGGTCCCTGCCTCATCATTCATGTGACTGCTGACTGAATACAAAATGTAAAAGGTTACCTGCTCCATGCAGATAACATCAACTGGTGCACATTTTTAACCGTCGCAGGAAACAGCAGCCAGTTTCATTGGACCGGTGCTGGAAAAGAGTCACCAACCCAGCTCTCGCAATATTTTCCTCAGCAGGTGCGTTGATGTGATGAGCTGCAGAGTTTCACATAGGTGTCCTCCAGCTTGGTAAAGATGTTCAGCTGTTTGACTGAGGGGAAAAGGGTTCTTAAAATTCTTTGGTTTATGCAGATGGTTGCTTGACTGTATATTAGAAGTTTTAGCTGTCTGCCTGCTTATTTGAAGGTTTAGTTTGGCATGAAGAATGAAATTATGTATGTTTGCATGGGAAGGAGAGAGGGAGGGAAACAGCAAAAAAACTTTTAAGGCTAGTCTTTGATTTACCTGTATCTTTTTAGGGGTGCTGAAATGACCAACTTTTGTCCAGATGATTTGAAAAGGAATGTAGACAGAGGTCTAGAAAGGCTATTTTCAAATAACTGCCAGAGAGGGGTTTAGTTTCCAGAGCAGAAAGGATGTTTACATTAGTTTTTTATTCCTAATAGGAAAATTTTCTTACAGTCTCCAAATTCTGGTAATTTTTACCAGTTAAACAGTTTAACTTGGAAAATGTTTTGGTGACACCTGTCCATCCCTTAGTCTCCATAATGGGTTTGAGGATGAGTCCAGGAGGCTACAAAGCCAACAAAATGTTTGAAAGGGGCTATAGGCAGGATGAATGTGATTATTTTTTCTGCAGGGATTTTGCTTTGGGAGAACACAGAAGTATTTGGTGATTTTTGCTTGGAATTTCTCGTCTTTTCTGGCATGCTCATCTCTGATGGGTCAGTGCTGTACCAAGCAGGGTGCGAGGTGCCACAGATAAAGGTACCAGATGGCAGGATGCCTGGGGACTGATTATGCTGGGGTATTTTGAATCAGGTTTTGGGGGTAATTTCCTCATTTTTCCCTCTGAGATGCTGCATTTGGTGAAATGTTACTGCTGCATAGTCCCATGGGGTGTCAGCAGGGAGGGCATGGCAGGAAATGAGCAGAGCACTAACCAGAGGGGGAACATGAAGTGGACAGGACCAGGGCTGAGTCCCTCACAGCTTGGGGACTCTTTCGGAGGGCAATGCTGCCACTCTAGGGTTGGATGGTCATTCCTGTTAAAACCTTCCATTTTCAGCTGCTTGTAAAAATTAGTGAAACCTTAGCCAGCAAAACATAGACCTTCCCTTCTAATTGCCCGCTTCTTAAAAACAGGGAGGGGTGATGATGATTTGAGCCACGATATTCACCAGTATGGAAACCTCCACAGCTGGAGTGACACGCAGGAGTTATTTCTTTGGCAGAGGGGATGGGTGCTGTGGCTGAATGTGCAGAGAAGGCAGATGTGCACTGAGGGTCCATGGGACAGGGCAGGTCTCTGCAGCATCACTGGGGGAGCAGGGGAGGGGGAAGCAGGCAGCTGGTGCAGGCAGGATGGTTTCTCCCCGCCTATGCCTTGTGAAACATCTGGCAACAGTGTGATTGTGTACTCCTCATGTGGCATGTGGGATGGGTCTATGAATCAGTATTTCACCACGGCTTATCTGCCAGGCCCCTGTTTTGGTGTTGCAGAAGTTGGACAAGGGGGATGTAAATGAAACAGGAGCTGGTGGGAAAAGAAAGGTTTAATAAGGCTTGGTGGGGTCAATGAAACCACTGGTAAGACTAATACACCCTGGCTGCTGCAGATCTGGAGGCTTTCTGCCTCTGCAGGAGCTGCACTGCTGCCGGGCTGCTGCCGAACTCTTGTTTTCCCAGAGGGCTGAGAACAGCTCTGTGCTTTCCAGACCATGATACAATAAAGTCAGCATTGTGTCTCCAAGCCTCGGGTCCCACATATGGCAGCCACATGACACAAAGCTTTAACCCACAAGAAACTCACTCCTCCAGCTCAAGCATTGTTTAACAGGTTTCTGGAGGTTAAAACTTGGCATCTTGCTGTGTATCCTCATTTATGTTTTAGATGCTATTTGCCTGCATGGAACAGCTTGCTGCTCAGACTCTTGTGGCCAGTGATTTTGGAAGGGAGAAGGATGTATTTGATAGATGGGTTGTTTGAAACTTGCCTTGGTGGTGTGACTCATTGCAGGAAAGATCCCATGTCCCTCAACCCTGGCATTTCCATTCACAGTGGTTGACTGACTCTTCCCACGTATTTTGAAGTGCATTAATGCTAATTAATTATCTGTAAACCTTATCACCAGCTCACCTACTAGGACACAATACCCACTTGAAGACAGTAATCCCTAGGACTGATGTTATATCAAGGATTGGCTGCCTCCCAAGAATTATCTCCCAATCTGTGGAAAAAATGTGCTGAGGCCAGTGGGTGCAGCAGTGGAGGCGGCTCCATTAGGGGTGACTGAGGAAGTGAGTGGGCCTCTTTCTTTTGTAAGAGCTGAATGGTGGAGGTTATTGCTCACATCCCTCCCCACAGCAAGGTCAGGGCAGGCCCAGGATCCCTGCTTAGGAGGACGTCAGTGGGTACTGGACACAAACCTGATGGATTGTGCACCCTGTGTGGGTGTCAATCAGCTGTGGCTGATTGACTGATGTCCCTGTGAGCACCCTGCTGCAACAGGGAGAGGGTAGCCACGGCATGAGCACATGAACAAATTCTAGTAGAAGGAAATGGAATAGGAACTTCACTGGTGGCTTTGGCCCCCCAAGCAGCGAGGTAATTGCACCCGACAGCCTGGCATTGAGAAAAAATTCGGAGTGTGCAGCAGAGGTTGAAGATTAAGTTTGGGCAGTGAGGGAGCTGATGAAGAGGAAATGCTTAGAGGGAAAACAAAGCAGTAGAATTTCAAAGGCAGGAGCCTTCCTCTGTATTTGCATATTCTCACTGACTTGATGTGGGAACAGGCATTTGTTGTGCAGTGGCCTCTGTGGCAAAGTAGAATCAGTGCTGTGGGTGTGTAAATGTCTTCCTACGGAGAAAGTCAATGCACAGGTATTAATAGGGCAGAGCCTTGTTTTTCCACAAAAAGATTTCTGACTCATTGGTGCTGCTGCCTTCTGATCCCTCCCTGGGGGACCCTTAGGACCATGGATCCCCAGACAGCAGCTTGATTCCAGCTCAGAGCCATAGTCCCAGCACTCCTGTGCCTGGAGGCAGGTGCCTCATCAGCAGCTGTGGTTTAGGAAAGTTTTGGTAAGGAGAAGCTTTGGCACCTCAAGCTCGGTTCCAACCATGAGGCCATGGAAATGTCATAAGAACCTCCTAAATTACTTTGTCATGTGGAATTTGGAGATTTACAATCTCTACTTTTAAACAATGTAGTCATGAAAAAATCCACATGAGAGCTTCAAATTGCATCCATTATTAACTTCCCCTCAGACCATGTCTTCCTCCATCAAAATCGAGTCTGTTGTGAAGGAGAAGAACCGGATGGGAGAGTGCCCAGTCTGGGAAGAAAGGGAGAATGCGCTTGTCTACGTAGACATCAACTCACAGAAAGTTTGCCGCTGGAGCCCCATCACCAATGAGGTGCAGAGCGTGTCTGTGGGTAAGAGTCTGTACTCCTGCTTCATCCTGGGAGTCTTCTCTGTCTGCCCCATCCACCCCTCCTGGTAGGAGTCCTTCAGGTTGATGGTCTCTTTTACTTTCCATGAGATCACCCACCCTGTCTTCCCACAATGTGTTGCTGAGCACAGGGTCCCTAAGCCAGCCGAGCAGAGAGGACCATGCACATGCTGCCCCTGATAAGCCCAAATGGGAATTTGTGTTTCATTTGGCACCTGCAGAGGAAGAGGTACAGTCCTAATGGCTGTAGAAGGTGGAAAAATCCATGCAATAGAGATAGTGAGATGTGCTGACAATGCCAGGGGAGAAAGATCTTAGCATCAGCTCAGCCTTTCCCAGCCAGGATGTCCCAGTCAAGCCCAGATGCCCTCGGTGAGGGCTGAGTGATGGCCCCAGAGATGCCCTTCATCTTCTGCTGTCTCTCACCCACAGATGCCCGTGTTGGCTCCGTGGCTCTGCGCCAGTGCGGGGGCTATGTCATTGCCCTGGGGACCAGGTTTGCCTTCCTGGACTGGGACACAGAGGCAGTCACCACCATCCTTGAGCTCGAGCAGGATAAACCCAACAACAGGTTCAATGATGGGAAAGTAGATCCAAAGGGGAGGTTTTTTGCTGGTAAGTTCCTGGCAGAAATTTACCCTGGAGCAAAGGGAAACTAATTACAGTTATGCCTTATATAAGGCGTTTTATTCCCTGTCTTGTGAATGCTCTGCTTGGTTACTGCCCAGTGGAGGAGAAGAGGGGACTCTACATCTTCTGACCTAGATGAGGACAGATGCTGTTGACAAGGGCCATCTGAAAGGAAGGCTCTCCTACTTGATGGATGGTGTTTTTCAAACAACTGCCTTCATGGAAAAGGCAGTGAAAAGCTCATGTAGATGGGATTTTTTCTGTAGATGTAGAGGAGGATGCAGCTTCTAGAGCAGAATATGAGCTGCAGTTTGCACCCTTTATATGCAGCTTCTATTGGTTAGCCTGTGAAAAACAAGGATGGGGGAAATCATCAGCCTCCTGAAGGCAAGAAAGAAGTTTAGGTTTTGTATTATGTAAAAGATCTTCACCCACAGGGTGGTCAGGCATTGGAACCGACTCCCCAGAAAAGAGGTCATGGCAAAGAATTTCTTCCTAAAAATATTTTATTTTTTTTTTAAGGAAGAAAAGAAAAAAAAATCACAATCATATGATTTTTCCCTAGGACTTCTTGGTAACACTTAGAGGAGGTTTTTGATCAAACACGAGGAGCAAGTTTCTACTTTCTAACCAGTGCTCCCGCTTCCATTTCAGGTACGATGGCTGAAGAGACAGCACCAGGGGTCCGAGCGAGGCGGCAAGGAGCTCTCTACACCCTCTTCCCTGACCATTCAGTAATAAAACAGTTAGACCAGTTGGACATCTCCAATGGTCTGGATTGGTCTCTGGACCACAGGACCTTCTTTCACATCGACAGCCTGTCATATGCTGTCCATGCCTTCAGCTATGATGTGCACACTGGAAAGATTGGTACACATGCTTTTGAATTTGGTGACAAGCAGTGCTACTGCTCTGTCTGCAGCAGGACTTGGGCCTGTGACATGCAGTGATTTATTTGACAGATCTCATCTCTTCCAGTTACAACTTGTCAGCTGGCTGACTGTGACATTTCTCAGATTTAGTTACTTACCAGGTGTATTTGATGAAAAAACTTTGGATAGTCTTTCAGCTTACTTTCATCTGGAGAGATGGCTCATACTCAGACCTGTTCAATGAGTTGCAGGGAAGAAGCCATTTACACTACAGAATGAGGAAGCTTTTAGGATGGTATTTATTCTTGAGTGCCATCTACTGGAATTACTTTGATTGTACTAGCTTCATAAATACAAGTGGAGAATGTGCATATGTGTATTTCACAGAAAGGTATTCGGAGGACCAAGCTGTCTTTGTGGTGGAGGTTTCCCAGCCAAATTTGTGAAATTAAGATGTTTTCAAATTTAACTTAATTTTATGGATAAACATTTTTATTATATCTGCAAGGAATAAAATTTAAGTGTAAGCAAAATGGATCTAACCTAATTTCAAAAGTCTTTGAAATATTTTCATGCTGTATCAGCCTGACATACTCCACAGGAATTTAAATGGCTGAATTGCCTTTGTACTTTAAAGAGTGCAGACTTTGGGTAATCACAGATGAAAATCGCACAATGTAATTACCTTCACTCAGATTTCATTTTGTTGAGGACATCTCTTTCTTCAGATTTTAGGATGTAAGATGTCAAAAGAAGATACAATGCAACTTTTCCCCCTGCACATATAAAAAAGTAATTTGTTTGAGCTTCCTAGGCTTGACTTTATGCTCACATTCTTGGGTAGTGTAATGACCAGAAGGTGCTGGGTTGGTCAGAGCAGGTGGTCCATGCCCATGGGCCCTGTTGCATGGACCAGACGTGCTCACCAACATATCTGCATTGCATCCTAGACCATGAGCAGTTGGGTCCAGGCTTAATCCAGACTAGTTGCTTGGTTGGCCATTAAAAAGTAGAGGTTTTGATCTTTAGCTGGGAGAGATGGCTTATCCCCAGTGTTTAAACCCAGGTAATTATTTATGTGACATATCCAGGCTGCCATGACCAGTGAAAGTCCAGGAAAAGTTATTGCACTTGCAGCAGTTGTGTTTATGGCAGCAGCAGGTGGGTTAACAAGAAAGATGGGGGCATTTTGTTATCTTCTCTTGGTAAAATGACAGGAACACTAATTCAGTGCAATCCCAGACTGCAATGGCCGTGCTGGGGATTTGTCTCTGCCAGGCTGAATTAGGCTTTGAACACATCTGCAAAATGTGGGTGTGATGTACATTTTGCAGCATGTCTTTCTCACAGATAATGAACATAGCTGTTTGCAACAGCATGGAAGATGTTAGACTGGGATCTGACACAGAATGGATAGCAGCCCTCATGACATCACCTTTGTAACTCTTCCTGCAGCCTGCCCCAAGCTTTTGTACCATCTGGAAAAGGAGGAGCAAATGCCTGATGGGATGTGCATAGACACAGAAGGGAAGTTGTGGGTGGCCTGTATTGACGGCGGCAGAGTCATCCGCATAGACCCAGAGACAGGTAACACCTCCACCAGTTTGTGCCTATAAATGTGAGGGGAATGGCAGCAGGAGGAATGGTCTGAAGGTGAGATAAGGTGAAATGTATTGCTCATTTCTGCCCCATGGGTTACCAAGAGCATTGCTGGCTCAGGCTCTGATCATGTTAGGAGCGCTGCTCCCTGTGCTGCCTCCCAGTGTCAGGTACCCCTGCTCCCGTTGCTGGCTGATGAACTACACACTCTTCTTAAAAATACCTCTATCAAAAAAAACCCCCACAAAATACTCCATATAAAATTTCTCAGTGCTGAACTGTTTAACTGGAAAATACTTTAAGGAACAGCATCCATCCCAGAGCCATCCCTGCCCTTCCTGACCTCACACACAGTGCTGCTCCATTTTAAGAAAAGCAAATGAAGCCTCAGAGATGTGGAGGAGAGCTTGAAAAATAGTTAGAGGTGAGGCAGATGAAATAATTTGATTTTGCCACAAACTGTCCTTTAGGATATGGTCTCTGTCTAAAGAGGAGGTGCCTTCTGAGAAAATGTGACATCTGTGCCATGTGCACCAATAGTACATTCATAATGACATGCTTCCTAAAAAATGAGCATTAGAAAACAATTGCACATTTTTCCCAGGAAAAAGAATCCAAACTGTGAGGTTGCCTACTCCAAGGATCACCTCTTGCTGCTTTGGTGGAAAAGACTACTCAGAAATGTATGTGACTTCTGCATATGATGGACTGGACGAGGCCACCTTAGCCAAGGAACCTCATGCGGGAGAGATTTTCAAGGTGAGCCGATCATTTTCCTTTTCCTTTTCCTTTTCCTTTTCCTTTTCCTTTTCCTTTTCCTTTTCCTTTTCCTTTTCCTTTTCCTTTTCCTTTTCCTTTTCCTTTTCCTTTTCCTTTTCCTTTTCCTTTTCTCTACATCAGACCTACCAAGCCTCATGCTCTGAGAGTGAGGTGTCCCTACCTGCCCTCTTTCATCACGCTCACCTCATGAGCTGCTCCAGGTGCACTGCTTGTCCCCCAGCCAGGCTCAGCTGCTTTTGCAGAGCAGCTCATGCACTTGGAAGGAAGATTGGAGAAATTACAACTAATAGTGTTGATACCTGGATTGGCCAAAGTTGGCTGGTCAGGATCTGAGGGCAGTGAGTGGGTATGGATCTGCCATATGTATAGCATATTCTGTAACCAAAAGGAATTGCTTTTATTTCTTGCTATATTTTAATCACTTTTGGAAATTTCATTCTCTTCCTTCTCAGTTTTTCATTGTGCCAGGAAATCTAAATGTTTACAGAATATATTTCTCCTTTGAAAATTAAATGTTTAAATTTACCAGGGCAAAATCTTGCATCTCAAGTCAAAAACTTTTTGGATTTTTTGTCTGTTAAAAATGCTTGCTACTTTTTAGAAAATATTTTTGTCTGGGGGTTTTGAATCTGAAACCTGTTTCTCTCTTCATGTTTTTTTTTTCTCTATTAGCAAAAAAGCACATCAGGAGAATAAAGTGCAGTTCTTACAATAAGTGTATTTTTTGGTTTTGTTATTGAGTTCTCCAGTTCCAGTTGGAATTGGTGCTTTCCAAACTCACATTTGTCTTGCATGGGCAAAGCATGTTAAAAATTACTATTAATTGTTTTGAAGATAAGGACTACATCTCAGGGCCACAGATAACATTTAAATTAGCAAAATTATTGAGTAGTGCTTGATAATCTCAGTGATCTTAAAGAGTTTGAAAGAGCTCCAAGTAATGATGCCTTTTGGGCTCCTCTTGAAGCAGGGACCCTCCATGTAGTAATCTGTTGCTATGAGATTTGTTATACAATGTTTGAATGTTTTCATTACACTCCGTTGGAGATTTATCTGTTTCCTTTCTTTCATCTTTTCATTTTTCATTTTTTAAAACAGATAACAGGCCTGGGTGTGAAAGGGATCCCACAGAATTTCTATGCTGCTTGAACATTGACTCTAAACAGCAAGGAAGAAATGCTTCCATCTTGTAGTAACTCTGACTGGAAGAAGTCAAATGAACTACAGAATTTATTTGTGTGAGGATTTCTAAGCCCACATTTGTGAGTGTGCTTGTTTGGAGTTGAAGATATTTCTTCTTCTGTGGGCCTGTGGCTTGATGCAATAGGTTAGAGAGGTAAAGTTAATCTGTGTTACACCTTGGTAGCTTTTGTGGCTTTCCATAAACCTCTAAATGCTCAAGCATAGTTTCGCTGAACTTTCTGATGACCAGCTCTGGATTTTCAAGTCTGTGCAGTTCCCAAAGCAGAATCTGACTCCTCATGTTACGCCAGTGATGCACCAGCAACAATAAGGCAGATTTTAATAAACATTTTAAGGATGGTGTCTTGAACTGGGCTCTTACTCTGCTGCAGAATTCCCCCAAAGTCGGGTTTTTTTCTGTTTTTTGGGGTTTTTTTGGTTTTTTTTTTTTGATGATCAAACCTATTTGTAGTATCCAAGTTCCATTCTTACATCCTCATTAGCCTTTTTCCAGGCTGTCCTCTCTTCAGGACACCACTTAGGCTGCTGAAAATAAACTATGCAACTACATTTAAAGAAATGCTTACAGGTTTTTTTTTCTCTGCATTCAGATGTGACCATGAAAACACTGACTGACCACACACAGTCAGTGCACACACAGGCTGTGAACCACCAGGACAGCCTGGGATACCAAACATGGATGCTTGGTGGAGTTGTCCTTTCAGGGGTGATACTTGCAGCCACACACCAACTTCCCTTTGCTTCACACATCTTAATGTGCGCACTGTCTTGTTCCCTTTCTTCCGGTGCTCATCACTCCTGTTTCGAGCAATTTCTGCCTTTTCCCCTCCCTTCTCCTCCAGAAAGCACAACATCAAGGTGTATTTTTAGTGGCTGTTTAAATAATGACCCAGCACTACCCTGGACTCACTGAACCACTGTGATCCTTCCAGGATTTCAGAATGCTCCAGACCTGTAGATATGCAGTGAAATCTAGCCTTTGCATTGAGTTTGCTATCTTTTTGCTGCCTGGAAAAATACACAGCACATAATGTATTTTCAGATCTTTAATGCTGACATTTCATAATGTTGCAAAGAAGGCAATAATACCCATCATTTACTAGATCACACGTTTCAGTGTCTTCCTCTGAGGTATTTGACCTTTTCACCCCTGCAATTCAAAGCCCACAGGTGCTATGAGTAGGAAGAAAGTACCCAATGCCTCATGAGGATAATCTCCCCCAATAACCCACTCATGGAGGAGCAGAGGAACTGTGGTGAGCCGTGCAGAAATGCTAAACACAGTTTCCATGGGGCTGTACAGATTGCCTCTAGAAAAAGCTGTTTTGTCCAAACCCAGCACCCATCTCCTAGCCAGGGGTCCCTCACAACAGTTTTGAAAGAACCAAGCTGGGTTGATTTTTTCCTTTAAAAATACCCATATTGCCCAACTCCTCCATGTGGTAGCCTTCTGGCCTGCTGACAAGAAGAAGATCTGGTGCTGAGATCTGATCAGGGAGGGGGTAGGTCAAGCCACATGTCCTAGGAAAATGTCCTACCTGTTTCAAAGGTGGGTGTGACAGGGGAAGGTTAGGTGGTATATTTGGCCCCTCAGCTGAACTGGGCCACAGTCTGGAAAGAAATCTGAGATCCAGAGGACCAGGAAGGGAGTTCTATTCACTAAGTGCTGTTTATATACTTGGCTATGAACAGGATTTTCCAAAGTGCATCATTTCCATGCAGCTACCTGAAGTCTACTCTAAACCTCACTTTAGACTATTTTCACACACTTCTTGTAGATGGTTCCTTAAGGTCATTAGCAAGCACTTTGCTCCTATGCTACTTGACCAAATGTGGTGGTTTGTAAAAGTTTTCCGAAATTTTTATCCTGTTATAATTATATATATATAAAACAGGATAAAAGTGCTTGGCCTATCACTCCTACCTTTTGCCCCTGGAAGGAAGGTGAGTCTATTGAGCTGCACAGAGACAACTTGATTGAGAAATAAAACATTCAGCTTATTGTAATGTTTGCTCAACAAATAGGCTGTTGTTTTTCTTCCTAAATCATAATTCCAGTAGTAATTAAACTGCTGGAGGTTCTTAAGAGCAAAGGTGCTAAGTGCCCTTTGGCACCATGTCAATGCCAAACTGGTATAAGGAACATGGACAATTATGCAGGATTTCCTGTTTACCCCATCTGGAGAGGAATGTGATGGCAGGGTGTTTGGATGCAAGTCGAGTGTCCTAACCTTTAATTAAAAAAAAATATAGGAAGTGAGTGTGGATACTTTATTTAACAAAAAATACCCAGTTATTTGCAAAAAATTGCGTGTCTACTAGGTCCTTTGCTCTGCCAGAAAAGCAAAGATAATTTTGTAACAATTTACACTTCAGAAATACTTACTACCTCTGCAATTTTTTTTCGCTAGAGGTTTCCCAGGCATGTAAGCCAGGGTTGCTGGTTTGTTATTCTCCAGCCACTCCTTTGTCCATTTCTAGAGGGAGACTTGGTGCCTGCTGCTCTCAGATTCCAAGGTCTGAGTGCTTTGGGAACTCTCTCTTTGTAGCACAGCTTCTCAAACCAAGAAAGGCTTGAAGATGCATTTCTCTGTTACCCAAAAGTCCTTTTGCTTTTCTTCAGATTTCAGAAGTTGCTATTTTGTGATTTTGCTTTCAAAAATGAAAGTGGTAATTGAAAACCATGTTGGGGCTTTTCTTCAGCCTCAGTTCACCAAATGAGGAAAAGGCCTCACCACTGAGGCAAAGGATGAAGGCATGAAGGAAATGGTACAGGACTGGGTTAATTCCTTTTGTGCATATAGGGAGCAATGTGGTATCCATGGTCCTTGCTGAGGATACACTCTAAGGTGGCTACTGGGTGGCTGAGTACTTGATTGGTGTGGGTCAGCCCTAAGTGCTGACAAGCATGACAGGAAGGATGCTCCTGCCCAGGAGCAACCTACAGAAAAGAAAACAGCTAGTCAACAATATGGCACAGAATGATGGGAGCTGGCTTCTGCTTTAAGGGATTGCTCTGTGCATCCTCGTTTTACAAGTATTTATTATGTTTTATCTATACCCCTCTGGATGATAATAAACTAATAGTATTTTAAGATAGCCATTCCATGGTTAAGTGCTTACCTTGTGAAGCATATTAAAAATGTGCTGGTGACTGACTGCTTTTGTAAAATTCTCTGCAGCAAAAGTTGGTCTGAGCTCCCTCTTAGTAATCAGGCATTGGTTAATTTTGGTATTGAAATACAGCGAAGTAGTGGAAGAGAATAAGTACAGAATCTGGAATTTAAAGCTTTTGATTTATAGAGGTTGTGATAGCCTGCTTTTGATGCAGCCCAGAACACAGCTGGTTTTCTGGGCTGTGAGAACACATTGACAGCTCATGCCCAGCCTCTCATCCACCAGCAGCCTCAAGTCCTTCTTGGCAGGACTGCTCTTGGTTACTGCACTGTGACTGATCCAGGGTCTTGCAGATAATCTGTGTTAGGAGCAGGAAACCAACTCCATTTCCTCAGTGTCAGTTCAGTGATTTATCCACTACAGAATCAGTGAAACATAAATTAAATTACACTGTAATCTGAAATTTGGGGAAGCTTTCCAATGACTCTCCGGGGCTTTAAAGAGAGGAGTTGATTCATTTTTTTGGCATTAAATCTGTATAGTTGTGTTCAGGCCAAGCATTTATTTTCCACTACAGAAACTTCCTCAAGGCTTAGTGGTTTTTTGCCAGCTCTTCCTTTGCTGGTGTACACTAGCCTGATGAAATAGTTGTCTTTCTGTTTTGTATTATAACATTAACACAAAACCCACACAAACATTAACAAAAATATTTGGGAAATTATTAGGAAAAAATCTAGCATGCTTTCTTTCTTACATGGAAATGAGAGAAGAAATGAGAAATTTTGCAAGCGCTCAGATAAAGAATATGTAAATAAGAAGATGTAAAATCTTTAAGGACTTCAATAAAGTACTTCAATTTCAGTCCTTAACATTGGAAAGATACAGTTTTTGCTTTCTTACCAATATCTCTAGTGACAAGAAAGCTTAGAAATAGAATAATGGAAAATTATTTTGTTCTGCAATGGTGCTAGTTTGCTGTTTTCATTTTCTCTTAAAAACCTTTCCCTAATTCTGCTTTCCCAAAGGAAGGATAGTGCATGGACACCTATTTATATAGCTCCAGCACTTGTATCTTCATCCTGGGTGCCTGGTAGTTCCCCCAATAACTCTCTATATACAAACAAACAAACAAACAAACAAACAAACAAACAAACAAACAAACAAACACACAAACACACAAACAAATAAATATATTTTTAATAATAAAGAAAGAAGTTCCCTTCCTAGATGTAGAAGAAATGTTAGATGCTTTTGAAGGCCTCCAGTGGGAAATCTACTCCAACAAAAATGAAATTTTAAACTTTATAATGCCAATAACCAAGTGCTTACTTTTGGTAAATTGGAGGTTTTTTTAGGGACATCTTCAAAACACCTTCTTCCTATTATTGCTGACTCATTTACTTGAGGAAGACTGATCCAACAGGTAGATGCTTAACCATTAGACACAATTAAATCCCCCAATCTCAAATAAAACAAAGACAGAATTCTTTACATGTGGGACAGCTCCTTTATTTTTATGTCTCTGTGTGGTAGACAAGCCATATTTATTATATATTTTTGGCCATCTCTACTAAAATCAACTTGGCATGTCAAGTATCTCCTATAATTGTTTCTGCTTATGCAAAATTTCGTTTTTCTTAGGCTACAAGACCAGATCAGGTCAATGACTCAAGTGGTAGAAATTCAAGTAGTTCTGGAGGGTATAAGTTCAAACTTTTCTTGTGTTCCTTAGAGAAAGAACTCTGAGATCAGCATACAGTAGTCAGAAAGGATTGAAGAAAATGTTTATTGATATAATTTTTAATACTAGCAAGACAGTAAGATTTTCCAGTGATTCATTACCTGAGAGTAACCATCAGTGCTAAAATATTCCTTCATTCTGTATTGTGTGCACTACCTATGTACTGAATGTCTGTGTTATCTGTGATATAAGAAACAGATTTGGGGAACAATAAGACTTTAGTGGACATTTTATGTCTTTTTTAAAAGGAAAGAGTACTAACTGCCACCTCTGCTAAGTTTTGCATCTGTTGACCCACCTCAGTCCAAACTGGAGGACAAGGAGGAGTTCCGAAGACCACCTTTGTGATGAATACCAGTGGCTGGGTGGAAAGGAGGTGCAGGCTAATGGCCCATGGAAGAGAAAGTGAAGGATCTGCCTGGTGCCTGAGCAGATGTGTTTGTCTAATATAGCAACAGCAAGGCTGCTTCTTGCTTCATTGGGGTGCACTAGAGATGTGCAGGAGTTTTGGGGCTATTATGGCAGGAGAGAAGATGGGGCAAGACTGTCCATTTCTAACAGAGCTGGTCTTTGTTTGATTTCCTGCTTATAGAATAGCTTTTAAGCTCTTGTAAAATTCGTATGGTTCTGAGTATAACAGAAGAACAGAAGAATGAATTTGCTTCTTATACAGGAAAGTATTTTGATGTAATACCTATCCAAAGGACAGGCTACCACAAGCTCAATACTCTGCCTATTCACTCTTATGCTTCCTTTCCTGTGTTTAACTGTTTTATCTATCAGCTATTACTAAAAATACTTACTCCTGTAGAGCTTCTTATGGTAATTCTTATAAGCATTATAAGTCTTATAAGACAGTTCTGCTTGCTGATTCTCTGGCTAGATAGTCACATATCAAACCATTGAAACATAGAATGGTTTGGGTTGGAAGGGGCCTTTAAGACCATCTAGTTCCAATTCTCCTGCTATGGGAAGGGACAGCTTCAACTAGACCAGGCTGCTTAAGCTCTATCCACTGGCCTTGAGCACTTCCAGGGAAGGGGTGCTTGTCTGGGCAACCTGTTCCAGTGCCTCACCACCCTTACAGTAAAGAATTTCTTCCTGATGTCCAATATTAACCCACTCTCAGTTTATATCTGTTTTAAAGCCATATTGCTCTTCTACTTTCTACTCTTGGCACTAAAAGACTTTATTGTCTTTTACATAAATAAATAAATAAATAAATAAATGGTTACTGAGGTGCTTAGGACTGTCAATGGAGATGGGAAACAAATTTATCAGTGCAGCACCTGAAGGAATCTAATCTCAGGAACTAGGGTGGGATTCTTGGAGGTCTACTAAAAGAGCAAGAAGCCAAATACATTACAGGTCTTCCAAAGCATTAACTATGTGGTAAGACCATCTTCCAACACTTTCAGAGGCTTTCAACAATGGCTCAGAATTAATCTGTGCTCTGTGCTCATAATTGAAACTGGTTCCAAAAGAGATTAAATTGTCTAACCAGCACCGATTCAAAAGAATAAACTTTGAGGAAGGACTTCTTATCTGTTTGATGTAAAGGCACCAGTTTCACAAGCATTACTTCACCTGACAATCAGACCAGGGGGTGCTCCAGAGGACAGGAAAGCCACCCTCACCTCAGTAACACACAACTGCCTACTGCATTCTTGTGGTGTACTCCCCTCACACATGCAGCAAAGACAGTCTCTGTAAACCTGTCATTTCCCAGCAGTGACTCTGATAAACACAATAATCCTGCATTGTGGCCATCAGAGAATCAGAAATCAACAGCAGAGACACCAAAGGTCTGTGACCCAGTAGATAAAAATGTTCATACAGTCTTTGCCGCACAATACAGCAGGGAACTGAAGAATTGCACAACACTTAAGGTATCAGCAATTAAAGGAAGGAGATTCTTTCTGATGGAAGACAACTTCAGCTAACTTAGTTAAGTCTAAGATAACTCTTAAGTTCTTATGAATTCCTGATGGCACTTGCAAGGAGAGCTTTCTCTGTATTCAGTACAGAAGGAGCCACTTTAGTTTGAAGCATTCTATTCCTTTAGCACTAAGCCCATCTTTATCTCCCTAAGACAAGTGCAGATACCTGTAATTCCCTGTTGAGCCGGTTTAAGTGGTTTCTGGAAAACACTAGCTCATCTCTTACATCCTTCCCATTGCTCTGTTTCCTGCAAGAAGTGTTTACCCTAAAGAGTAAGCTGGTGAGGCCTCCATGATTTATGGCGCAGGTGGCTATATGCTCTTAAGTTTTATGGCCCTAAAGGTATCTAGAACTTGAAAATCTTCTTCACTTAATCTGTCTAAAACTTAGAAGGTCAAAATGATGGATTTACCAGTCTTGAAAAGAATACTTTATAATGACATAGGGGTGATTTTGTGCTTTCCAAATATCTTCATTCTGGATCTTTACAGACAGACAGAAATCAAGATGTTGATTACATCAAATATTCAGAATGCCTAAACACTTTGTTGTAGAATGAAAGCCGAAATGTTAAGATATGATCCCAAACCCCATATATCATCTGATGGAGAATAAGGTAATTTTTTTGCTCTGCTATATAACCTATTTGTGATACATACACAGTAGGGAAAGGAAGACTCTTCTTCCTTGTGTTCTGTTTGAAGATGATCTAGGATTTTGAAGTCTGTCTAGGATAAAACTTCAACTTGCAAGCTTTATGTTTTACCATTTGCATTATGTTTGAGTAGTAATTATTTGAAATGACAAATTCCTTATCTTCCTCTTCTATGGACATTCAGGCTGTACACAGCTGGTATACAGGCAATTATATTATAGGTAATTATATTGCAATATAATATTGCAATATTACTATTTTATTCTTATGCTGTATTTTTATGAACTGTAAAAATCTCTATACTCGTTTAAATAAAATGGAGTTTGCATTTAGTGTTATAGAATTATTTTTACACTGTGTGTGTGTGTATATATAAATATTTAATGTTTTTTCTGCTGATAGCACTGAAACTAGCATAATTACCTGGATTTGGTATATTTGGGGAATAAAGAAATATAATGTTTTCAGGGGAATGTCCAGCTGCGTTGAAAAAGGTGTGCTTTTAATGTAAGAGGCCACCTCAGTATTCTCCCTTTCCTGTGGTTCAGAGATGTTATCATGACTTTAAACAGGACATATACGAGCAGCCAGCAGCCTGGCATATTCCAAGATCCACTGATCTCCAGTGTTCAGACCCTTCATCCCTGTAGGTAAACCTCAGATTGATTGCAGACAAACATGGACTCTCTGGACATATTCACTCTCTGGTGCCATATCAGTAATGATCTTACTTGCAAGACCTCATGGGCTGTTGCGCTGTTGATGACTGAAGCAATCCTGAAAGTTTTGTGTTATGTCAAACAAAATATGTGCTAGTCATACATTTTGCAAAATTTGGCCTTTGAATGCAAGACAGACCTTTAAATTACATCTTATTCCCAAAGTTTGTAGCATAGACAAAAGAACCGCAGGGGAAAAAAAGATTGCTATATGTTGCACAAGGTTACTGGGGATAATGAAGAATATCTGCTGAGAATGAAATGCAGCAGATTGCTTGGAAAACTTTTGCTTTAATCTAGAAAAATATTTCTGATTCAAGAAGTAAAATTAGCAAATAAGGAGAGATTTTTGTGTATTCACTGACAATTGTGAGGAATGGATGAGAATTTGAGGCTGGAAGGTCTGTAGAAGAGTGGCCATTAGAAAAATGATTCATGATTATTCCAGTACAAGATGAAGGAATAGCAGATGAGTGATACCAGGTAGAGTTCAATAAAAACTGTTGAAGGGTTAGTGCTTTACAAAAAGTACACACAATAACACAATATCCATCCACAGGCATATACTACCCCACTGTGAAAAAAGAGAGAAAGTGCAGTAAAAGATCAGCTTGATTAAAGCGTGAACTGTGCATGAACCTTAGAAAAAAGAAAGGATCAAGCTGGAAGCAGAAACTAGGTCAGACTACTGAGGATGAATGATAAATATAACATGAAGATAGAGGAACAAACTTTGAAAATAAAAGCTCAAAATAAGATGCATCTGCCAAGAGGTATAAATAATTTTAGAAGTGCAGTTGTAACAGAGGGAAGGTGAAGGCAAGGATGAATTAGTCAGCTGTTCAGAAGGGAGGAAAAGATATTTCAAGATGATACTTGGATGGTAAAATTCTGTAATAACATTTTTTGCCTCTGTCTTTATAAGAATGACCAATTTCAGTTGAAGGATATTGTATTCCATATCAATGATGTAAGTAAAGATGTTAACTTTGAATGGGAAAAGAAAAATTTAGAGTTTTTCAAGTCAGTGAGGGATTTAGTATCTTCTTGAGTTTCCTCAAGAATATATTAAAGAACTTCACAAGGAATACTGGATAATAATGTTTTACCTTAGAACATGTTATAGGCAGGTAATATCTTGAAAGGTTCATGAAGAAAAAAGATAGTGATTGTCTTTAAATAAGGAGAAAGGAAGATTAGGGTATGATTCAGCCACTAGCTTAATTTCTGCTTTCAGAAAATATTTTAAAAACTGACAAAACAAATTCTTTGTTTGTACTGAAAGAAAATATGGATGTGAGCAGCAGCCAATAAGAAATTAGCAAATCCATGCAATTTCTTCCTACAGCAGAACAGAATTTGAAAACTGTGCAATGCCATGTCATGTCAGCAAGGCAGTTACCTCTTTATTCTTCCAGGGAGCTGCTCATCCCCAGCAGGTACCATTTGAAAGAGCTGTAGATGAAATTTATGTAAGATTGTAGCTTTTTTGAGCTGCATAAAGCACCAGTTTATTGAGTTTGTTTGTGTTGTGTGCTGCAGCATTGACAAGTCAATACCTAAAGTCAAAGAAACAGTTGGTGTTGATGTCGTGTTCTCCTCCTGCACCAAAACAAGACTCATGCAAGCTGTAAATGGGTGGGTGGCTTTTGGACTACCTCCCAAATGCTTTGTCAGATTCTGCACAGCAGGGAACAGACAGACTAACTGTGGCTTTAAAAAAAAGTGCCATGGACACACTTGACTGTGCTACCTTGGTCTTGGGAAGGTTGTACATTTGCTGGCCTTGAACAACTTGGCATCTGGAATTGGATATTCCAGTCTGGGATCTCTTAATGCTTTGCACATTACTCCTGGAGTTACTACCCACAGCATTGTGCTCTTGTTGCCTGTCAGTCTTCAACCTGGGCCGGAGCTGTTTTCACTGGAAGACACAACTCCAAATCTCGATAACCTTCAATGAAAGGTTATTGCTTTGAAACCAACAAATTCTTCACTATGTGGTCACGAGAAACAGGCAGCTTTAGAGTGTAACTCAGCAGACTGATTTTAGAGGCTGATGAATGGCACACTTTTAATTAATTACTCCTTTTGATTGCAAGAGGTGTCTTATCTCTGCAGTGCTTAGCTGGGTAATGCATCAGTAGATGTCTCTGCTGCAGGTGTCTGTGAAGTTAATTGAGCTGAATCCCTCTTCTGTGTTCCAGTGATCTGGACTCAAATGTTGGTAGCATTAGTCAAAAGATCAAAATGTTACCTGTGAGATCACTAAGTGATGTCATAGGCCAGAGTTTCTGGGCAGTGAGGCTGTGTAGTGGCAGTGGTCACTTCTACATTCCCAAGCTCTGTTTTCAGGAGGAAATTTATGTAGTTTGGCTCAGGAATCATTTCTGTTAAGGGATGCTGGAGCCTGACATTGCTCAATTTGTTTTCCCTCATTTGATAAGAACTTCCTATTTCACTTAATAGCCCTCTTAAGCTTGTGATGAAGAGTGGGTTCTAAAGGACACCAAGGACACTTGATAAGGGAATCATGAAAAGGTTTGGGTTGAAAAGGACCTTAAAGATCATCTAGTTCCACCTCCTCTGCCATGGGCAGGACACTTCCCAGTAGACCAGGTTAGTCCAAGCCCCATCCAGCCTGGCCTTGAATGCTGGAAAGGATGGAGCATCCACAACTTATCACAGAACCATAGAATGTTAATGGTTGCAAGGGACCATAAAAATCATTGAATGTGACCCACTTCTGCCATAGGCATGGACACCTTCCACTAGACCAAGTTGCCCAAGGCTTTATCCAACCTGGACTTGAGCACTGACAGTGTTGGGACATTCACGGCCTCACTGGGCAACCTCTTCCAGTGTCTCACCACACTCACGGTAAAGAATTTCTTCTTAATAGCTAAACTAATTTCTCTCTCTTTCAATTTGTACCCCTTACTCCTTGTCCTATCACCACAACTTCCCTGAGCACACCTGCTAGAGAAAACTTTGTACAGATTCACAAGTTCCATCTTCCTGGAAGAGCTAGAGAGACATCAGCATTATCATCTCAACACTCTCGGGTATCTGATGCACACACCAGATTGCTTAAGAACTCTTCAGGAGATTTGAAGAGCCCCTGCAGAACCCCATCTGCTGCCTCCTACTCCAGTAACACCTGGTGGGTTTTGGTGACACGGGTACTGCAGTAATTGGAATTAGTGGGAGTAACTGCTGAGAGAGGGGAAGGCAAAAGTTAGTGCTCAGGAGAGCTGATAGCAAGCCCTTCAGACTCCATCCTTCCTGCTCAGGCTGCTGCTGATGTTGCTGCATTCTCCCACTCTCTGCCAGTGAGGTCTGTTTGCATCCACTCTCACAAGAGTGAGTGGGAGTAACATGAGTCAGCTCCTTACCACTTCTTCAGTGTAGGTGATCTCTGCTTGGCATGCAGACACCAAAGCTGCCAGGGAGGTTTTAGGGTGGCTATCCTAGGAATTTGCTCTTGGTTTTCCATAAGAAGCAGGTCACTGAGGATGAGTTGCTATTTCTACAATCTGTCACTAGGGACTTCCCCATAGGGCAGATAGCAAACTTCCTGTTTAACAATTGGCTTTATCCATTTCAACCACTCATTTCCACATACATTTGCTTGTTGATGCAAAGAGTGTCTTAGGGTGAACTGTAGTTTATAAGGGACATCTCCTGTCATGTTAGTGACTTTTCTTATAATTAAAACCACATAGCATAATTATATAAACTTTTCATTTATTTTCAGCAACTGCTTTAAATGTTGGGGTGAGGGAGAAACTGAAGTCAAAAAGTGCTAGATTTATAAAAGTTCTTTCTTTTTTAAAAAAAGTAGGGGGTTTTGTTATTCATTCTTCCTCTATCGTAATTCTCAGGATGAACTAGTGACTAGGATGATTCCTCTTCAAACATGTTACTTATAAATACTTTTAAAATCACTTCCCCCTTAAAAAAAGTCCCATGATCTGTAAGTTAAACTTTTTTTTTTTTTAACCAGGTAAGATAGAAGAGGTTGAGTACAGCGATGCACTGACCTCTGCTGGCATCATCCTTTCTTACTGAAACTCCTTTTAAATGCTGAATTTGATACTCCAGAAAATAGAAGATACATCTGAGACAAGACCTGAGGCAGAATCAGTTCATGATGCAGCTATATTCCAATGCTACATTAAATCTAACGCTGTGACTCTTCAACCAATCCACAGTTCTTGAGCATAATGACACATGGTGTTGATTTCCTAAAGAAACCCTCAATCACGTTTTAAGTATGCCATAAGAGCTGGATGATTTCTTTTGTACCAGTAGGCTCTGAGTTGGACCTGGTATTGGCTGTCTGTCCTTCTGTGGCAACATAATGCTGGGATGCACAGAAAAAGTGCGTGCAACGTCTCTGTCAGATGGTCTGGCTGGTGGTGTACTGTGTGCCCCTGCCTGACTCCAGCCTGCTCTGTACTGACACGTTCTCCTGCACCAGTATGAGCCTCAGGCACATCTGTTCATGCAGTGTTGGCCTCTGTCAGCGAACTTCTCCACAAAGCCCTGAAGCAATTGCGACCGATTAGGTCCCATTAGAGCTGTTTGTCTCCTGGAGATGGGGTGCTAGTTGCCAGAAGCATTAAAGGAAGCTGGTGGAGAGAAATGGCAATTTCAAGGCTGTAGTCTCTCTGATTTTAGTTTGGGATAGAATGACTTACTCTCTAGAAATTGCTCTTTATCACAGACTCTGCTCTGTGGCTCTGATCCTCCTCTGATGGGAATGACTTCCAGGTGCAAGCCAGGTTTGGTTCAGATGAAACTCCAGGTGATGTAAAGAGCTGATGGGTAAAGGAATCAAAATGCTGCTAAGGAGCATAATACCCTCAGGAAACTGAGGACTGTATGCAGGGAGGAATGACAGTGGGAGATGATTATTGTGAGTTATGGCTGTCCTAGTACAAGGAGCTTTCCCTTGCAGTTTGCCCATACAAGGACTAAATGCCTCAGAATTTACTGAGGTCTAGGAGATATCTGTATTCCTTTCCTGTCCCCTGGGGGCACCTGCACGTACAACTTGTGTGTATTTAAGAAATTCCCTAGAGACTTCTAGGCTTACTGAATAACTGTAGGTAAATCCATGAATCCATATTTTGTTTGTACTCCTGTCAGTCTGCACACATTTCAAAGTGAAGCTGTGCCTGTTGCCTGTGGGCTAACCCGTGGAGATAAGTTTTAAAGTAGAGCGGAGGAAGAAACAGCTTCCCCAGCCCTTGTTTCTTACGTAGTGAGCAAAATGGTTGTCTTTTGTTTTGGTAGGAGACCTGCCTTATCAAGATGGGAGGGACAGGAATATGAAGGGACATGCCTGCTCAGGCTCTGCTCAAAGGGAGGCTGAGCTTCAGCTGCTCTGTCAGAATATGAGTCATGTTTTTATTTGTGTTTTTCTGAGCCTGAATTGAGAAAGCTTGTATAAGAAACTTTACAGCCCTTGACATCACTCTGCACTTTTGCAAGACAATAGCCTGACATTTTGCCCTAGGTGTTGGATTAAATAGTAACTGGAGATTGTGCAAATACTTCTCTTAGCCATGATTATCATGCCAAGGCCTTACGCAAGCTGGGGACTTCTGTGGCTGGGGTGGTTCCTCTAACCTGTGACATTAAGATAGCAGTTCTGGACATCTGTCTGTCTGCATCACTGTTGATTGGTTTTTCTTTGAAAATACTGGTAGAAAGGCCACACAGGAGGACCTGAGGGAAGAACCACATCCTGACCACCAATGCTTCCATCAGGGTGAACCTGGGTGGTACACAGAGCCTGTACTGAGCAAACATAAGCTGCAAGTACACCATTCTCCTGTTGTACACAACATTTTGACACAAGCATATCACTGGTTTTGGCTCTCTAGCGTGTCACACTCCAGTAAGCAAGGCAATGAATAAGAACATAGAATTCTGCATAAATGTGCTTGCACAGTTGTATCCTATATTTCCTTTAAATTACCCTCTCCTAAACTCTGTCTTTGAGAGTAAAGGGAGTTGAGACTGAAAGAGCAAACAAACTTGCATTTCTCAACTTCATGCTAATAGCTGCAAGCCTGAAATCATTTGGAGATTTTTTTGCTTACGCAACAGCTGAAGGCTATTGGGTGAAGAATGAGTTTCACATATTTTGATGCCTCATGGATATGTTCTCAGAAAAAGTTTTATCCTTTCAGGACCATTGTTTTCCCCTTCACCCAGCCCTGCAGTGATTTATTAGTTTTAACTAAATAATCTCACCATCTCTTTTCAAGCTGCAATAGCAGGAATGTGGCACCAGCAATTTCCTTCCTCAGCAGTACACTTAGTGGGTAAAATGTGAATGCAGAGTCAGCAGAACTGTGTTCCCCTTTTAGCTGCCCACTTGCTCTCCAGCTGCTGACTTTTGACTCTTGCAGGGTGGTATCTTGTGGCCTCTTTTCCTTACGTGCTACTCTGAGCAACTGTGGGTGCCAGTTTCAAATTTATCTTGCTTCCTCTCACAGGCAAAACAAAATTTTCAATGTCTTTGGCTGTGTCTGTCCTGAGGTTCTTCTCTTCCGGTGGTCCAAACTGGGGGACCTGCTCAAGCCCCTTGTACAGAAATGAGAAGCACAGAGATTTGTGAGCATGATACAGGTTTGGAACACTCTCTGTTGTGCTCCTCAACATCAGAGCTGAGAGACAGCTCTGTGCCCCAAGCTGTAGGCATGGTACTTGCAGATCATGGGATCCAGTGGGAGAAAAAAGGTTTGGAAAGGAGCAGCCTGACATGTATGAGACAGAGCTTTCTGCATTCCTTGGTTGACTGTATTAAGCAAAGCAGGTGTTTTGAAAGGTGACTGAGTTTCCTTGCTGAATTGATCAATGATGAAAAGGAAAGGGACAAGCAGCAGGAAGAAAAGTGGGGTTGAGACTATGGTCATACCATTAAAAAAGTAAGGGTACCTGAAATGTGAGTCTTTAGTAATGTGGTGCCCTTAGGAAGGAGGTCGAAACCTGCCAGAAAACTCCAGTGGCAGTATGTCTCTGAGCCAGTCTGAAGAAGGTTAGATGATGTGCTTCTTTCCCCCTGTTGACTTTAGAGGGTTATTAGCTTGTACCCAGAAGCAGCTGGGAAGAAAACGAAGATAAGATGGGAGAAGAAGCAGGTGCATAACAGTGTGACTGCAAACATCCCACCTGCTAAAAAGACACCCCATTTAAAAAATCACGTTAGTCTGGCTAACTGCATGTCCCACAAGGCTAGGACAGTTTGATTCTGTGTTAGCCTCCTCCTAATTCTGTTTTTCTGGTCACATCTCCTGGTCTGGAACGTGGCTGCAGGTTCAAAGCACTGCTGGGGCTGCAAGAGGCCTTGCAAGGGGCTCCTTTTCAACCTCCTGCCAAAGCCAGGCTGAGATGGGATGGGCTGCTCAGGGCTTAGTGCACTTGGTGCTGCAACACAACTACTTGAGGAGATGCAGCAGAGCTTCAGATGTAAAGACCTATAGATGTTTAAAGGTGAATCACCAGGACCCTCTTAGACAGGGTACCAGCAGCAAGTACACCCTTACTGTGCACAGCCCTCTGCAAGGGTATCAGTCTCCTCGAGCTATGGCAGTAGGAAAAAAGTGAAAAAAATCCCCTTTCTTGAACCTTCTGCCCTCTTGGTCTGGATGTGGCACCTGGAGACACAGTTTAGAGGTAAACATGGTGTTGCTGGGCTAAAGGACTGGACTCAATGGTCTTAGAGGTTACTTCCCCAACCTTAATGATTTTAGGATTCTATGTGACCTCCACAAGAGGCAAGCAACATCCACCCCTTTGCATTTGGCCTAAAACCCAAGGGTCTGTTAGGTTATCAAAACTTTGAAAAGAGGCTGTTTTCAAGAACCTCATGATATAGTTGATAAGATTTTGCTTCAATTCAGCTTGTGGTTTAAAAAGTACAGTGGGTAAGAAAATAGAAAGAAAAGCTGTACCAGATTAGGCAACTACATAAATCTCATTTCCCTAAAAAAAAAAAAAATCCTTTCCCCTTATAAAAACCCCCAAACCAAACAAGAAAAAAAAAAACCCCAAATAACCCTCCTAGCTGCCAAGTTCTATTTCCTATAAACCATCAATTGTTTGTTTTTGTGTTAACCTCCTTTTCTGACTAGTTGAGCCCTGACCTTCCTTTAAATTTGGTTCAGAGACTGAAAATGTGGGTCAAACCCCATAGGCTGATACAAAGTTTTGTCTACATCAGAGGACCTGAGGACCATTTCAGGATCAGAAATGGTTCAAAGATATTTTGAGCAATATCTGAATCTTTAGTTCACACCCATGAACTTAGTGAAATTCTTTCATCTTTCCAGCACAGCTGTTCATATAAAAGAGTCAATAAGTACAACAATGAACAGTGGGCGTGACATCATGTTCTTCACTTGTAACCATGGAACAGGAAAAACTTGCATTTCAACTTGCCACAAATGTCCTTGTTTCCTGTAGCTTCTAACATCTGTGCTGTAAAAAATGTGTTTATGTGGTCCTGGAAGATCTATTACTCAGCTTTATTAATACAGATTAATTAGCTGCCCTTGCCATGATAATTTCAGGCAAGGTAGATATGGAGGTGTATAACTGAAAGAAAAAAATCCAGCTTTGTTTTTACAGAAAAGCCTGTCAATCAGGAGCATCCTAATCCATGGGAAAGTAAATTAACAAAACAGTCTTCACACTTAAGTCTTGTGTAGGATTTGTTTTGTTTATAAGGAGCAGTGGATTTTTTTTCCCTGGTAAGGCATGGGGTGTTTACAAAAGTCTTAGTGCACCTGCAGTCCAACAGAAAGAAAATTGCCATGGAAAATGAACCATGAAAACAACTACAGCCAGGTATGGTTTGGTCACTGCTCAAGCAGCTTTTCTGTGTCTTGCTTGTGACATTCATGAAGACAGCTGCTGAGCTTCCAGTGCATTGGAATGGCTTCTTACCACTGCTTTTAGTATAAGGTGGTTTGTTAACATTTTGGGGCTTGGCAAATCTACTTTTATGGCCAGACAACATTGCAGGCTGCATGTTCCACACAGCAACATCCTCTAAGTGAAAATGCTACGTAACCTGAAGATGGGCATATTTAGTGTATGTCTGAATACTGATTAATTAGCTCAGGTGAAAAAAAACCCATTACAGAAACTATTGGTGGGAAATGTTAACTGGAATGTTTGTACAAACCCTTCCAGCAAAACTGCAATTGTGCAATTTTTCACTTCCACATTCCTGACACAAGTACCAGTGGAAAACAATCTACCAACGGGATTTAGGAGATGTAGACATAAAAAAAAAAAAGGCCTAGTAATATGTATCAAGTAGTTTCTAAATGACTATGCTATTAATTACTGCCCTGTTGTAGTGTGGGAGGTCAGCATAGTGCTATGTTACCCTGCAAAAAAATAATAATAAGAGATGTAATAGGACATGAAATACATTCTTAGGTTATCTGTTCCCTTGGGAAACATACTGTTTTTCTGTTGTAGATTTTAGTATCTAATATTAGCAGTGTTTGACCCAGACTGACATTCTGAGCTCAGCTTCTACCAATCCTGCACCTAAATCCTCTGCCATGGATGATTTGTGCTGTTTGCAGTATGAAGTTCTGTTGGAAGATGAACTTTTACTGCAGATCACTGCAGATCATGCCTGCCCAAGACATCCTTGCCTGTTTTTGCTATTGTGCCCCAATAGGTGTGAAATGCAGGCAGAGGCCACAAAGAAGCACCAAGTCTATGAAACTGCAACAGATACAGCTCTGCAGAGGACTGGCTCTTCACTGAGGATCCAGTTTATCTGATCTGTATCAGCTTGTAAGTCCTCTTTGTTGCTGAGGCACGGACTTTAAAAGGTCTTGCTCCATGGCAAGTTATGGTTGACAGTACAAATCAGCAATGCATGGCAGGGGGAAAAAGAACTCACCAGCTTTAGAAGAATATTCAGTTATTTCCCGGCAATCCATTATCAACCCAAGGTCACCAAGACTTAACCAACATGAGAGCCACAGGACTTAAAGTCTGGATGGCTTAAAGACCCAGACACTGTTACCTCCAACCTTCGCCCAGTACTGGAAATTTGTTCCCAAGGACACAGGATTTTTACAGCTGATCACAGGAAGAAAGTGGGAAGCTATTTATGATGCTGAAGGACACAAGATTCACTCCCTCAGCTTCATCAAAGTGAAGAATCTAAGCACGAAAAGAGTCCTTCCTCCTTCTCCCCATCATGTGCCATCAACTCAGAAACTGCACACAGGAAAGACAAGGACAGGGCACGGTGTCTTGATGGTCCTGCTTTTTCCAGGGCAATGCTTCAGCCTCATCCTGCCCAGGCAGCTGCCTCTGATGCTGAGCTGAGAGCTGCCTTTGTGGATGAAAAGTGTGAGTCTATAGTTGCTTCAGCTTCTCCAGGGATTGGGACAACAGAGTAGAGGGCTTTGTTTCTGACCTGTTCCAGTTAGGAAAAAAAGACTGAGATTCATGCAGGACAGGGAGTTCATACAAGTTTGAAGGGTTAGATAACAAAGTAATGGTAAAGGGAGGAATGAGAAGGCTTCCCTTCTACCTGTAACTTGAAATCCTTTCAAGGGACAATCCTTTCAAGTGGACAGGAATGCATTTGATTTTTTGTGTCTCCCCAGTTTATCTGTTAGGTTCTTGCAACAAAGCCCAGTTCTCCTCTTGCTCATGTTTTCTCAGATGCTGGGTTTGAGGAGAGAGTTTTGTTTATCTCTCCTTTAAGTTTCTGTTCCTAGTAGGACATTATGAGCAGCTCTACTGTGCACATTGGAAGGGCTTTTATTTTCTTGTTTTAAACACTGCTAGTGCCACACATGAGCTGGCTGTACCAAAATACCAAAAGTATTTTCGAGCATTTAAACTCTTCCTGTCAATAATGGTGTAGTTAAGTTGAAATTAAAATCTTGCTTGCTTCTGTTTGAGAGGAAGATTATTTTGCCTGCACCTTGATCCATGCCCTCTGAAGCCTCTCTTGTATTGGTGGGAATGGATCAAAATGGAAGAATTTGAGGATTTTTCCCCCATATTTTTCTATTTAAAAAAATTCAGTAATAACTTTCACTAATAAAATTCAACTCTCTTTTTTCCTCTCAGCAATACTGTATCTCATATCTGACCACCTCAGTAGCATTTTTACTATCCACTGAACTTTATCACTGGCTTTGCCTGTTGCAGATAAAGTCAGGGCTGTTTCTTCAAGGTGGAATTGGCATGCTGCAATGTGTTTGGGCAACTTAAATCCAACCCAAATGTTCTGCCTAAGGTTTCCTGCCAGCTAGTGCCAGATTGTCACAGTCAAATCACTGGTGGCAGCTCCATGCACAGGGACCAAGTGTAAAGAAGGACTCCAGACTGCCTCCCATCCTCATCACATCCTGCTCACAGCATTGCAAGCTTGAATAGTCACTGTGGTCTCTAGAAGAAAGCAGAGGGAAGCAGTTTCAAGCTCTCAGCAGATCTGGGCTGCATTTTCCTTCTCAGCTCTTCTTATTACCCAGAGCGACCTCCCTGGTGCTGAAAGCTGCCTCCTGGATGATTACCCTGCTCTTAGGAGACATCGTGGCTGCTGCCCCTAGATATATAACCTCTTCTCAGAAATATAAAGCTGCCTGTTTGTTCCAAAGCCAGAAATTAGGTGAAGGTTGAGAGGACTTATCAGAAAGTCAGGACAGGGACAAATACACACATTGCCCAGGGCGTGGCAAACATCCTCAGAACAAACACTCCAAACCCAGGGAATTCTTCAGTTCAGATTGTTCAAATCCTCAGTGGTATTTCTATACATTACAGCACAAAGTAAAGGTGTTCCATTTCTGAAAATAAAAAGCTGGTTTGGAAGACAAAAGTCTCATGCAACATCTCAAATACTGTACATTCAAAAAAATGTCATAAACCTCTAATTCATCTGAACAAATGAACTGATTTCTCTTAGACTGAGAACAACATATTTTGGTTTGCCAAATTGTTTAAATATATAAAGTCCAGTTTAAGACTCTATGACTGCTGCCTCTGTGACTAACAAACTAGAAATTTCACTCTGACCCACAGCTATAAATCAGACCTACCTTTCCATCAGTCCCCACACTGATGTATCTGCCTGTTTTGACTCACTCAGATGCTACCAGCTTCAAACCTCCTCAGTACTGAATGCTTCAAAACCTGATAAGCTTCTTCTGGGTAAGTTCTTTGTCTTTTGAGTTCTGTCCTGTCTTTTTAATGCAGACATTTATTTTGTGAGGAGGGTAAATCTTGGCCTTTTTCATGTCCCTGTTTCCTCATCTTGAAATTTGCTTATCATTATTTCTGCAAATACTGCTAAAAGCTATCCTTGCCTTGACTGCTCCTCAGAAGACATGTTTATTCAGGGTTTTAATCATTTGCTGATTAACTTTCTGTAATTCCTTGGTTTATGGAATTCCTAAATCCCTGCTGAGAGATTGTGATCTCAGAACTAAACCAAGAGCAACTCTCTTGACATCTCTATTAATTCCAGTGCAAACAAAGAACTGAGACACAAATTCAGACTTGAAAGATTGGGAATTAGAAGGGTTTGGACAGGGCTTAAGATTTCCTGATAGAGTATTTCTGTTGAGGTGAGACCTGCAAGATCATTTCCACATCACTCAGCAGACACTTCACATTACTAGGGTGCAAAGTCCTGTGTTAAGGCCCTCAGAATAAAATGTGGGATTCCAGTTTCATGGTTTCTGAACATTTCATGGTTTTCTGTTACTAATTTCACACCCATGCCAAAATAGCTTTTAATTTTTTCTTTCCATAGTCATGTTTTGCCTTTTAGTCCAAACAACTTCACACAGGTTTGTTTTACAAGACTGGAACCATATCTGGCTGTACTGTATTCATCATGATAGTATCCAGAGACTGCCTGATTGTTGTTGTGTCACACCTTCATAGTCCTAACTCTCTAAGCAAATGAAGAATTAAAGTCGACTTTGATTTTTACTCCTAACGTTTTCTGATTGAAATACTTCGCTATTTATTTCATTCCATGAAGGGCACAGTAACCACTGCTCTGCAACTGTTCTCAGGTACTTTCTATCATGGTGGTGCAAAACCACACAGCCATCGGATAGTGTCTTTTCCTACCTTCTCCTTTGCTTTACTTCATTCCTTTTGACATTTCATTCTTTTTGTGCCTAGTGCTACAGCTTGGTGCACACCTATTCTGCTTCTACCTGCAGCTAGTTTTGTGATACTCTGTTAGAGCTGATATATAAACAGCAGCCTGAACTGATACACGTATCTGATGTGTAAGCATCACCCTGAAGCCCAGGCAGCGCTGATGCCCTGGGATTCACCAATGGAATCCCATTGTGATTCCAATGAACGATTTAGCTGAATGTTAACCTGATCTTGCTGCTGTTGGTACCACAGCAAGTTTTGTTCTGTACATATGCCCTGCTCTGACTCATGCAAAAATGAGTTAGTGAAAAAGGCCTATCTGGAAAATACATCCTTGCTTTAAGAAGCACACACTGCAGCAGCCTGAAGTATTGCTAACGCCGACTGCAGTATGATCCCAGAGCAGTTAGATCCCAGTTCCATTGTAGGTGACCCTCGAGGAATGCTGCTCTGTGGAGAAAGGGGAGCTAATCTTCTCTATCCCTTCTTTCAGCTGGAGTTTCAGCTCACCATTTTTTCCTTAGGCAACTGAGTGTTTTAGTGTGCTTTTGGAACACTAAAGGGTAGGTGAGATCCTTTCTCCATCTCTCTGGGAAGGCTGAGAACACACCCTGCTTCAAGAACTGCACCGAGGATTTGCATGTTTGCCTCTACATGCCATTCACCCATCTATTTACCTCCTGCCTCTGTACTCAGAAAAGCTTTTTGAAGAGCCTGCCAAGATTTCTGCCAGTTGGCATCATAAATGAATTTCACCACAGCCGAAGGCCTGACAAGCATTGCTGGACAGACACAGCAGGAAATTAAGGTACTTTTCATGTATAGATATGTTTGTAAATACTTATTTTAAGCCTTCTAGCATGAACAGCTTTCAGATGCAGCAGAAGCGTGGCACACGCTTTCCCCGCCTGTCCCTGCCCGCAGGCTCCTCCTGGAGCAATGCCCCGTCAATCCAGAGCGCGGCTCCGCGCTTCGGGCAGCGCCACCTCACCAGAGCCACCTCTCCTCCTCTTCCTCATCCCTCCCGCCCCTTCTTCACCTTCCTCAAACCTGCGGCCACTTGAGGCGGGCGGGGCAGCTCCGCCCCGCCTGGCTGCGGGGCCCCGGGCGGGCTGGGGTGCGCACGGCTGCCCGAGGAGCGGCATGGACACGGGATCGTTCCTCGCAGTGAGTGAAGGGCTTGGAAAGAGGAGAGGGAGGGAGGGAGGGAGGGATGCGGCTCCTGGGGCCAGCGCGGAGCCCTGCTCCCCAAAGCCCCGATGGGCTGGCGGCCCCTCCTCGCCGGGGCTGCTCGGCTACTGCTCCTCACAGGGTTTCCTATAATTCCCGTGAGGGCTTTTTTAGCTTCTGGGTCGGCTGCAGCGTGTGTTTTACTGATGTCATAATGAATCGCTCTTTAATTACATCTCCCTCCCGGAACTGCGTTGGCCGCGGTTTGGCCGTGTCCCAGCGGGGCTGTGCCAGCCAGCCGCGCTCCGGCGGCGCAGCCCGGACCAGGGACAGCCAGCCCGAGGGACAGCCAGCTCGAGGTGTCCTGGGGCTGGAGGATGGCGATCTATAGCGCCTTTACACGTCTACATGTTTTATTGCTTGTTAGTGTCCCGGTAAAGTCCTCAAAATGTAATTGATGCCGAGCACCCAAGGCAGGTCAGACAGCTGCTGTGAGCAAGGGGAGGGAGGGTGGGTGGGATGATCCTGACTGGTAGCCAAGTGCCCACCAGAGTCTCTCTATCACTGTCCTGCTCAGCAAGGGGAGAGAAAAATGTAATGAAAGGCTCACAGGCCAAGATAAGGACAGGGAGAGATCGCTCATCAGATACAATCACAGACAAAGCAGACTCGACTTGGGGAAAATATTGAATTAATTACCAACGAAATCAGAGCAAGGTAATGAGAAACAACCAGCAAATCTTAGAACACCTACCCTGCACCCCTCCAGAGTGCAACTTCACTTCTGATGTCCTCTACCTCCCTTACCTGCGGTGGCACTGGGGAATGTGGAATGGGAGCTGAGGTCAGTTCATAAAGTGTTGTCTCTGCTAATCCTTCCTTCTCAGGGGAAGGACCCCTCACACTCTTCTGCTTCAGCACAGGGTCCCTCCTATGGGAGGCAGTCCTCCACAAATTTCTCCAATATCAGTCCTTCCCAAGAGCTGCAGTTCTTTCCGGTGTGGCTCCTTTGCATGGGGTCACAATTCCTGCCAGCAAATCTGCTCCAGTGAGCTCCTCTCTTCATGAAACCATAGGTCCTTCAAGGACCCTGCTCCCACATGGGGTTCCCATGGGGTCACAGCTGCTTTGGGCATTCACCAGTTCTAGTGTGGGACCCTCCACAGACTGCAGGTGGAGGACTCTGCTCCAGAATGGATCTTCATGGGCTACAGGGGCACAGCTGCCTCACCATGGGCTGCAGTTGAATCTCTGCTCCAGTGCCCGGAGCACCTCTTCCCCCTCATTCTACACTGGCCCTGGTGTCTGCAGAGTTGTCTCTCTCATATTCTTACTCCTCTTTTCCTGGCTGCTGTTGCATAGCAACTTTTTCCCCCTTCTTGAATCTGTTACCCTGTTGTTGATGGGCTCAGCCTTGGCCAGCATCAGGCCTGCCTTGGAGCCAGCTGGCATTGGCTGTGTTCTACATGGGGAAAGTTTCTGGTGGCTTCTCACAGAAATCAGTTCTGTAGACTCTCCCACTACCAAAATCTTGCCATGCAAACCCAACACAGTAGTTTATCACACACTATGTGTAGGATGGACTTACCTGTCTGGAAAAGGGGAATAAATAAATAAACAGTTCTCATTTGTGAAGTTTAGAATTTAATCACGAGGGGCAGCAGCTAATGGTTGCAGTTTCATTTCTCCGGGCAAGCCTTGGTTTCTCCCTAAAGGTTACCCCTAAAACACAAGGCAGCAGCTGAGTTTAGAGGTGTCAGTGGGAACATCTAGGGCTTTGCATTGCATGGGGGAGCAGGAAAAAACTTGATCCAGTCACTTTTGTACAGGACTTGATCAGCAGATGGCCATGGTGCAGCTCTTGCCATGCACCACCAGTGGCCACCATCCCCAGTCTCAGGGTACTGTAGAAGAAGAAGAGGAAGAGAATGACATGTGCAACTCTCACATGTCTTGGTTTGCAGGACTGCAGTGAGTGTGTCTTGGTCTTGCTGTTTCTGCTCTCTACTGGCTTTCCTCAGGCCCAGCAGGACACCCTTTGTGAAGTGTCCTGGTCCTGCAGAGGTAATGATGGCATTTTGTGCCAGGCTGAGAACCTCCTGCCCGTGGGCTTTGGCTGGGCACTGCCAAGGGGTCTCTTGTACAGCTCAACAAAGGCAATTGCAGGGGTTGATGCCTCTTCAGGGACTTCCTTAGTATGTGCTATCCTAACTCTGTGGTGCACTGGAGAAAGGGACCAGCATGGCAGAAACCCAGCTTTTTTCTGTCAGCAGTGAGGCTGTGCCTGCTTTAGCCCAAGCAAGGTGGTGAGAGCACACGGCAGGAGGACAGAGTGGCAGCAGGCAAACCTGCACCCTTGGATGCATTCTGGGGGTGCTATTGGTACAAAGGAGCCTGTACCAGGACTGCCTGGCAGGACTTAAGGGTCTTGCTATGAGTCCCTAGGGTGATGAGTGCCTGTTCTGGGGGACTGTGGGTGGCTTTGGGGAATTGGAGAGCTCTGGAAAGGGAGCTACAAATCTCCCCCCTTCAAAACAGGAAAAACAATGCCTATAGTCAGGTTTCTAGTCTGCATACAGGACCTGCGTATGCTGGAGTGTTGCAGCCTCACAGCTCCTGTCAGCTTCAGAGCTGAAGAAGAACAGAGACCATCCAGTCTTTACTGAACAGCAATGCTGTTTTAAGCACCTGCAGTCCCTGTCCACACTGATGCTGCTTGGTTCAGAGACTAGAGCAGAGCAGCTGGGGGTGACCAGTGGTGTGCAGTCTGATGAAAAGTGAAACAGCCAAAGGTGACAAAATTAACTGCAGACATCTCTTGTCTGAACAAGCGTCTGTGGAGGACAAAAGCTCATCTTATTAAACTGCAGAGGCAGAGGATGGGTGAGTTGATCTGCCTGAGAGTTGCATATTTTTCCAAGAATAAGAATAACTAATGCAGCATATAGAGACCATTTGTTTCTTTCAGCTCAAAGATGCACTGAAGGTACAGCAAGGCAGGCTAGGCAGGTAATGCTTTGTGCATTGGCCAGTATAAAAGCAGATTGTATCTTTTTGTGTGGTATGGACATAAAAGTCAGGAATGCAATTCCTAAAGTTGCCTTTCAGTTGACCCTATGGGACTGTCAAAGGAAAAAATAATCTATTGCACCCTGTTTAAGGAAATATTCTTCATATAAGCCCACTGTGGCTTATATATAATAAAAATCGAACCACCTCCTAGGAGAAACAATCTTGAATGAATGTGCTAAGATGCATCAAAAGGAACCAGTGAGGGTGTTTGCAGAGTACAAAACCTCAAAAGTACATATCTGACTGTGATTGCTGTAGCAGATAAGAAGGAATAGTTTACATTGGCAGCTTTTAAAAAAAGTATTAAAAAGGAAGCTGTGATATTAGTGATGGTAATCACTGTGCCATGATCTAACACTAGCTGTGACAAAACAAAGCCTTGAAAACAGTGAAAAGAGGGAAGGCTCTAATCCCAGAACCACAACCTGAACTAGGAACATTCTAGGAAAAAAGCCTTCAAAACACGGAGAGCTTATTTTGTGTTCTGCACAATCCAGGAGATCATAAATGTAAAATGAAAGGGATAACTCTAGCAGGCCCTGGTGATGCCATGATTGGCATTCCTGCATGACCACTGCAAATGGTGCAGATCACAGAGAAGAGCACTTCCAGAGTAGTTTCAGGGAAGTCAGAGCAAACTGAAATACTTATGATAATGGATTTGTAGGGGTGATAAAAAAATTTTTGGTGTTCTCCAAAGCAGGAATAAGGAGAGGAAAGTTTTCCTCTTTGACCCCAGATGCTGGCATGACCTGCAAATCCAGTGTCCTCACATCTTTGTAAAGATGTACATTCATAGATGTTCTCCTGTGGCACCTGATTTGATCCTTCAACGTAAGTGTTCTCTAGGGATCTGAGGGTAGTAGACATAGCCCCCATCCAGCCCTGCCATCAGTCCCCTTGCTGTGCTCCTGGGACTGCAAAGGGTGAAGGAATGGACACAGTTTCACTCTGGAGAAAGGTACTCCTTGTGATTTCACAATAGCCAATAGAACAGTAATTTCTCCATACCAATGGAACTGCGTATATTTGTCTTGGCTTGGTTTTTTCTTTCACTTGGTCACTTTGCAAGCCTGAAGCTGGAACCCACCCTTTGACCTTGTGCTGGGAGACAGTGTTATCAAAAGCAGCATATGTTGTGGCTGACATGCTCTTGACATTTTGCTGCAACCACCTGAGAGAAGGGTTGGCATATTTTAATATCTATAAATCCATCCTAGACAGGTGCAATGTCATTAATTCAACCACAGTATATGGAATGGTTTATTGTTTTTCTTTTCTTTTTCCCTCTCAGAACACCCTATGAAGTCCCAGAGCACATACCAATGGAAGGCCCTTTGCAAACCTTCGTTCATGTGTGCCATGAAAATGGTCAATGGATGTCACAGTTGCCAGAGAAACTCTGGGATATTCCCCTCTATAACTTAGCTCTCCCAGGTAAAGATTAACTTTTGTTCTCCACTGTTTTGTTAGCTTGCCATTTAAGCATTGGAATATCCTGTTTGTCCCATTTCAGGATGGCTATGTTTATTATTTGGGTCAGTGTGTGGGGGAGGGTTTGTGTGATGTTATGTGAATAATGTTGGTCTGTAATGTTTTGGGTTTCTTACACGGGTGGGTTAACAAAGGAATTTTTTATTGTTTCTTAGAAATGAAAAGAAAGAGGCACCTTGCATCATCTTGCCAGATACTATTATTAATCTATGGATTGACTTATTTGGGCAATGATAAAATTTTCCTAATTAATTCTTATTACTTCCTATATAATAAAATGTTTCCAGGAGGGGAGAATTAATATTTTACCTTATTATTTATTTCTTTGTACAGTCCAAAAGAGGTTGTGAAATTGCAGAGAAAGGAGAATTGAGACTTGTAATTAACATGTTTTTTATTAATGTAGACTGTTATTTTTCTACATGACCTTATAAAAACTGGATTTATCATGTTATGCATAAATGCATTTAAATGATACCTATGTATTATTAACTTTTGTTGGTCATATTATTGCTTCTTTCTCCTGCCTTTATTTCCACCCCCTACCTCATTCTGTCCCAAAAATCTATGGTATAATGTGATTTCACTGATACATGGGGAGGAATCAGCTCATGGGTGATTTCCTTTGGCTCCACATCAAAAACAGTAATAAAGAAAAGTCTCACCCACATTTTCTCTCACACCTGTAGATGTGACAGGTAGTTTGGAGGAAAGCAGCACAGCACGTAGATGAATGCTTTATGTAGGCCACTGGATCACAGATTAATTTTAGGAAAGACATGTATTTAGAGATAGTGTGAAATCTTGTCTCCAGTTGAGTAGAGCCCTTGGGAGACCCAAGGATTGTAGTGTATTGGCTTTTTCCTGCCCATTGTGAACTGATGGAGTGTGGAGTTCCAATTAAAATTGAAACCCAGAAACTTATTTCATGGAGGCTACTTAGATAATGTCATTTGAATTAATGTTAACTTCAAAACAAGCACATCTCTATTTAGGATGTACTAAGCCTATAAAAAGTCTATAAAGCCTATGTAAGAGGACTGGGGCAGGTGGTATTAAAAAAACCCCTCTAGATTTCTTATTTAACCATCAAGAGAGGAAAAAAGAAAATAGATATCTGTCTTTTGACTGAAGAAAGAAGGTAATAGTCTTCTCTTTCTCTCTTTTTATTCCTATTGCAAAAACCATTCAATAGTCAGTAGCACACTCAGTGGGATTTTGTTTTGCTGGAAAAGGAGCTGTGTTGTTTCTGTAAGACTTTCACCTGTTTCTTGGCCATCACAGAAAGTAGAGAACCTGCTGATGTGTTTGTTTGCCTTCCGGGCTCCCCTCCTAAGGGTGACCTTGTTATTCTTGCAAATGTTTGTTGTTCTTGTGAATATGCCTGCAGGGAGAACAGGCATGAAGAACAGCTGAAGGCAAGTCCATTTCAGCAAACATTAGAGGACTTTTACAAAGCATTGCTGGCTATTAGCTTGGAATATTTTGGTGTCTGTCCAGCTGACCTACAAAGCAGATCTAGCCCAAGTCAGAACACAAACAGATCAAGACCAACCAGGTCAAGACAGCTCTGGCAGGTTTCCAGAGGGAGGAAACCCAGTTTGGAAGTGGAAGTTTATCTCATAGAAGGCATGCAAGAAACATGACAGAGTGGATTCTGAAAGCATGATGAGGAGACAGCGGCAAATCTCATTAATTAGTGTTGTGCTTGCGCCAGATTCAGCACAGTGCTGCTGGGGAGGTGTGGTTTCAAGGTCTGGAGCTGCTTGGCTTGGTGCTACCTCACTATCTTTGCATCATATATGTTGTGTCATGGATGTACCCATCTTCCTTTCATTACTGTAACTCATGACATCACAAAAGACTCGTGAGTAAAAGATTACTATGTGTTTGCTGGTTGGCATCCATGGATGCAACACCCATCAATGAAATCCTGCTCATCTCTTTCAGACTTGGATTTGGTCCAAAGGTATTTAATAGTTTGACTCTTGCATTTTCTAACACACAATTCTTTTATTGCATGCCCTCTATATTGATCTTCCATCTGCAGTGAGTGTGGTTTGGGTGTTTAAAGCAGTAAAATAGATCAAAAAAGGCTTTTAGAAGGTGAAAAAAATGGAGTGAGACATCAAACTATTATTGACAGTTCCAAAGAATTTTTATTTCCAAACCAATCCTTTTTACTTTGTTAACTAGAAATATTACCACTGGCACCAGTAAGACTGACAATTCAAGAAAGCAGTTCCTAGCACCAGTCAACTATTTGTTGGACAGAAGACTTAAACCCCAAAATGATAAGATACTTTGCAGATACTCTGTTAAGATCCAAGCAACTTCATTAGTTGTTAGCTTTTCTTATTGATGCTTTATAAAACTGGAAGAAATAATAGAACAGGAAAGCTAGCAAAATCACTGGTTCCCTGTCCTGATGAAATTGTGAGTTGCAATAGTTTCATCTAAATGTGATGCAAGAGATGTGTCAGATTTATTAAGACTTGAAGGAAATAAAATATTTGGGCAGACTGTTCTTGGCTCTGATGCCTGCATAATTCCCTGTGCTGGAAAGAGTCAGGTAATTTTTGAAGTCCATCAAATGAGGATCTTGTTTATCTTTCACTAATAAACTTAGACTTGGATTTGCCTCAGAAACCTTCAATCACCTTGTTTGTTGTTTTTGTAGGGGAGGTGGGGGTTTAGTTCAGGAGGACATTTTTAGCAGCTATAAGTGTTTAAAGTGCCAACTGAAGTGTTAGTCCAGTCAAAGATGTAAGAACATGAATTTCTGATTTCAGTCATATTTTCCCATGCAGAGATGAGAGTCTTGCACAATGAAATCCTGCATTTGGATAAACCTGAAAGCAGGACAAATTCTAGATAAATTCAGCCTTCAGCTATTTATTCCCTGGAAAAAAATGTTTTCACATAAAGATAATTATTTTGAGGGAAGACACCATTTGAAACTGTTTTATTGTGGTTTGGGGCAAACAACAATAATGTGTAGTTTAGATGGGGGGCTGCTTTATTGAAAAGTGTCAATGCCTTCCCCTCACAGGGATTTCAAGCTACGCTTATTAAAGTTAGGTGAACAACTTCTGTAGACAATTCCACCTTTTTGCCATAACTACAGAGAGTCTCAGACAATATAGATTGTGTGGCTTGCAAATGTGATGGCCTATCAGGTGTGCACATGAAATGTAGCCAAGGAATGTAGTCTTGAGTGGTTAAGAAAAGAGATTTTCTGTACATTTATTTTTTGTATTCTACAGGGAGTCACGACACTATGACCTACTGTTTGGATAAAAGCTCTGCTGTTAGTGGCAATGAGTCCAAGCTGGTGAAGTTTTTAAGCAAATGTCTACCCTGCATTGTGCAGCCCATTATCATGAAGTGGTCTGTAACACAGGTAACCATTGTCTGATGTTCTCTTCTTGCCTTGGAAAAGTTGAAGCTTGTGCTGCAGGACTGAGAGTGTACAATGACAAGACAGCCTGCTGCCCAGAAATCTGTGCTCTCATGAGATTCCATGCTTGGGTGTTGTGGTTTAACTGCAGCCATCAACTCAGCCCTGTACTGCTGCTTCTCGCTGCCCCTGGGTGAGATAGGGGAGGGAACTGAAGGCTGAAAGCTGGAGAACTTGTGGGTTGAGATACAGACTGTTTAATAGGTAAAGCAAAAGCCACATGGGCAAGCAGAGCAAAATAAGGAATTAATTCACCACTTCCTATGGACATGCGGGTGTACAGTCATCTCCAAGAAAGCCAGGCTCCATCATGTGTAATGGTGTCTTAGCATGACAAACACCATCACTCTGAACCTTCCCCCTCTTCTTCCCCCAGCTTTATATGCTGAGCATGACTCCTTATGATGTGGGATATCCCTGTGGTTGGTTGGGGTCAGGTGTCCTGGCTGTGTCCCCTCCCAGCTCCTTGTGCACCCCCAGCCTCCTCGCTGGTGGGGTGGGGTGAGAGGCTGAAAAGGCCCTGACTGTGTGAGCACTTCTCAGCAGCAGCAAAAACATCCCTGTGTAATCAATGCTGTTTTTGACACAAATCCAAACCACAGTTCCATTCCAGCTAATATGAAGAAAACCACCCTTTCCTATCTAAATTCAGCACTTTGCAGCATGAGATAGCAGCCATACATATCTGATCATCTTTTCTGGGGAAAAAGCATGCAGGTGAGGCAGGGATGATACTTAAAGTTGTTGCTTAAACCTGACCACTTAGTACTAGAAACCCTTTTCCACATGTTTATTGTGGTGGTAAATAACACTTAATATTAATGTAATTGACAGAAGTTTTATTTCTCTTGCACTTTGTTCAGAAGGTACTTACTTGTAACTTTTGCTATCACTGTTGTGTGAGATGTCAACTGTGTTCTCCACCTGTAGTGGGTATTTCACCAGCAGCATAAACAGAAGAATCTCTTGTTGAAGGGATTTTTTTTTTCCTATAAAGATTAAGAGAGTGAAGATGTGGTCCATCATGTAAGGTTTAGTTAACTTTTTAAAATGTGCAAATATTAAACTAGTAGTTATTTCTTTGTTCCTCACAAATGTATTTTAAAGACAAATTTGGGGATCATGATTTTTGAAGATTCTTCCAAAGAACAGACTTTCCTGACATCAGAGGTACCAACATTCTTTCTGGTTTAATTTTTATTGAAGGAGTAGTTCATTATTAAGGAATTAAAACTGAATAATTGGTAAGTGGCATTGAGCATGCCAAGGTTTCTTTTGTTGTGTTTGAGCAGCTCCGGCAAGCTGGAATCTTAGACACTACCAGGTACCAAATATGAACCAGCAATGGTGAACTGATGTTGAAGGGTGCTTGCTTAGCACAGAGCCTTGTTTATCTAGAGCTGCTTTTTTTGAGGGGGATTTCAGCCAATGAAAGATTTAGAAACCTCTTAGTTTGTGGGTTTCTGGCTGGCAAAGTGACCCTGTTGTTGGCAAACAGTCTCTTAACAAGATTATAGTAATTTTCTGGTGCAAACCCAGTGTGACAAGCAGGAAGTGGCCCAGTGCTGATAGGGAAGAGGCAAAGCTACAATCCTGCCCCTCCTTAGCTCTGCCTGCTCCAGTTATCTGTGTGGGGAGATGACTCCACCCATTGGTATCCAGAACAGGCACCACAGAGTCCTCCTGATGGTAGGAGCCACAAGTTCCTGGATGGCCCAGTGCCTGGGAGTTGTCTGCTTGAGCCCCAGCCTCTGTGGCTGTCAGTCTGGAGCCCCAAATGTTTCCTGTGTAATGGCAATGTAACTTCCAGTCATGCCCTGGATGCCTGGTGTGAGATTAAAGCACTGAGCAGCATTGCTCCTCAGGGCTTCCTTTCAAATTTTGCCCTTTAGGGGGGCAATATTCACACTACCTAATTCAGTATCCAAACCCAGGCAATTAATTAGAAAGTCTAATTTGTCTCATTTTTCTGTGTAGTCAACAGATAAGAAATGAATTCATCTGAAGGGCAGCTCAGAGCAGCTATTTCCTTTGGTGCTTTTTCTGGCCACAAAGGCTGTAAATGACCTACAGCCATGTACACTCCTGTCTCCAACATACTCCAAGCAAAGGGATCATCCCTTCCACTGCTTTAGCCTGGTGAGGACCAAGCAGGCACAGCAGGAGTTGTTGGCTGGAGCCACTGCCCCCTCTGGACCCTGGGGCACACAGGGCTGGTCTGTCCCAACCTGGCCCCTCAGGGGATGCTAAATTTATGTCCAAAGAATCAGGAAGTTAGGGGGTTAAACTAGGCAAGGTGAGCATCCTGCCATGTATCTTAAGCTGTGCCTCAGTGCTAAAGCTACAAATTGGGATGTTCAAGAACAATGCCTTGTACTGATTTAGCTTTCGTTGAATCCTTTCTGACTTAGATCAGTACCATGTGTGGTTTCTGAAGCCTAAATTTTTATCCCTAGCAGGTTGAACTGAAACGAATTAGTGTTTAAATTTAATTAAGCTGTTTCTATTTTCTTAAGCTAAGAGAGTCCTGATATAAGGAAAAGACATATAATTTTTTTGCCTCAGAAACAGCTTTATCACCAGTTCTATTCAACCCTCAAATCCAGTGGAAGTGCTCCGAGGGAAGTGGATCTAGAGGAGTGCCTCTGTTTTGTAGGACTTCTACAGGTTAATTCAAGCTTTGCAAGAATCTTTATCTTGAAAAAGAGCAATAGCCAGTAGATTTTTCTATTTTTGTTTTTCCTTCTGTTGAGGATATGTGAGGTCCACAGAGACAACCACAGTAAAGTCTTTGATCTAATAAATTAAATACGGCACTTCTAAGGTGCTGATCCTGCAATTGTTTTTTAAACGAATAGTTGTGTGAAGAGCAATCATGTATTTATGCACAGGTTAATTGATCTTTAACTTTCAGAACACAAAAAGGGCAACTGTCTGAAACTAATCTAATCTGTACTTGCAGTTTATGCTGCAGGGAAATTGGAATCCCTCTTGTCAGAGAGCAAAATGCTTCCAATTTGGTGCCATATAGGGACATTTTAAAGATGAAAAATCTGTAAAATGCCACAGGACTAACTTTGTACCCCTCTTTTAGCTTTCTAAACTAAAGAAACAAATCTCTTTCAAGCTCTCAGGACCTTTGTCTTCTGTTTCACCTTTCAGGTCCTGACTGTGACAGAGCAACTTGAAGCTGGAGTTAGATATCTGGATTTCAGGATTGCCCACAAGGCTAATGATCCATCTACGAATTTGTACTTTGTGCATATGGTTTACACAACTGTTACCGTGCAGGTATTTTCCTTACCTTTGGCTATAAACCCAGTGCCATTTCTTTCATTTAAGGGACATCATAATCCAAAAATGCTGGCCCAAGGTCTTCTGAGTAGGTTATTTGTTTTTCTTTTGTGAGGACTTCAAACTAGAGAAAATCAGCAGGGCTGGAAGTTAGTTTCAGCAGCGGCATGTGATACTGGAGCATCAATCTTTTTCTCATCCTCAAACTCTTCGTGCCTGCTCTCCACTATCTCTCCCCTACCACATGCCCAGTGTTCTGGGGTTTATCATGTGTTATCTCAGGATGATACGCAGGGCATTCCTGTTTCCCTGGTAAGGAGAGAAGTTATTAAAGGGAAGAAGGCATTAAAGCCCTATATAATTACAGAAACACTTCTGGGTCTTTTTTGGTTTGTTTGTTTTTTTGAGAAAACAGTTTTTCATTATTGTGATTGTGAGTCTACTCCACTATCACTGCTCTGTTGATTGTATGTTCTTTCCCCTGCATAGCACAGATAACTTTCTAAGCTGCCATACTTCTTTCTTGTAGGATATTCTGTGGGAAATTCTGAGGTGGTTAGAAACTCATCCTCAGGAAGTTGTTATCATAGCCTGCAGAAATTTTGATGGATTAACCAAGAGACTTCATAATCATCTTGTTGCCTGTATAAAAGAGATTTTCCAGTGTAAACTGTGTCCTAGATATGTAAGTATGAGACCCTTTTTTTCTCATTTTTAAAAGAATGATACATCACAGTGAGAGCTTGGATTCCAAATTTTTAGATATATTCTACTTTCACTGTGTTTTTAACCTCAGAAAGGTACCATTTGCTGCATCAGAGATAGGTCATTACCTAATAGAACTGAGGAGATCAAGCAAACCTGCATTCCACAGTGTGGAGGAGGGAATTAAAATTTGACTGTATGTCTGTTGAATTATAGAGACAACTGTCATCCATTGTCCTGTCTGAGTTTTCTTGGAAAGGAAAGGGAAAAGAAGAGAGAAATGAAAAGAGAGGAAAATAAAGGAAAATGAAAGAAAAAAGAAAGGAAAAGAGAAGCTATGCACCTTACATATTTATAGAATTCAAATAATCTATTTTCTACCTTTTCACAGCAATAATCATAAATTATTTTTTTCTATTTAAAATAGTTTAGGTTGGAAGTGACCTCTGGAGGTCCAACACCACCATGCAGAGCAGGTTCAAAGTTACGTTGGGCTGTGTCCTGTTCATTCTTGGTTATCTCCAAGGATGGAGATTTCGCAGCCTTTCTCTGCAAAATTTCACCACTCTCGCGGTAACTGTGTTTTCTTTCTTTGTCTGATCAGAATCTCTACTGTGTCTGCTGCCTTCCATCCTTTGCTGTGCATATCTCAGGAGTCTTCTCTACAAGTACCCGTTAGGTATTTGCAGACAGCAGTAAGACCTGTCCAATCTTCATTTTTTCATGCTGGGCAGACTGCTGAGCTCCCTCAGCCTGTCCCTGTGTGTCATGCTCCAACCTCTGCTCCAGCCTCTGCTTGCTCTGGTTGTGTGCTGCTGGATTCACTCCAGCTCATTTGCTAATACAGCCCAGTTCACAACTGACCTTTGCCAGGTGGGCACACTGCTGGTTCATGTGCAGCTTGATGTCTTTGAGAATCTTCAGGTCCTTTCCTTGCCAGCTTCCACCAGTCTGTCCTGGTGTGTGGGGTCAGTCTGTTCAGGACTTTGCATTTGCTTTTGTTGAGCTTCATAAGGTTTCCATCAACTTCTTGAGGTCCTTCTTAATAACATCTCTGCCCTCAATGCATTTCTGGTGGCATTGACTTGGAACTGACCTCCTAACCACTCTTACAGTTACCCAAACCTCCAGAAAAGCCTTAATTTAAATAATCAGAAAATATTTGATTACTAGATTTTAGAAGTTGAGACTTTTAGCTCCCTCTGTTTTTTACAAGGTGTGGGAGCTTTTAGTGGTTAAACAATTAACATTTCAAAGATGCTTAGGAACAGAGGGTTTTCCCTGGAGATGAGAGTGGTACAGGAGAATGATGACCCTGTTCATGATTCAAATTCAGCCTTTGAAGCTGGTGTATCAGTAACGTGTGAGTATTACCATTTCAAAGCATTTTGTACAGCAGAGTTAAAATAGAACAATTCTCAGCAAAACTAGGGGATTCTGAATATTCAGGCCTCAGCTGAATAACTGAAGATGTGAGTGACACTGTTTTATTGCTTCCCCAAATAACTCGAGTGTGTAAGTTGTGGATGAGCAGAGGTACTGGAGAAGGTGGTCAGATTTGCTTTCAGACACACGGCCAGCTCTTAAAAAAGAGCAGTTAGTAACTGCAGAAGGGGCAAGTTGCTGATGACGATTTGTTGAATGAGGGTATTGAAAGAATGGTCTGAGATCACTGCACTGAAGAAGGAGCATTTCTGAGCTATGTCCAGGAGGACAGAGGAAAAGAACTGGAGAAAAGACAAACCAAGTACTTCCCTCGAGTAGGAAAACTTTATATCTATGGGGTCTGTGACCAGCACAATGGATCTCACCACTTTTGCTAGTGGTACCATTGCAGATTAGGCACCTCTTGGATTTTTCAGGATCACAGATTCATATTTGCCATCAAATATCAAGTGCTTGTTGTCTTATTCTAAAATTAACCACTACCTACTATCTTTTAAGACCACATCTCTGTTGTACAGAATTAAGTGTCAAAGTGTTAATGAAGCAGCTGCTCAGGCAAGGTCTATATGTAGTACTGGCACAGGCCACAGCGTGACAATATTACACTGCATTTGCAATTTTAATTGTATTAACTATTCAAGGTGTCTTCCTTTGATCTGGATTACTAGGGTTTAAAAATCCCTTGTTAGACTTTCATTTCTGCTTTGTTTGCAAAATAAGCACCTGTGTTCAAATGCACATCTCTGGTAGTTGGTTGTTTTGGCTTTTGTTGCTCATCTTTGTTTGTTTAAGAGGTTCCAGCTTTAGAAAGGCAGCTGGGATAAAGCAAAGGCTTCAGTCAACCACAAAGTTTTGTGGTTTAAGTAGTTTGTACCTTAATTTTGAAATATTTTCTGACCTAATGGGAGCTTGCATTCTCTCTTTTGTGGATGAACTGAGAGGGATTCATTCAACCCTCAGCTTTCTTCAAATATGTACATTATTAATTTTCAAGTGCCTTGGCTTTTGTTTAAATGAATAAGCTAATAGGAACATCAAAAAGCCACAAGTTTCTTTTTCAGAAGCAGCAAACGTAGTTTTAAACTACAACATTCTTAGAAAAAACAGTGCCCATTAAATATGTTTGTTTCGCAAATAAAACTAGGCAGAGGGCCTCAGTTCTCTCCAATGGTAACTTCTGAGGCTGGAAAATGTAATTTCATATTGAGACACTTAACTTTAACAGCTATTTTAGCCCATCTATCTGATAGAGAAAATGTCTGACTTGGGTCTTCCTCTCTCTCAATTAAAAATTAAAAACTTTCCACTTAGAGAAATGAGAATTAATGTAGCTCTTGGTGATTCACATTTAGTCATTCCAAGCTTTAAGCAGTTCAGTTTTCTTTGATGGTTACTGTGCCAAATTTGTGTCAATGTGCAGAATCTGCCAAAATGATTCCTGCTTCTCTCTGTCTGCATTCTTGCAGCAGATGGTCTGTGTGTTCCTCCCCTAAGGAACTTGGAGCAGTGGCTTGTGCGTGAAGGCTGACACAGGGATGATTTCCTATTTCACAGGTGTAAGACCTTGAGTTATGCACATGATCATAGTTGAATTCTCTGAGGAAAGGAGGAATTTGCTGAAGCTTCCAGGGTTCTATTGCCCTGCAGCTTGTAAACCACTCCATCACCTACTGGGCTGCTCATTTAAAAGCTTTATCTGAACTGAATCTGTGCCAAAGTGATGTCACACATAAATATTTGCTGTGTTGCTGACTTCAACCTGGTGTGCTTTCTTTTAGGTGGTGCCAACACTGCGGACCATGTGGCACCTCGGCCATCAGGTTATAGTCTCGTACGAAGAGGAGGTGCAACTGGAGAAGCACTGTGAGCTGTGGCCCCCCATCCCGTACTGGTGGGGAAACAAAACGTCCACTCGCGCTCTTATCCGGTATTTGGAGCGCATGAAGCGGATGGGCCGCCCAGGTAGGCACAGGGAGTTTGCTCAGAGGAGAGAAGGGGCACTTACAGCAATGAAAAACAAGCAGGAAGTTGGGCAGTTGTTGCCTTGTGGGGTATAACCACCCTGTGTGTGCTGTGAGCTGCTGAGTGCTCTGCCTGCCCCGGGTGAGTGTGACGTTGTCCTTGCTGGTGTGGACACTGTCAGTGTGCGCACACAGACTACAGAGATTGTGGCAGCCACCTGGCTCGTGTGACCCACAGAGAGGGAGCCCCTGGTGCAGACCAGCTGCCTGGCACAGCTGTGCCCACCTCGTGGCTGCTTCCTCAGCCCAGTGCTTGTTGCTTTAGGCAGCACAGATGGTGAGAGAAGTGCATTCCACTAGCCTTGGTGTGAAAGGAAGCCCCTACAAGGTTTGTCTCAGAGGAGCCCTTGCCCCTCTCTACAGCTATTTGAAAGAAGGTTGTGGCAAGGTGGAAATTGGCCTCTTCTCCAAGGCAACCAGCAAGAGGAAATGGCCTCAGGCTCTGCCAGGGGATGTTGAGGTTGGAAATCAAGAAGAGTTTCTTCACTGGAAGGGTGTTAAGCATTGGAATGGGCTGCTCAGGGAGATGGTGGAGTCACTACCCCTGGAGGTGTTCAAGAAACAGCTGGATGTGGCACTTAGTGCCATGGTTTAGTTGTTGTGGTGTTTGATCAAATGTTGGACTCGATGATCTTGGAGGCCTTTTCCAAACATAATGATTCTGTGTTACAAGAGCAGTATGAGAAGGGTGTAGCCGCACACTAAACAGCAGTGTAGTGTAATCTGACAGAGGCTCATTCAGAACCTCTGACACAGCTTTTGAAGTGAATGCACGGGGTGGTGATGGGGGAGCCGCTCAGAAATGCACTCCCCCAGCCGAAGGCAAACACTCGCGTGGGTGCACCCTGTGTTCCCATCCACTGCGAGGGAAGGCTAAGCATTTGCATGCAACCCTCACAGAAACAAACATAATTTACAAAGGAGGACTAGTCAGTGGAGAACCTTTAGACTGCAATGCATAACTGGACAAAGTTAGCTAAACTGGAATGTTTGTATAACCAAGCATGGCTGAGGAATTGTTTACTACAGCATGGTGTTGCAACAAGGGGAAACAGTTGCAAGGACATGAAACAATATAGTTAAGAGTGTGAAGTCAGTATTTTAATGATCCTCACTGGAATGAGATATGAAGATAATGCAATACTGAGAAGTTTCTCTTCTCCTCAAAAGAATATTTCATGTGTCACTTTCTGATTTTTGTTTCAGGAAAATTCTTTGTGGCAGGGATTAACCTTACTGAAAATTTAAGGTATATTCTCGTACACCCCTTTGGATCATTGAAGAAAATGACACTCCAGAGTCTTCCATTCTTGAAAATCTGGATAAAGCAGCAGTATCCAGGACCAAAAAAAAAATGTATTAACATCATTGCTGGAGACTTTATAGGAAACAATGATTTTGTCAAAGATGTGATAGAACTTAACACAAAAATTAACCCTCCATTGCATTGTCAAAGTGAACTGGAACAAATAGCACTTGACTCTTAGCTTCTTAAGCCATGAAAAGTTGAAAAGGCTTTGTCTGCATTTATTGTACCCTGGTGTAAACATCCTGAATCCCATAAAGGTCCAATTAATTAAAACCAGGAATGCCTTCAAGGATCAGTAGGAAAAAGTCTCTCAGCATCATCAGGGTTTTGAGACCTTTGGACAGAAAAGAGAGAAGGTGTACCTTGCTGTAGTCGCTAGAGAACTATGGTATAGGTGTAATTCTTTTGGAGGTGCTTTCATGCTGTAGCAGCTGGCAATACTGAAAGTCCCAAGAACTCAATCTTATTTTTCACGGGACTAAGAAGGAGAGAAAATGTCAGTAGTTGCATGATCTAAAGATTTTATCTTTCTTATGATTGTAAGAATATTCTGCATTACTTGCAACCCAAATTTTTACTCTTTTATATCAGTTTGAAACTGACTTGTCTGTTTTCATAGTTTCTGTTAAACAAACAGTTAAAAAATATTTTTGATTTATCAGAGGTACTGCACTGACAGTCCAATTTGAAATGATTTTATGTATACACCACTGTGGTGAGTTGTAAGGAGCTACCTTACAAACAGGGTAGCCCCAAAATTATTTGGAATTTTTAAAAGGTAATTGAATTTGCACTTAGTCATGCCAGTTCTGCTGGGATAGAGATACCAAAATGAGGCCCTTACACAGTTTGGCGGGGGCAGTTAAATATTTTACTAGGTGTTGCCTAAGTATGCCTTACACTGAAAACGAACAAGGAAACAAGTTCCTGATCTTAACTTAAACTGCCCTAGAAACATAGATTCTTGGCTTCTATCATGGTCATTTAGGGTTTCACACCTGGTCTTTTATTAAGCTATTTTAGTAGGTCTGTAATTATTTTTCCTTTCACTAAGTAGTTTTTGCGTATGTCAAAACTAAGAGGTTTATGCATTTCCCATAACATACTAATTCTGTTTTTCTAAATTAACTGTGTAATAACAAATCATCATGAAGGCAAGAGGAATGTCAAGCATCAGGACTAAAACAAAACCAATTATTGTGTAAAGTTCACTATGCAACTTCTTCCATATACCTCACTTTTTAGATGCACTTTATATGCAAAAGCTAAATTCAGATGTCTGCTAATGTTTGCAGAAGTTTTTCTGCCTATCTTTTGTGCCCTCTTTTGTACCCTTGTCATTTAATAAAACTTGATCTCTCTCTGTAATATGGAGTGAAATAGTTTGGTTTCTCTTTTCTGTGATACTGTTTTATTGGTTCTAAGTAGTAATTCATAACTTAAGAAGTGGATCTGTTGTGGGCTTTTTCCCTTTTGCTTTCCTCTGTAAAAAAGTTTGCTGTACCTTAAATGTTTTCTCCAAGAACTGACACAGTAATGGGTGTTTTGAATAAATTACTGTAGGCAAGAAACCTGTATGGGCAAAAGATGTTCACAGCTTACTTTATTTAATGCCTTAATTGATTTTTTTTTTCTTCACTGCAATAAGACATGGCAGTTATTTTACATTCATGCATTCTACCTTAGCACATATTTGTCTTCATTATTTATATACATCTAACATTTTGTTCACTTTCATTTTTCCAAAGAGCATCTGAAACACCTTAACTATAATAAATACTATTTTCTTATAAAAAAGGCAATAAAAAGCTTTATTTAAATGATACAAGAAACTTGGTACTTTTTTGAAGATTAAGTCAGATGCCATTCCATGTGTTTGAGGTACTCAGCTTATAGCCAGCAACAGGTTTAACATAAAATATTTAGTGCTGTCCTGGTACTTGCTGACCACATTAAGCTCAAAGCTCTTATTGTTTCCATACAGAAGTTTTCTGAAACAGTGTCCATCTCTAAAATGTGCCAAAAACATCACGTGGGGAAGAAAAATAAACTATTCAGCAGTGAGACTAACAGGTCGTTCACTTCATTTCACATCCTCTTGAGGAGATAAATTTCTTCTCTTAGAACAGGATGCAGTTTCATGACATGAAAATCTTGCTGTTGGGAAAGAGGTTTTTGTATTTGCCAAAAGCAGAACTGCCGATTATCACCTTCACCCTGGCTGTGCCCTCTTCAGGCATGACCTCTACTTCCTGAACTGTTGCTTCTTTATAGAGCCAACTGTAAATGTAAAAACATATTAGCATCTTAAAAGTATGACACGTTGCACAAAGTGTGACTTTTGGTTTACGTCAGAAGGTTCCTATCTAGGTAACACTTTAAAAGATTAAGTGCTTTGCTTCACTTCTCTAATGGAGTTAATTTTTTTGTTAATAGGTCACAAAACATTGATAATTATCTCTGTTATTCTTAATGCAGATTAAAATAAATATATGATTTGAAAAGTTTAAGACATGAATGATTAAGTATTTCATATTTCTCCAAGTCCTTAATGTGATTTAGAATTATCTACCTTAGCTGAGGTCCCTCTAAGTTGATGTTAACTGTTAGAATCTTCTTCCCTGTTGCTGCCAATATTTTTTTCTCTATTTCTTGTTTCAGTTCTTCTAAACCATGCCCATGCAGAGCAGAAACAGCTAAAGCATTTTCTTCAGCGGGTTTATACCTGAAAGAAAATTAATTGCCAGCACATTTATTCATGAAGATTAGGTTGTGAAAATATTCCAAGCATGGACAATTTAACTGAGTTACTTTGTACTGACACCTTCTACAGAGGCCACTTCTTGTATGACTCAAGTGATTTCTTTTGTAATTAAAAGATAATTAATTCTTTTTCAGACCATAGTTACATATGTAAAAGATTGAGAAACACTATTAAATATATTCTGAAGTATGGGATCTCTTTTCTAGACTAAGAATTAAAAATCTTCCAGAACATAAGAAATGTTTAAGTACACTTAGCATCTCTTGCTTACCTTTCTATCAAATCCACTTTGTTATGAACTTCTACCATTGAGTCCAGTAAATGGCTAGGAAGATTAAGATTCCTCAGAACTGACAGAACAGTTGCTTTCTGGAGGACAGTTTCTGGATGAGTTATATCCCTCACATGAACTATCAGATCCTAGCAAAGATCAATATACAACACCTGTTAGCAGGTTGTAGAGACAGTATACCATTTTTGCATTGATAATTCATGTAAAATACTTCCCTACTTGATAATACACTGGCAGATTAGCACTGTAAAATTAACTGCTAAAACAGTATTAAACTACTGTTTCTGAGACCATGATGGAAGAAAATCTGCGGCTAAATCTGAAGCTAAGTCTTCCACCTATAGTGAGTACAAATTGCCTCCCACAAACCTGAAGGAAATGTCAATCAAGCTAGTTACAGAATCAGATTTAAAATAATAACTGATCCATTTTCTTCAAAGCCAAGGCTTTGTAACAATAAGGATTCAAAAACAGATTAATAAGAGCAATCTCTTAAAAAAAGCTTTTAGAAGAGTAATGGCTGCAAAATTGTTTCAAAAACAGAGGGAAAAGAACGTCCATCTAACTTGCAATTTGATTTTTTACATACAAAATATTGGTTATCTTTATGCTTAACTCCCAGGATACTATTACTGATGCTTCACTAAAAAGCTTTATACAAAAATTACCAGTTTCAAGTATATATATAATGTTTGCCATGATAAAAACCAAGCAACCAAACTCAACATTTGCATTCAAATTGTTTCATCATCTTTGCTCAAGACATTGCTTCAAACTTTTGAAAAATAATTAGAAGTAAGTGAAAAACAGGGTGGTTTCAGCCAGATTTTGAAAGCCCTACTATTACATGGTGAAGTCTAATCTTTAGCAGCATTCTGTGATCTAGCTACCACTGAATTTCATTACCTTTCATAATACAGGGTTTTTGTTTGAATGTCTGTGTGTATGTATGCAGCTTTACACTTTGTTATAACACAGGAAAACAACTTTAATGAGAAAATAATTGCTGAAGTACATTTATATTCATTACATGCTGCCTGCATCACATCACAGTCACCCACTTGTAGCTCTAAAGGAAACCTTAAGTTAACACCAAGTAATTTCAAGTGCTTTATTTAGTTTTTAACTTCTAGGAAAGCTAGCCTTGACTCACTTGGATGCACTGTTCAGATATTTTATCAGAAAAATCTGCTTTATCTGGTTTAAGTATCATGGAGATGGACACATATACTCCAAATAAGCCCTTTCTGAAACCCCTTCCTAACTGTATGTTCTGCATAAATAAAGTATCAGAAAATTAAGATATCTTAAGATATTTACATCATTATCTCAGGAGTTTACTATAGTCAGCCAGATACTTTGCTAAGAACAGCATGTCAATTAACTTGCCCTGTTTTGAAGGGATGAGGATTATCTACAAGGAGATTAATTTAATTTCTCAATTTTTATAGTCTACTACTTACTGAGTAAGCCACTTCTTCTAGTGTAGCTGAAAATGACTCAACCAGATTATGTGGAAGATCAGTCAGAAACCCAATGGTGTCAACATAAATAACTGCCATATGTGAGGGCAGATAGCCAGTATGGGCTGTAATATCCAGAGTGGCAAACAGCTGATCTCTGGGTTGAAGTCCTGCTTCCCCAGTCAAGGCTTTGATCAAAGTAGTTTTTCCTAATTAAATAAAAAAGGACAAAATTTTAATGGCTTGTTCCAAGTAAAATTTAATTTGCAAGACTCAGGTGAAATGTGTGATGTAACATACAATTTTACATCTGAGTTGTTTAATTGTAGCTTGTGATCAGGTAGTTATCTATATGATGTTAGGGTATCCAAAGCCAGTCTTACATTTTACAACTTGGAATTGGGTTTAGGGTGACATATGTAATCACATACTGGTATCTACAGCTGTGCTGTGAAATCACAGCATGATCAAAGACTGATCCTACCTGCAAAGTGACCTATTCACATCTCTCACCTGTAAGACTCTCTGAAGAGCACTGCTACAACAGCATTAGGAAGCATGCACTCATACACCCCTCAGTGCTTCTGTTGTCAAATGAAACAATTTACTTGCTAAATAAAAAAATAGAGAAGTGCTAATAATAGATACTTCATTAGGCTGAGACCTTTATTGAGCATTTCCTCATGAACATAATACTAGAGACATTTGTTTGACTCAATGAATATTTCAGATAATTAGTCATTAAAGTGCTCAGTATATAGCCTAATTACAGTATTTCAAATATGCGTATACAAAACTGTTCTATATCTATAGCTATCTATATATTTGAATCTTCAGTTTGAAAAGTATGGAAGTATGACATTTAAGAAAAACATACAGTATAATCCAAATCTTTGAGTGTACAAGTCATAACAAAATTAGTGCAAGATAGGCTTGTTTTTTTTAAAGAAGTTGAATAAGAAAATGAAATTGCCTTAAAGATAATCCAACCTGAAAAAAGTGTCTAGTCCAAAGTCTATTTATGCCTTGAGTAACAACTCACTTGTGTAAGCTAAAAAACTGAACCAAACCAAAAAAATCAGAAAAAAAATCCTTTAGCTTTATTTGGATTCTCCTAGGAACACATCTCAGAATGCTACACATAGTCCATGAAAAGCTACGGTGCTCCTTAAGCAGGTTTCTCATATCAATAGCCAAATCTCAACTGTCTTTCTATGCCTCAAGTCCTCATGGTGATCTGAACACCCATGCACCCATTCTGATCAACTAGTAGAAATTCATACAAAGGGACATTAACAGTGCAGTCTTCAGCACTGTAGATAAAATCTTTTTGGCACAATAGGTACTAGGCATTTCTCTGAAACATCTCTTTGAGACTGAAAAAAACCAAGCAGCTTAGTTTGCTATCATAACTACATCCTAACTGACAAATATTAATTACATAATTAAAAAAACTAATTAAAATACTAAGCCTATACACACATAAATGAGAATCTGGCTAGAGTTCCTAATTAAAAATAAGACAATATAAGCTCTTTTGTGTTATGATTTCAGGAGGTTTTGCTTACCACAGTTGGTATAGCCCATTACCGATACGATCGGGAACTCGAATTTTCTGCGCCGAGTCCTAAGTAAAGCCCTTTTTCTCCTTAGTTTCTCCAGGGCATTCCTAATTTTAAGTTCTCTTTCTTTCAAGACACGATTCTGTGTTTCTAGAAATGTTTCACCTGAAAAATACAAATGAGTAATTGGCAGAATAGTTTACAAGAGAAACTACAAAGAAAGTGATATATTTGGAAATCAAGTGAGTTAGCACTAGGGCTTCTGAAGTTCAAAATAAGCCACTAAACCCATGTATTCTTGTCTAAGAAAGTGAGTAAGTAATTATAAAACATGTGCTAACCACTCTAAAATATCCACGTACACTTATGAAAAATCCCTGTGGCAAGCAAATAGTTTATCCTTGACCACTCAGTAATCAAAAAACTTGACCAGTAAAGACCCAAACCTTATTATTTAACTTACTTTCCAATAAATTTTTGCATATTTATTTAATTAGACGCACTGTTTTTCCTCCTGACCTCCTCCAAATAAAATAAAATGCAACTAAATTTGTTTAAAAGCTATGGAGGAAAAAAATCCTCTAAATCATGACAATATTTACTTTACCTGAGCCCATGATGTATCTTGAACCACCTCTTTGCTGATCTCGCTGAGATGCCTCATTTTTCAGATTTGACCTGGCAGCAGAGTAACAGTTAATTAGAAGCAATTTTCTTTAATCCAGTTATACCTAAACATTGTGAAGCAGTAGTGGTATTCTGATAGTACAAATACAACCACTAAATGACTGAGTTGTAAATAAAACCTGCTCATGGCAAGAAGCCTGGGAAAAAAATTCCAGATTGTTCTGGTTCAACTGTAGCTTGAAAAAGCATACAACTCTCTTGGTAAACTATAACTGCTATTCAGAAATTTCAGAGAGCCAAATACACCTCTAAAACATCCACATAACTCACATCAACTGCCATGTACACATTTCTATGACCCATAATGCAGAAATATAGAAAATTTAAACACAAATTAATCTTCCTTGTTTATAGCTGTCCTTATTAAACTCAACAAATTTTTATATGGGATATACATATCCAATTTCTACGTATTCTTGCAATCCATCCTGTGTCTTAGAAAGAACCAGGAACTTTAATGAAAAATACATTTTGTAAGATTATTGAACACATTCTGGTTTTGCCTGTCAGCACTGCAGAAGCTTAAGATAATGACTTTACAGTAAATAATTCTGTACTCCAATCATTGAACACCCTATGTACTTTTTCTTTACAGTAAATATTGCTTGGTTTTGTTACTGTAAAGAAATAGTCACTAAAACATACAGATATGAGTATGTGATTTGCACAGCCCCAGGTACCTGAGAAGTGGAATTTCAGCCAATGCTACCTGCAGTTTTGCTTCTTTCGTCCGGGCATTACAGCGAAAAATGTGAAGTACCACAGTGTATCTGTCAAAGACTTGCACGCCCCAGGCACTTTCTAGTTCTTTCTTTAGCCATGTAAGACAAAATAATCGAGATGTCTTCTGTCCCCCACAGTATCACTAGATCAATTCCTACACAGCAAGTACAGTTAGTTAGCTGATGGACACCTGAACTCGCAGGATTTCAGGTTTCTACTGCATTATTATGAGCATGCAAAGGCAAAATTTGGTTGACCAGAAAAAGAGGAGCTGAAGAGAGTTTAGAAAGTAGAACTTCATGTCTAGGCTCATCAAATTCAGTGAGAATCCTTCCACCGTCCTTTATGGATTCTTGCAACAAGTCTTACAGCATATCTCAGAATCAAGAATGTCAGTGGTTAAATCCTCATAAAAAATAATTATGAAATACTGGAATAGAAAAGACTAGGGATAACACAGGAAAAGAAAAAAAAAACTTGCAAGAAAAAGAAAAACTTGCAAACAAATAGAGAGGAATGCAGGAAAATTATTTAATAGCAAACTTTTAATGAAATACTTAATAAACCCCAAATGCCTCATCCTTGCTCTAATTCAGCAAAAGACACTTAAAACATGCAGTAGTTCCCTTATGCCATCTCTAAAATCCAGAATGCTTGTATCCATATTCTCAAACACTTTCTTGAGTCAACCCTATTTAACTGCTCTTAAGAGCTATATTCGTGAAAACAATTTTTAGCAAATCTAGTACTAAAAGAACTCATACTATAACATAGTTTTCCTAAAAACTAGGAAATTGAAACATTTTTAACATCCCTTTCATCAACAAGTGGAAGCACTTGAATAACCATCTGTTAGAGGTATTTGTCATCTCTTCATTTTATAATCAGGGAAACCATTCAAAACTACCGCAAAGCATTAATGTTTGCTTGCAGAGTTTGCACACACTTTACATCCCACATGATGCTGTACATACTAAAAACCTAAAAAAATTTTTATTTCAGTTTGTCCAAGTGTATCTGTAGTTCACGTACCAGTTGTTTTACTGCCAGTTTTAAAATACTGAAGTATGCTGTACCCCTCAATGCTTCTTTTTAAGGTTAGGAATGAAAGTTTAAGTATTTGAAACATTCAGCTATAAGCTTGCTCTGAATTTACACCTGATATTCAAACACAATTCAGCATCCACAGCACAGGAAAAAAATATGCTATCCATTATAAATATAGAAACTTGAGCACACAGCTAATATTGAGATTCTTCATAACAAAAGCTGTGTTAACAACATCACTTGGCAAAACCCACCTTGAATAACTTTTTCAACATTTTAAATAGGGCCTGTGTCAAATGTGGGAGCAGAGTCTATAATAAATTATTCTAAGCTGCTGGAAAATTTAATGCACAAGAGCTGCAAACACATATCAGCTGGACAAATGCAATTGGTATTAAGATTCTTTTCAACAACACTCAGTCTTGCTGCTTCATATATTAATATTTGCAAATTCAGAATCTTAACTGACCACTTCTCCCAACATCAATAGCTTCCAAATAATACTGATGCAAAGAATATGATTTGATATTATATTTAATTACCTTTGTTAGTGAAGATATTCTTTCCACATTCAAGAAGACAGCTGTCACATGGGGCAATTTTTTAATCTTTTCTAAAAGATGGAAAATGATTGCAAAATAGAGTGTTAAATGTCAATTCTCTTTTTAAAATGCCCAGACTATAAACTATTTTGCACTGAGCAGAATACTCATAAAACATCAAATGGCACCATCTTCTTTGTTCACAGAGGAGTTGTAATTGCTAATTTAGTACTGTGCCAAGAACAGCATCAGTTTCACTTACTGTCAATCACATAAAGTTATGGATTAAGTTGCCTCACACATTTTCAGTGACCAGGGGTTATTGTCTATTCTGCATTGCTTTTGTAACCTTAAAAATTCACATTTATGCGAACTGCATGATGGATAAACAAAATTCTCCCTCTCTTCAGCTTTCACACCTATCCTTGAACAGTTTGGTTGCAAAAGTCTTCCATTTAGCGTGATGCAGTGCCAAAAGATCTCAGTCCTTACCTGTCAAAACCTGAAAGTTTCCTTTGCCAAAAACAAACTTCTTGTTGCGATTTTTTGTAGGAAGAATTGTTTTATCTAAAACTGTCCAGTTCTGAAGAGTATCTACAAGAGCAACGGCTTCTGCAATCTGTAATTCAGCTACAGGAACATAGCAATAAGAGAAAAAAGAAATAAATATTACAATGTACCATCATAACTCTGCTTAGATCTCAATAATTACAGTATATGCATTAACATGGAAAGACTAAGCTACACTGAAATTCTTTTAACCTCTAGCACAAGGAATGAAGTGTCTCACCTCTAATGAGAGTAATTGAATGGTCTGATGCAATTTTATCCCACAAAGCATCTTTCTGATGGTATAAATTACTTCTGTGGTTGTTGGCTTTGGAGGATTTTTAATCGTATTGCCAGGAAAGAAATCACCAAGCTTTTCTCCTCAACAAGTGAAATGAATAACTAGTTGGAAAATCTGTTTTGCAGCAATAATTTGGGAATGACTAATACAGCATTTCCTGCTGCTAACTTCACATCCATTTATTCATGAGGGACCTGAACTGGTTTGTGACTTGCTAAAACCAGCAGATTTGAATCCTGTATTCTGGTTCATCCATTACTTTTGAATTGTTAACATCTACACTGCAAAGCAATGATTTTTGAGGACTTTGTGAAATCATAAAGACTACACAAGAATATCAGGTCAGCAATTCTAGTCTTGATACACCAAACTTTTCCCCTTTAGAACAAATTTGTTTCTCTAGACAGCAAAACATAATTTATATACTAAATAGTCTACATTGGTCGAAAAAGTAACATATTTTTAAAGATAATCACAATCAATTTTTACTCATATTTTTCATGTTTCTTGTAAAATACAGACTTCCTGTTGTATCTGTGGCACTTCAAAAATAATTCCAAAACATTTTTTCAGACTTCAGGCTCTTCATCTGGAAGACCTAAATAAACGGAAAGGGACCACTGCTATTTTTCTGTATGTTTGGATAGAAAGTTGCCTTCATATTTTACCTACTTTTTAGCTGTAAAATTATGTCATGTCAATTCCAAAAAGATTAAAAACTTTATTCTGCAAAGTGACAATTTGTTAGAATTACCAGTGCTAATAAAACTAAACAAGATTTAGGTTCATCACATAATAAATTGGAATGAAAGAGTATGAATATACAAACTGTCTCTTGCCATCCAGAAGGACATGGACAGACTCATGTAGTGGGCCCACAGAAAACTAGTGAGGATCAGAAAGTGCAAGATCTTGCATCTGGGTCAGGGCAATGCCCCTGTATATTGATAGAGGCTGGGGGATGGACAGATGGAGAGCAGCCCTGCCGAGGATTTGGGGGTGGTGGTGGATGAGAAGCGGGACACGACCCAGCACTGTGTGCTTGCAGCCCAGAGAGCCAAATGTGCTCTGGGCTGCATCCAAAGCAGTGTTGCCAGCAGGGTGAGGAGGGGATTCTGCCCCTCTGCTCTGCTCTGGTGAGACTCCACCTGCAGTGCTCCATCCAGCTCTAGGGTACCCAGCACAAAACAGACGTGGACTGTTGCAGCAGGTCCAGATCATTTAAGATGATCAGACAGGTGGAACCTCTCCTATGAGAAAAGTCTGGGAGAGTTGGTGCTGTCCAGCTTGAAGAAGGCTCCTGGGAAGGCCTTTTTATGGCCTTTTAGTACATAAAAGGAGCTTTTAAGAAAGATGGGTACAGACTATTTAGCAGGACCTGTTGCAATAGTTGATATAAAGAAGTTGTTTACAATGAGTGGTGAAACACTGTAACAGATTGCCCTGAGAGGTAGTAGTCCTGTAAACATTCCCCGTGAACATTCAAGACCAGAATAGACAGAGCTCTGAACAACCTGGTCAGTGGAAGACGTCCTAGCTCATTGCAGGGGAGGTCAGACTAGAGAAACATTAAAGGTTCCCTCCAAGCCAAACCATTCTATGATTCTGTACATAAAAAGCTAACTTACAAGATGCCTTCGTCATTTACATTGCAGCCTTATAATTAGAGAAGTGTTCAAAGAGAAGCCTCAAGTTCATAATGTATCTTAATTGTGTGTGATTAATGCTTAGATATTAGCTAGTTACAACAATTTCTAAGAGAAACTTAACAGTAGTCCTAAAAGAAGTCATTACAGAGGAATTATCAGTGACTGCATCACTAAGTAATTGCATAGAATCACTAAAATCCCCGAGAGGATTTATATAAGACTTCACTGCACTCTCTTCTCTGGACAGGAGGGTATTGCTGCTCTTCAGCCAAATTCGAGGCAAGCCTAAGGCCAGAGGCAGCAGCACCCGGGCAGGCAGCACGACTGAGGGCAATTAACATTGTGCTAATGAGGGGGACACCGACTATTTCCCTGACCAACCCGCATTGAGGCATTCTGCAGTCCAAAATACAGCTAGCATGGCTTGCAAGTCAAACCACAAACCTGCCAACACTCACTGACAGCTCCTTGTCTTTAAAAAGTTGTCAAAGAAGGACAGAGCGACCGCGACCTTCCATCCAAGCTTGCCCTTTGCAAGCCGCATGTGTCAGCGGGTCACCTCACACCACCGGCACAGCCACAGAATGAGCTCGGCTGGAAAAGACCTCTGAGATCATCCAGTTCAACCCGACCACCATGCCAATACTATCAGTATCAGTGCTCCTATCAGTCTTTCCTCACACACGTGCAGGAACAGTGACTCCACCACCTCCCAGGGCAGTCCATTGCGAACCCCTGCACGTATAGGAATGCATCCAGCGTTCCGGGAGCCCGCCCGCCCCCGCAGCCCCGCACCCGTGGTGAGCGGCGACTTCTGCGGGCCCCACTTGACCGCGGGGTGCACGATGGCGACGCGCTGGGCGCCGGGCCCCAGCGCCAGCGGAGACGGGCCCAGCAGCTCCTCCAGCTCCGCCTCATCCTCCTCTTCTCCTTCCTCATCCCCGCCGGCGCCCGCCGCCCCGTTCCCCGGCGCTCCGCCGCCCGTGCCCGGCGGGCGCAGCGGGGCCCGGAGCAGGGCGGCGGCGCTGAGCGGGCGGGCGGGCAGCGAGCGGCACCGGGGCGCGCCCAGAGCCGCCGCCGCCCGCCGGCAGCGCAGCAGCAGCGACCACGAGAGGCGGGCGGGCCCCATCGGCACGGCCGGGCCCGGGCGGCGGGGAGGGACCGTCAGTGCCCGCGTCCTTCCGGGCGCTGCGGAAGCGCCGCCGCCGCCCATGTGACAGCGCTGCCCGCGCCTGCCGGGCCCAGCCGTGATTGACTCCGGCCCGGGCCGGCCGCGCTGCAGCGCTCGGGACAGACGGCGGGGTGGTCAGTAGGTTTAATTTCTTTGTTTCATCCTCCTCTTCTGCCAAGGGGGTGTGCTGGAGGGGGCCCTGTTACTGTCCTGGTTTGCTTGGAATTAAATGTCTTTTTGTGCCTTTCTTGACAGTTTTCGGCCGCTGTTCCGCTCGCAAAAGCCGAAGGGTTGTGAAAGTTTTTCAGGCTCTCGATTGCGGCGAAGTTCCCTCTGAAGGTCGTGTCAGCTTGTTTGTGCTGCTAGGATGATGTAGCGGAAATGATAGCCGAGCCCAACGCAGCCAGTAACCTTCCCAGCCGAAAGTAAGAGCTGGTTGCCTGTGAGATCTCTTGGTGAATTAGGGTGCTGTCCCTTGGGTTTGTGCCGTGCAGATACCGCCGCAGGCTGTAGTGTGTCATCTTGGGGGGAAAGGGGAAAAAAGGGATTTGCTGTGCATTGTGCTTTGTTGCTAGTATCTTAATTTTATTTCATTTCATGTACTATTTAGCATCTTCTTAATGGGTTTCATGCTGTTTGTCAGGACCTTGGCTTTGCAAGCTTTTCTGTGCCTTATTCACCACAGTGCAAATGTGCACCCTACCTTCGGAAAAAAAGGGCAGATTCATTGTCAGTGCATTGTTCCCTTCATTGGAGAATTTGGGGATGCTGAGGGGGAAGAGTGCCAAGTAATCTGTAGGCTCCCTGTAGGTGTTGATTGGGAGCATTGCTTCTATATATTTTGCGTTGTTTTTATCAGGGATCCATCATGTCTTCTCCCTTTTATAATACATTTTTTAGTCATCTGTTGAGATGAGATAAAGTATTCATATCCTTGTTTACACAATGGTTATTAGAAGTTCTACTGGAATAAATATAAATAAATAAAAGGTAAAGTAAAAACATTTAGGCATTTCTTGTTTGGTTTCAAAGAGTAAACTTCTTAGATGTTCACTGTTGTGTGCTTTGAAATCATTGCAGGGCAGTTTTTGCTGATCTGTAATGTTCTGGGCCCATCTGCTCCATGTATTTTGCTTCATTATGCTCTAATGAAGTGTAAGAGACTTGTAGCCCATGTTGACATGTATAGCTTCCCATATGTCCATTCCAGTATATTTCATCTGAAAACAACCTTTCACCTTCAGAAGTGTTAGGCAGGCACGTGGCAGATGCTTAATGGAGCTTCTTATATTGCTTCTAAAAGATGTACTAGTTGTTTGGAAATTTATAATTTTAAAAATTTACAGGTAGGATTCTTTCAGCATCAGTGGAATAATTGTTCCTTTTACACAGCAAAAGGAATATATTGACTCCTTGATAAAGAGGTAGTTTTCAAGTGTGAATCACCAAATCTATTCTAAACGTTCATTAAGATAAGCAAACTGAATTCAGAGGTTATCACAGTAGTATTGTGTCTGAGGATTAGATGTGGCTTCCTTCGTACTTCAAGTGTTTTATCTTATCAGTGATACTTCAAGTGTTAGTGGAAGGACAATATTGTAGTAGGAGCACAAGGTAGAAATGAGTCTCTGAGCCATATGTAACAGGGTATAAAGGTGGAAATTGTAATGGCATTCTGCTTATCCTTTCTTATTGGTTGCTGATGGAACCAAACTAAATGGCTGAGACCTGTTTCTCCCAGTGCTTGAAGCAGTGAATGTATGCATGCAGAAGTGCTTAACATGGCGTAGAATAACAAGGGGAGGAAAAAAAAAACCAGCTAGTTCAAAATTTGTCAAACCTACCATTGCACTCCTGTGGTTGAAAATATAGTGTTAAGTGAGATATGTAGGTACAGTAGTTACTATTTTGCTTAAGAAGAGAAGAGGATGTCTTAATTCTTTTAGCAGTTTCTTCAACAGAAATGTAGCTGTGCAAATGAAAGTTCCGTTTAAATATCCCATTTAATTGCTCAGTGGTTTCAGGGGTTCAGTTTCTAGGTGTTGGTCTAGTTTCTGCAGGTGTTTGTACTGGCCTTATTAACAGCCTTACTGCAAAAGGCTACAAAAAAAAAAAAAAAAAAAAAAAAAAAGAAAAGAGAGAGAAAGGAGAAACATGAATAACATGAATATTAGTAGCATCTGTATTAACAAAAACCCCTCTTCTTTTGTGTAAATTGTCTGTTGTTGTCCAGTGCTTCAGGGGCACAGCTATGCGCTGTGATGCACTGATAACCAAAACAGTTCAGAAACTAAATGGCTTTTCAATATTAGTATTTAGTGCTTAGTTAAATTTGTTGTGTGCTTAAGATAGACGTTTAGTTGCCTGGGTAACAGTTACTCTAACAGGTTTCGCCCCAGATATGTTTAATTTGGTGTTTATTTGACCCAGCATGAGGGAACTGTAGTTCTGTGGTCTTCCCTTTCTTGGAGGTTTTGCTGAGCTTTGTTAACATGCTGTTCCATATGCCAGGCATTTCCTTACTTTGTTGGCCCCCTTTTGTCTGGCATAAGAGATTAAACAAGTAGCACAAGGCCAGCAGATACTGTCCAGAGTGCTGTTCTTCAGGATGTTCTTGGGAAAAAGGCGTGAATTAAACCTTGAAAGAAGTATGTTCTAGACAGAGATACTAAAAGCAGTACGTGATCAGACAAGTCCTTGATGGAGCTCTCCTGTGGCAGTTCTGATTTTTGAATTATTTAAGTGTTTTAAGCCAACTTGGACTCAAATACACTTGCTATAATCAAATGTAGTACATTTATCTTCATTATGGGGTGGAGTAAGTTGCTAAATAGTACTTGTAATGAGAAAAGATTTTGAAGGTGTGTTGAGTGTTGTGTTGAGATACAATGCAGAAACTGGTAACCCATGTTACCATGGGTGGTGTTGGCTGGCACCTTAGTTGCAGTTCCAGTGAAACAGTACAAGTAAGAACCTGTTAGTCCAGCCCCAGAGTGATGTATTCTGCTTTGAAATCAAGAGTGAAAGGATTTAATCACATAGGAGAAACAGCTTCTTGCCAAACATGTTTGGATTCTTTTTGGTTTTGTGGTCTGTAGAAGAATCTGAGAAGAGCAAACTGGCACCAAGAAATGCAATACATATTGCTGTCCCTTGCTGTTTGTTCTTTTCAGCTGGGAGGTCTCTGGTGGTACTTGGGATACTTAATCTCTGTGGCTTGCAATTTTATATCAAAGAAGACAATTGAAAACTTTTGTGAATGATTGCTTATAGAATGCTGACTCAGATGGGAGCTATAGTTTATCCCACTCTTTGCATGCAGAAGTCCAGACAGCTCATATAAGGGTTGGTTCATCCTGAATTATTTTCTTTGCTTCCATCTATCAAACACTGTGGCATGTTTTGAACTTTTCTATAATAAGTAATTAATGGAATTTAACTTTCATGGGACATTTCTCTTTAGGGAAGATCAGCATATACATAATAGTATTTAGAAATTTTATATATTTTTGTGCAATTTTATATTTATATATAATTTTTATAGAAGTCTTTGGGAGCCTCATTGTACATGACTTCTTGAAGTGTTACAATAGATCAAAAAAGTAAACAGAGACATGTTTAAATAAAAACCTGTCTGCTCTTACCAACAAAATAATGTCAGAACCTTGGTCCTGCAGTTGATGCTATTCAGTCTCAGAATTTGCTTTGCAAAACAAGGGAAGAAGAATGATAGAAATACTTATCTGGCATTGATAAACCTAGGCGGAGTTGAGTTGGCTCTGCATCCATAGAGCAGTTAATTCTCCATGTGTTAGCCAGCACTGAATGCTGGAGAGTTGACTGTATCTGATAGTGTAACACACTGTTTTTTTGTTTGTAAAGTGGTCGTTTGTGTTAGTACACTCTATTGTTGCAGTAGTATCACAAAAATAGAAGAAATTGTACACTGTCATATTTACTTTCTTTTTGTGCCTTCCTGTAGTACAAGTCAACTGGCTTCATGTCCTGGCCACTGTAGTTTAAAGGAGGCCATTGCAGCCAGCTTCCAGTACTGGACCTGCTGCACAAGTGGGATCCAGCTCGTCTACTCAAACATGACCTTTGGCAAAGCACATTGTTAGCATTGGGAATGATGAAAAATGGCATGGTTTCATTGCAGATAAATGTATGGCTTCAGATCTCCCAGCAGGTGCATCTTTCTTTATAAAATTATTCCCATGATATTAGCAATGACCTGAAACTGAAGTTTTTTATGTGTCTTTTTTCTTCAGCATGTTTTGTAAACAAAGTAAATAAATTTCTTCCTCTCATTTCAAAATGTAGATCCATCAATTGTTTCTGCCTTGTTTAGCTTAGGGCACCCACTGAGTGAATGCCTGTTTTGTTGGTTCACGGTGCTAAGCTCTTAAGTGAACAAAGGCTGCATTAAGTCAACATCACCTTTCTGTTTTGTTTACTTTCTTTATACTTCCTTGATACCTTTGATAGCTTTGCTGGTTTTCTAATTATCTCCATGTCTTTCAGGAAAGCCAATAGTCTGAAAAAAGGCCCCAAATTTCTGTTTTACTTTTAAAGTTGGCTGTTTAGCTTTAAGTGACAAATTGTCACCACTTCTAAACAATGAATTAAAAATACTAAAATACATGTACTTGCTTTTATTTTCTTTTGGTTTTGTCCTGAAGTGTGTAGCTCTGAGTGCTTACTGCTAACCCCTTCAACATGTTTGTTACACCTTAGAGAGAATGCTGTGCATGATGAGACTGTGCCCGAGTCTGCTGCACAGAATGGCAACTGTGTGAGAAATGGCAACCTGAAAACACCAGTAAGTCCATTTTAAAGCTTTTAGAAGTTTTAATTCTCTTGGAGTTTTGTGTCTCATTCAGTTGTTACAAAATTAAGTATTGCATACAGCAATCACATTGTATATAAAAGCTGGTCACTGGATACAGCCTGACCCTCAAATTCCATTGGCAGCAGAGCCTCAATGCTGGTTTTTGAACAGTCAGTTCATTTCTGCATGTGCTTTTCCTTTCTGTGCTTTATGTGCAACTGATGTTAATTTGCAGGTAGTGAGTTTAACCTGTGAGTGAAAAGATGTAGAAGAGCTTCTGTGCTTGCCTTCTATTCTTCAGAAATGACAGCTGCCACTGAAAACTGCCTTCTGGGTAGTGTGCAACTGTACAAAAACTTCTTTCCTGTTATACCTTCCTATGATTATGACTCATTGTTAAGAGTAAAATTCAAACTGGCAATCCTCTCTTTCATCCCCTTTTAGTGCAGTCATGCTTAGTAAGGAATTGTTGGGGTCCTTGGGGCATAAAACTGAGCAGCCTGGGGAAGTGATTACAATAAGAGCAAAATAACCTTGTATCTGTGAAGGTCTGTTTTGTGTTGTGTTTTCTCACATGCTTTGTGTACTTGTTTCAGAGAGAGAAGCGGAAGGTCCGAGAACAGTGTGAGAACATAAGGAGGAATTCTACCGGTAGCAGAAGAGTGAGCCAGCTGCAGAATGGCGAAGTGGTTGAGGCAGTTACCTTGTTTGAAGTGGTTAGCATGGGGAAGCAGGCCATGCAGGTATTTCTAGCACTGAGTTCTGAAAGCACTTCGTGGGAGCAAAATGAATAAACAGTGGTCATTTCCATTTTTGTGCTGTGGAACATTTACATTTTGGCTTAGGTAGGGAAGAAATATGTTGATTGAAAAACTGCTGTGAGTATGGCTCTTGGAAAGAATATCTTGCAGCTTCAGGAAATTAGTGAAGAAGTAGCTGTCAGATATTTAAAAAGAGGAAGGAAATTTACCTAAACCGGTCTTCCTAAAATAATGCCTTAACATACTAAAAAATAATTATTTACAAAAATGTGAAAAAGGTCCATCAATAGCAAATTTTAGTTGCCCAGAATTTTGAAAAATCAGGTTTTTCTTTTCTTATTTCTTTTTTTTCTCCTTTTTTCCACCCTGTACTTGCCTTGTGCTATTAATCTTTTACCTTCAATACGATGCAGTTTGCCAGCAGCTTGCATAATAACCAGGTTCCCTGTTCATCTATATAGTTAGCAATTTTCTTCAATGTGAGGAAGCCCACCTTCCCATATTCTGTGAGCACATGTATGTATTATCTTTGTACATGTGTATGAAAATCTGGAGCCCCAAATAATTTTATGTAAAGTTATAGATATGTCGCTAGTGTATAGTGTGTGCACATACATGAAAAGTATGTTTATATTTTGGATGTGAAACCTTTGTTTTTCCAAGATATTTGTATGGATGGCTTTTGTCATGCTGCAGTAGAGTTCCCTGAAGAGCTTAGCTTCTGCTGTGCCAACCGTCATGGGGAGGTCTTGGAAAAGCAACAGAACTTGACTTCTGTTGCTGCTAGGATTTATTAGACCTTTGTGGAGCTACTGGTGGGTTGATGGCTTGTCCTAGGAAACCCGTGTCACTTACAGGCTGTAGGCTGTTCTGCCCTAGAAATGAAATTTGGAGTTGTTTTTTGGCTTATGTGTAGTATGTGAACTGTTTCAAACCTACTGCACAAATCAAGTGCTAGAGAAAAAAAGAATTTCCAAGGTAAATTGCTAGTATAATTTAATACTAATTATTAGATGGTGCAGGGTTAAATATATGTGTGGATTTTTTGTTGTTTGTGTTTATTTCTTTGTTTCTAAATTAAATTTTTATCTCAGTGCTATCAAGAACTCATGAGGACATTTTTAAAATTTATTTTTAATATTACTTTTATTAAAATTGTGGTAATTTCCCCTGTTAACAGGAAGCAAAGCATCTGTGAAAGGCAACATTGTCTAAAGCAGTTTAAGACTTGAAAGAGTCTTTTAGAACTGTTAGAAATGGAAGAGAATTGCTTGGAGTTTATTCTCGGTTTTGTAATTTAATGGAGATAGAACAGTGTCAGTTTTTGTCTTTATTGTGGGTATCCTCAGTGGAGTGCAGCAAACTGTATTCATCTCCTTCTCCTAATGAGCTTCTTTAATCTGTTCTAGTCTGTAGTAGTTGACTGGGTTGAAGCTTATAAACAAGACAGAAATCTGGCACTTCTGGATCTCATCAACTTCTTCATTCAGTGCTCAGGCTGTCAAGGTAATTTACCTTCTTTGTAGCCCTTTCCACTGTCTGTGTGTGAGAGGAGTCTGAAGTGTGCTTTCTGAAATGGAATTTTTCCCTCCAGTAAATCATGTGCTTATAATCTGTACTGTTTGTTAAGATGAACTACAGATGGAAAGGCGAAACAGAAAAGAATGCTGCTGGTTAAATTCTTTGTGCTTGCAGCATTCCAGCTCTGAGAGTTGTATTTGAGCAAGGGTTTGCAGGGTCAGGTTTATGAAGTAGCATGTCACATTGCTTTGCAGAATCCTCACATAGGGACAGTGCTTTTGATGAGTGTTCTAATTAAAATCCAGCGTTTTAGTTACCATTTGTTTCATATTTCCTGGTATCTTTTGTTTTGCTAGTATACTTGTTTGAAAATAAGCAGCTAGCAAATTCAGCTCCCTGCTTTGGTGGCTAGAAAAGCAATCTCTTGCCTCATTGCAGTTGCTTTTACTAGAGAGTTGTAAAGCTCTCTTTCATAACAAACATTGAAACACTGACTTCTGGGGACCGTCTGCTAGTGAAATGTTTCAGGATGGCAAGTAAGAGTTTTGAGAAGACTGTCCTGTTAGTTTGAAACCTCTAAGTGTATTTAAGCAGCTGGAACTGTACTTCTTACACTTTTTCTTTATTTTCCTCTAGGTCTTTGACTAATATGCCTTCTCTTATGGGAAATACTTTGGGCTTTTTTGACTAGAAGTGAGAAAAATTTTAGTCAGTCCTTGAAGTAAATAAATGAACAGAGAAAATAGCCTTTCCAGACAGCACAGAACAGACTTCTCTAATGGGAATTTCAGTTTTGGTTCATCTGTACTTTTTCCGATCAATTAGTTTATATGTCTCTTTGTATATGTGTTGCCTGTAGACACATAAAACAGAATACCCGTTTCTTCAGTGTTTCTAAATTTAATAAAATCCTTACTGTGGTTTGGACTTGATTAATATTGTAGAGTTGTCAGTAATTCTTTTTAAAACGCTACTTTTTTAGGCATGGTAACAGCAGAGATGCTTCAGAGTTTGTACAAGAAGGATGTCATGCGAAAAATGACAGAGACCTTTGATAAGGTAGGTGCAGCTTTGATTTTGCATGTCTTTTTTGTATAAAAAATAGGCTCCACCTTAATAGCCAACCTGGATGGAGTTCCTGTTGCTTATCAGGCACTCTCTACCACTTTATTAATTTAGTAAAATAAACCTGGTTTTTTGCAAGAGAAATTTGGTGTCGTAATGACCCATTTTAGCAGCAGCAGGATATGGGGTTTTTGTAAGTGACTTTGATTTTGAGAGTTTTATTAGGGCTGTCTGTCTGCAGCCTTCCTGAATCTTTCTTTTAGGAGTTCTTTTGATAATAGAGGTAAATATAGAGGTAAATATAACCCAGCATTGCAACAGGTAAATGGTTCCTTTGGTGTTTGGTTGATAGGTCCTTTAAAAAATACTAATTTGGATTGCTGATGAGTTAATTCAAAGATGTTTTTAGCTGATATTTTATTTGAATGCATTCTTTCTGCTTTACTGGCAATTGCAATTTTAATAACTGTATTATGTCATATGGAATAAGAAAAACGCATTACACATTTTTAGATAATTGTGAAAACAGTAGTGAGTATCTCATTTCTTGTGGATTGTTAAGCAAAGCACATAGCTTTCAATGTGCTCCACAATGCTCCAAATAGCTCCACAATGTTTCACTGCTTGACTACTCCTTGACTAATTATGGCAACATTAAATTTTCTGCCGTTCTCTCACAGTTACTTCTGTGCTTTTTTTCCCATATTTGTCACCTCTGAATTGATTTGTCAAGCAGCAGCAATCAGCCTTGTTTTAATTGAACATCTCTCAAAGACCAGCTGCTGTACAAATTCCCAAAGAGGATGAATTTGCCAATATGGTTTTCTTCACTTTAGAAGTGTAGTAGCACTTGGGCTAATTTTTTGACAGAAATGAACCTATATGTGTCTGGCCATATGCATTAGTAGTCTGGCACTTCTTTGCCAACTAAATTAGCCCTGAAGAACACTCATGATAGTGCAGGCACCCTGGTGGATACAAAGATATGATTATTGTTACCATCACCCTGGAAATATTACAGTTCTGTAAGCTTTTCACCTGTCCTGGTGGGCAAAAAGGCAGGTTCTGTAGTTGCCTTAGAAGCTGTATTCTCCATGCTCTGTAAAGAAAGTCCTCTCTTTTTCATAAATAAGATGGAAATATAAGTTAGTGGCTTAAGTTAGTTGAGAAGTAGTGCCATATGGGACTACTGTGATTTCAAATACATTTTTTTGAAAACTCATGACATTAGTGAAAGTAGTAATAAGAGTGGAAAATATTGCCAGATATCTGCTGTTACTGAGCAGATATACAATTTCAGTCTTTCTGTAATTCAGTGAAAACGTGTACTGATACTGGAAGCAGAGAACGGCTTTAATATGGTCATTGAGGCATTTATTTTGCCTTTGTGAGCCGTGGTATTCCTCAGTGATGAGACAGTCTTGTCTGTGCACTGTTTTTGTTTTTCTTCTATTTTAAGATATTCTGTTTCACTCTTCTGCTTTTGTTCCTGTTTGTGACATTTACTTCTTATGCAGTTTTTCATCCATTTCCCTTTTTGTTGGTCAAACATTTAGGAAGGGAAGAATTAACTTTGGTTCTTAACTGTGCAACTAGATGGGGATAGAAATACTTGTGCTTCACTGAACCTGATAAAGAACTCTAGATTTAATCCCTTTTGTTTTGGAATAATTACAGAGTTGAGAAAACATCTTTGAATCAACTCACATTACTGCTGAAAACACTTCTCTCTAATTTGAAAAGCTCAGAATGATTTTTTTAGGGTTTAGATGTTTTGCATCTAGGTACCAAACGCTGAAAAGGGATATATGCTTAGACTTGCTGAGGAGCCATATCTTGGAATTAATAATGCGAGTTATACCTTGTATATGTTTGCTTATAAATTTTGGAAACAAGTTGTCTCCTATTAGTAACAAGACAACTCAGGTTTTATATAAAAATGTGTTTTTCTTCTGTCATTGGTTAAAAAAAATAACCAAAAACCTGGATGAGAAGGATTTAGGTTTTATGTACTATTTTGACTTTTGTGGGCTTCCTGTATCATACATTGGCTGAAGTTCTAATGGCCTTTGAAATATGTTGCATGTTTTGTAATGCTTTTGTCTATGGATTATCTGTGCCATTTCACTAACAGGCTTTCAAAATTTTGTCCCCTGCATTACAGGAAACTGGGTTGCAATATAAGAAATTCATGGCTTATCCTTGGATCCTGACAGTTACTTGGCCGGTGGACATGGTAGGGCTGTTGTAGTTTTCCACAACTGTAGTATAGCTTTTTTTCTGTGGGAAATTTATCTAAATTCTTTGTTGGCACTTCATTTTGACTTTCTTCTCTTTCTGTAGACTCTGTGTGAAAGAGGGAAACATTTCCAGGTTGAGTCAGAGCAGGAGCTCACATCGCTCTGTTGAGTGGTTTGAATAATTCTCTGGAAGAACCTGTGTTAAGGGTCTAATCTGACTTGATTTCTGGAAGCAGAAATCTAGGGGTTGTGAAAGAAATCTAAGAGAATCCCAACTTAGGTACCTAAATTTAGGTGGTGTGCCCTTCATGTTGTGTATATGCTTATAGCGTGCGTGTTACCATTAAAGAGATCCCAGTGTGATAAACATGGACAGTAGAAATGCTCTTAAAAGGTGAGAGGACTTTGTGTATTTGGTGCTGTTTTTCAGATTGAGAAGTAAGTTATGGTGATAAAGTAGGTATTTCCTGACGTTGTAGATACTCTTTCTACTGTCCATATCATGATCAAGGAGCATTAAATGAGACTTGTTTGACATTTCCCTTTCTGTTTTGGCACTTGCTGCTACTGTTAGGCTCTGAACTGACTCTTACAGCCTGGTCAGGAGCATACTCCAAATTCCTGATGTGCTTTGGGTTGCAGCCAGCCCTGTGATCAGTCTGCATTTGCATTTCTCTTTAAAGAAAGCAGCCGCCCTGATGCTTTGGAAGCATAGCTACGAGAAAAGAGCATGCCCCGTGCTTTATAAGCACAGGAGTTTATGCTGGGTGTGACTGTGTTGGAGTGGGCTGAGAAGGTTTTTGCCCACTGGTGAAGGACCAGCTGAGCAGTGGCCTGCCTTCAGGAGGAGATTTTCCATAGAGGCTGAAGTTTTGGAGTTCCTTGGCTCCACCGATACCTGGAAACTATGAAGATGTAAATTCATATTCTGAGTCATTCCTGGGATCTGTGAGGTGTACATGAAATAATGTTCACACTGTCTGAGACTGCCATTTACAAAGTCTGTCTAGTGCACTTCCCACTACTTTTTGTGAGAAGTCATGTAACTTTCCCTCTTTCTCCTTTTCTGCCAGGAGGAAATAAACTTTCCTCCTGGCACTATCAATCGTACTGTGGACACTTATGTTTTTATTGTAACTTGCTTTTTGCATGATGTCAAAGGTATTGCCCACTTACTGTTTCTTTAGGGGTTTTTGGAGACCCAGGTGCAGGTGGTATAGGTGATAGACTGAGTATTTGGCTTTAAGCTCTAGCCTGATATACTGCTCAAGCTGGCAGTGCTGCTGAGAAGAGCAGTCCTATCCTGTTCACACCATAGTTGTTTGTCTCCACTTTTCACTTCATTTTCTGCCTGGATTTTACCATGCTTCTGCAGGAAGAGGAAGGATAGGCAAGTGGGGAAGCACTGCTACCTGTGAGAAAGTAGAAGAAGCCAGGAGTGCTCATGGTTTATGTCAGTGAAAGTCACTTACTCTGCTCTGCCTTTACACAGTTTCTCCCTCCTGTCTCTCTGTAGCTCTAATAAAGCTATTTTGTCTCTCTGCTTGCTTGTATCCTAGTTGCTTGTCCCTACTTTGGAGTACTAACCATGAGAAAATTATGGGGGATGAAGTGTAACTGACTGTCAGCAAAACTCTCTCTGATGTTCAGTGGGAGAGATGTGAATGCACAAGCAGAACTAATTAGTGTGTTTTCTCTCAATTTGTCCTTCTTATGCAGGACAATGAAGACTACCCACTGATCAGAACAGGACCCTATTGGAAGAAGTTCAAGGCCAATTTCTGTGAATTCATTGCAGTGCTTGTCCAGCAGTGCCAGTGCAGCATCCTGTATGATAACTACTTGATGGACACCATCATCTCGCTGCTTACAGGTTTAGCAGATTCCATGGTCAGAGCGTTCAGGCACACAAGCACTTTGGCAGGTAAAATCACTTGCAGAGTTACTGAAGAGGTGCTGAGTTTATTGACTTGTGTACTAAGAAAACTGCTCTAAATTGAAAAACGTTACTGGAGCAGTTCTCTTATGCACTGGGAGTATCTTCCTCCTAGTGCGTGTTATATAAGTGTCTATAATATAAACTTTGCTCCCACGTGTATCTGAATTGAATTTGAATGCTTTAGATATGGTAGATCTAACACAACCTTTTCTTTATGAAGAAGTCTTCTTTAATGCCTGACATAACTGATTTCAGAATTTTTCTGTTCTGAGCATTATATTTTTCAGTAACTGATTTTTCACAGTTTTCTATTTTGTTGTTTTTCTCCCTCAGCTAGCTAATGGGATGAGGTTGCAGTAGATGCTTCACCTAAAGAAGCTTCCTTTGGAGAACTGCTATTCTTGTGGTCTCTGTGCTAAAAAGAATGTTGCTCATTACACATTTGTGTTTCATGCAGTGTGATGATACTAAAGCCACTACTTTTTTCCCTTAAGCCAGTAAATACCTTCTTTTCCATGCAAAGAGCACTTAAAGTATAATTTATTCTAAAGTACACTGTTTACTTTGAGGACTCAAAAAACTGGCTTGAAATCTGTTCAAACCATCCAGCAATCCTTAGAGGAATGTGGTTTTTTTTTCTATTCCAGTAGTATGTTAAGATTTCCAGCCATTTCTGAGCCAGCTTCACTGTTTTTTCTTTCTTTTTTTTTTTTTTTGTTACTGACAATCAGCTGTCCCACAATTATAGATTCTTTTGCAGAAAAATCAAAATTACATAAACTTACAAGAGAGTTGCCCAGTACATTACTTCTCTGACCAGAACTCTGACCAAAAGTTGTAAATCACCAGAAATAGAAGTTAATTTTCCCTTTTTGATCATTGTCTGCCTTTAAAGTAAACACTGTATTTTAAAACAAATTACTATAATCTAGTAGTGTTCATATTTTCAATATAAACTGGATTTGGCTAACCATACCCTTTTTGTGGTGAAGTGGTGAATATATGCTTCATATCTCTGAGCTAAGCTAATTGTGCTGGGTTTGTTTCTTTTTTAGCAATGAAACTTCTGACAGCAGTTGTAAGCATCCATCTGAACCTTGATGTCAACAAGCACAATGCTCAAAGATTGTATGAGGTGGAGAAGAAGAGGATAAGTGGCAAGAGGACCAATGGCAGACTTGATCAGCTAGAGAGAAAAAGGAAAGAGGTTAGGGAAGTGTCTTGTATGGGAGATTTGTGAAAGTATAAAAGGATTGCTGGTTGCTTGCTTTTGGGTCCCTGCAATTCTTTGAGGTTCATATGTTTAGGAAATGCATGGTGCAGAGCAGGAGTGACTGGCTGGGTTAAGTGATACAAACAAGACTAAGGTAATAACTGCCCTATGTACTGTTAACCTGTGATGTCTGTCCTACTGGTTGCTTTTCTAAATTGGCATCCTTAGCCCTTGATCTTCACTCAAATATGGATTTAAATTTAATTGTCTCAGTAGCTCTGGTGTTGTGGGAGTGCAGTTCTGTATATCTTTGTGCAAATTACAAACCCAAATTTTAGTGATGAATCAAAAAGGAGACAGGCTCAATGTCATCTCTGTGCAAGTAATGCATTATAAAATTAGATTGAACTTCAGGGATGTCCTGTATCATTTTTGCTTTTCAGTTTCTGTTGTTTCTTCCCTGCTCAGAGACAGCTCCTTTTCAACTCCCAGAGGCAAAGCTATAACTATAAAAAAACTCTGGCTTGAGGGAGAAGGTGTCTTGATGAATGAAAATCAAGTATAGTTCCTTGTCTCCTGACCTTAGAATCACTTATCTCTGTTACGAGTTTTAGATGTCTGTGGGCTTCTCTGTTACAGTGACAATACCCTTTTTGTGAGGAGGAGAGTTTGGGTGAGACAGGATATTTTAATATCATTCTATGCCTGGTCTTATGGGAAAGAGAGAAAATGGGTGTGTTGGAGGGAAAACCCGAACTTGTCACCCTTCCTGATGCTGTTGAGGAGCAAATATTTTTATTAGGTGACTTGGATTTTCAGCAATTCCTACCTACATTTTCAGAATTCAGTTTTTTAATACGCTCATTGGGTATTTTGAAAATTCCTTTGTCTGCCTTTTTTCTATGTCTGTTCAAGTACATGAAAAGAGAATTTGGATCTGTATGTGAGGGTTATTTAATAGTTGTGCTATATCTTTCTGTGTGATTTCTGATAGGTCAAGACTCACTGTATCAAACAAGTACAGTAAATTCACGAATACAAGCCGCACTGAATATAAGCCGCATCACTGGGTGTTGGCAAACATTTTGGTTTTTGTCCATAGATAAGCTGCACCCGAATATAAGCCGCTTTGTCGTTCGCAGCGAGGACCCGCGTGCAATTAGTAACAGAACCGCGGCAGAGCGGGGTTTACTGGCTGAGCTAAGGCTGTGCAGGCTCGGCCCACTAGGGGCCGCTGACGGGGCCAGGTGGCCCAGCACGGTGCTGCAGCTCGGGGCCGGCCGCCGCTGCCCCTGGGCTCGGTCACCCCGGGTCGGCGCTGCCCCGCGGTGGCAGGCAGGGACGGAGCTTCCCCCGCTCCTACGGCAGCGGCGGCGGGCGGGGACAGAGCTTTCCCGCGCCCGTGGCGCCGGCGGCGGGCAGGGACGGAGTTTCCCCGCTCCTGCCGCGGCGGCGGCGGGCGGGGACAAAGCACCCCGTCGGCTCCCCGAGCCGCGGCAATGGCTGCGCGGGGCTCCCGTCGGCTCCCCGGGCAACAGCAATGGCGGCGCGCACTTCCCCCCCCCTCCCCGGGCCGCAGCAATGGCGGCGCGGGCTTCCCCCCCCCTCCCCGGGCCGCAGCAATGGCGGTGCGGGCTTCCCCCCCCCTCCCCGGGCCGCGGTAGGGGCGGCCCGGGTCCCCCGTCTCCTCCCCGGGCCGCAGCAATGGCGGCGCCGGGCAGCCCCCCGTCTCTCCCCTGGGCTGTGGCAGAGGAGGAAAGAGAGCTCTCCCGCCTCTCTCCCCGCCCCCCGTGCTGCCTACAGGGAGCCAGGCTCCACCCGCGGTGCAGCAGAGTAGCGATTTGTAACAATCGCAAAGTGCCGACTTTGCAGCTGCTCGGCTCAGCACTCTGGCAGGCACTTCTGAGGTTGTATTAGCCGCTCCTGATTATTAGCCGCATTTCCGGTTTAGGAGCAAAATCTTAGTCAAATTGGTGCGGCTTGTATTCGTGAAATTACTGTACCTTTTTTCCCAAGGCTAGCAGCTGGTATTCAATAAACCTTTCCTCAGGATGTAGCCACAAAAAGGCCAGTTGCTAGTGCAGATACAGACCACTCATTTTATGTTGGTACCATCTGTAAACACCAGCAGTTTGCATCACAGTAGTATTCCAAGGGCCCTGATGCAAATTTTTAATGTGTAGTGAATTGTGGGACCAATATTAACATCCAGTTCTCTTTGTATTTCAGTATGAACATAAGCTTCTAGAGGTACAGAACATGATGAATGCTATTTTCAAAGGGACCTTTCTAAACCGTTACCGGTAAGAGTGAAAATAAAGCTGTGATGTGTATCTGCATTCCCCAGAAACTCTTGCTCAGATTGTACAGATACAAGAATCAAGTTAAACATCCTGGAAGCACTGATGGTGTCAAGGAAAGTGTAGCAGTTAAATTATTTTTAAGAATCTAGGCTTCCAAAAGGACCTCTGGAGTGTGTTCTTTCAGTTCTTCCTTCTGGCTGTAGAGGAGTGCATTTGTGAATGAGAAGATATCCAAAATTGCAAAATAGTTTGTGGCTAAAAGTGGTTTAAGTATTGATAGAGGAATAACTTACAATATTAATATGAAGATACTTGGAATGTTTTGAATTATACCTGCTTTTGAAATTCCAGAACATAAAAATATTGCAGATAATATAATTGGTTTAAAGTTAATTTTTAATGTATTAATATTATGATTTTATAATTTCACAGTGATGTTATTCCTGAGATCAGAGCAACTTGCATCGAAGAAATTGGCAGATGGATTAAAACATACCCAGATGCTTTTTTGAATGATAGCTACTTAAAATATATTGGGTGGATGCTGTATGATAAGGTAAAGTTTATTTTTTTTTGTTGCTTGGGGCAGTACTTTAGGTTTTTTGTTTTAGAATTTTTTTAAAGAATTCTAGCATTTAAATTCTTGAGAGTAGATGCTTAAGACTGTGGTGGTACAAAAAGAATTCACTTTCCTTCTGCATTTCAGGTTTTATTTTAAAAGCCATTTTAATGCTAAATAGCAGAGAACATTTTTTCCAGTTCTGTGTGAATCCCTATATGTGCAATTATATTCATATGTCACTGAATTGGCAGTTATTTCTGAACTGTAAAATGGCTTATACCGTTTGAGCAGGTTAAATGCTGACTGAAATTTTGCTTTTAGGCTTGGTGGACATTTAAAACTTTGTTTAGATTTATAAAAATAACAAATAAATATTGCCTGTAGTAGAATAGTCTTCAATATTGCATTTCTCATCTGGAGTTAGATACAGAAAATATTTACAGGAAGTCCAACCATTTCCCAGAGAGTTTTCTCCTTTTCCTTATTTATCTTTTCTTTTGAGTAGAGGCACTTTTAAAAATCCTCCAAATATTACCAAAACAAACAAAGCAAAAAAGCCTAAAGAACTCACTAAATCCAAAAAACCAAGCAACAGAACGAGAGGCAGCGGGCAGAAACTGATACTCAGGAAATTGCACTGGAACACAAGGAAGAACAACTTTACTGTGTAGGTCACTGTTCCCTAGAGAACGTTGCCCAGAGAGGTTGTGGAGTCTCCCTCAATGGGATATTCAGAACTGTCTGGACACACTCCTGTGCTAGGATGACTCTGCTTGAGCTGGGAGGTTGGACCAGATGATCCACCCAACCAGACCCGTTCTGTGCTTCTGTGAAAATACGCTTTTTCTCTTGTTTTTAAAACGCGTGGGAGACTACAGGGGGATAGGAATATTTATGGGGAACGGCTAATTAGCGAGATCGACACGCTATACTTGTGCAGGCCGCCTTTGAAGGTGTCTGTGGCTCCTTGTAGATGCGGAGCATCCCGGATTTGTGTCAGCTGCGGGCGATGTCTGTGTGATGATGCGCTGAGCGGATCAGGTTGTGCTGTGCCAGGGCGCCAGGCGGGGGCGCGCCAGGCTCCCGCTGCCTCCCGTCCCTCCGCGGGTGGCGCTGGGTTTGTCGGGCGACAAATCTGTCAAGAACTGGCGTTTGTTCCTGCGTGCGTTTTATCTGATCACAGTATCTTCACAGTATCTTTTCAGTACGTGTTCACTTTGGAGAATTCTCCAAAGACAAAGTGGTTTTTTTTTTGAAGATGATGTGTCTTCATTTACAGTACGCCGCAGTGAAGATTAACAGCTGGTGTCTCTGATTAATGCACACAGCTCACCCAGTGCTATTTACTGGAAATTGGAAATAGTTGTTTTTTTTCTAAGGCTTTCTTTTATCTGAAAGCAATGCAGATGCAAACACAGTGAGATAAAGTGAGGTATCCCATATTCTACATTTGGCTGAGATCTGATAGTGTGCCACTACTGGTGGCTGCTCTCCTGGCTGTGCTTTGTGATTTTCAACCACTGCCAAATTGCTTGATTTCAAAATGAGAGCACCAACAGGGCTTGCAGTGTTTTCTTGGATTTTTTTGAGGGGGACTGTGGAGGGATAACAGTTTTTAAAATTGTTTTACCTCGAAAGACAGTTGGGTTGTCCTTACTATTCTGGAGTAACTCAGAAGTAGACCTTCCCAGTTCATAATCTGGGGAGTGTTGACCTGGCAGTCCTATCAAACCATCCAGGACCCAGCCTGTATTTGTAAGATTTATTGAATGGCCCCATCTCTGTGATAGTGGTGGGGCTGAAATCTCATAACTGAATGTGTTCAAGCAGTGCCGGAGCCTGTGCAGAGCTCTCTGAGGTCACTAGAGCTGCCCATCACTTCACTGTGTTTTCTGTCATCAGGTCAGGATCAAAATATGCTATGATACAGCTGAGGGACAGCTTATGTGTTCAGAGTATCCTGAAAATGTGCTTGCATAATTCCCCTTCACTCTGTCACAGCTTTGAAGCCTTCAAACAGGCAGATTTTTTGTCAAGATTAGAATAGTAGTTCTGATGAGGGGAGTGGGTGGCTGGGTGTTTGTGTTTGCTGATGCTACTGTTGAAAGAACCTGAAGATAGTGAAATATTCTTGATCATTCAACATTACTTCACATCCTTCCAAAATGATGGGGAATGTTGAATTTAGAAAAGGGGAGATTGTTGAGAAGGAGAAAATGCAGATGAAAACATAGGAAAGTAACATAAGCAGTCATAGAAATAGTTATTTGTTTCTATTTACTAGAGTTAATTTTCTCAGAACTTAAAGAAACATGCATTTGTGGGGCTGTGCCTGAGAGCTTTTGGGTGGGAACAGGATACCTCAGAAGGGAGGTGGTACACTTTAATGTGTTACACTTTATGTCTGCAGGCCTATGCTTGACTCCACCTGACTGACAGATGGCATTACCAGGTGCATGCCAAGAGCTTTGTGACCATTCAGCAAACCAGTGCACACTGTTGTCCCTTTCCCCACACGCAAATCAGTCCCTGTTCACAAGCAGAGTGTTGTGAAAAAGAACCAAGGGCAGCTGGAGCCAGTTTTGCAGTATATTGGCTGAGCTGAGTTTGTGCCAGTGTGCAGTGATGGGTGCCACCTTGGGACTGTCTGTGACTGAGTTCTGAGATGTGCAGCCCTTGTGGCAGTAGGAAGCGGCAGGTGTGGGCAACAGTCTCTTCCTCAGCAACTTCAAAATTAAAGTACAGTGTAGAATAAGTACTGCTGATGTGTTGTCAACAGATTAGAGAGCAGTGTACGCTGTTACCTGTTGATCTTTCATTTTATATTTCTAGCAAAAAGCTGTCTTAAGCAAAACTGTTAGTCAAAGCCTGCCACTGGGTATCATCATTGGCTTTCCACCTAAGCAGGTGAACAGGAACTTGTAGCAATGGATAGCCTGTGTGTAGGTGGTCTCCTTTCTTGGATTTCCGTGTTTATTCTTACTGCTATTGTTAGCAAGAGGAATTAAAAAAGAATTAGCCTGCAATTCCTCTTAGTGTCTCTGCTGATCTGCTTATCATATTAAATTTACAGAACACATGATTTTTCTATGTTGGATAATCAAAATCACTTTCCTAATGCCATTTGAAACTTTGTCCTTTGAATGATGTAACAATATGCATGAGATAATTGAAAAGCTGGCTAAGGAAAAGACTTCTTTTTGAGGTATCTGTGAAGCAGCAGTATTAATAGTATGAAATAACACCTTGTATGGATAAATATATTTTGCCTAAATTAACTAATTAGGCTGAATTCAAAGCAACTCTTTTCCCTAGAATACTTAAAATACCATGTTCTAGTGTAAAACAGAAACAGGGAGAAAGCATGATTCTTAACTCTGTAAGAATCCACAGTGATAAGCCAGTGTATTTCTAAGTTGTACCTCTTCCTCTGAGAATCTAGAGAAATCCATAGTTTCTTGGACTCCTTGTCAGTGTTTAAAAATTGTCCAGTCAACTGTTGAAAAGAAGCAAGCAAAGTCTGATGTATGGGAGAGTGCTGGTTGTATTAAGTATGCCATCCCTACTGCTATCTATGCATCTTTAACAGATGAATAGCACAATCCCTGTATCTTTTGCATTCTTTTTCTTTTATTAACTGTGAGAGTTTCTTTGACTGTTAGGGAGCCTAACACAAACTTTGATACTACCTTTAAGTTTGGCTCACTGCAGGCTTCCTCTGTGTGTGTAAGAGAGAGATGAGTGTGTGTACACACAAACAAAATTGTACTGATGTCACAGATAACGAAGATGAGGCAGCATTTGGATAGTCTGCTGTAGGCACCCGCAAAGGACTCTTATTTACATGATATAAATGCTGATAGTGCCTAACAAAGATATATGTATTTTACTGTTAGTCAGTTTTCTCTTTGTCTTGCAGCAAGCTGAAGTGCGGTTGAAGTGTCTTCTGGGACTGCAGGGAATTTATAGCAGAAAAGAACTTGCTTCCAGGATGGATCTCTTTACTAACAGATTCAAGGTAAATAAATTACTGTTTACTGGTTTTTGAAGTCTAGGTTGGGTGTATACGCAGGGCCTGATGTTTTGATCAGAGCTGATCTTCCCACTCTTGACTGAGAGGAATTTAGAGTCCTGCAGAAACAGCCTTGTTGACTAAATAGATGAAGAAGTTTTGCAGGGTTGTTTCCCTCTGTTTCTGTGAACTGTTCCATTTCACTTTAGTTCACACAAAATGGTGTTAGCATGCGCTGTGGTCAGTTATCTTCATCATTTACCCAGATTGGCCCAGATTTTTTTTAACAGGATCTTTGGCAGATGACAAAGAATTTCATATGCTGAAGATCCTCTTTTTGCTGCCCCTGATAATGGGTTAACCTTGTAGATAGTGGACTCACTGTCCGTGTATCACAGTGATGTGGGAATGGCTCTCTCTTGATCTCCCACGTCAGTATGAATCTTGAAGAAGGATCCTTTATTTCCTTTCTGAACAAATCAGGTGATACACTGTAGTTTTGAGACCTTGTTTTGTGGCTTCACTGGCCCTGTACTCTGCCTTTATCATATTCCAATATCTTGACTCATTTAAGAAATAAGCCCTTCACGTTTTTTAATCCTGGCCTTGCTAAAGGTTTTGTCAGCTGCTCTTACACTAGCAGGGTTGCACCTTCTCAGTATTTGTATGAGAAAGCTCAAGATGGTGTGATTGATATCTCAGTCCCTGTGAATCAGGACATGATTCAATGTCAGGACAAATCAATGCCTGCATGTAGTGGCAATCCCTTGTCTTTTTGCAAAAGATGCAGGGCTTACCTGTGTGTCAAAGCAGTTGCTAATAGTGAAAAATGCCTATCACATACCCTCAAAGAACATGAAATAGTTTAATATTGGTATCTTAGTAATAAATTATTCAGAATTAAACTGTATCTATCTAAGATTGACCTCTACTTTAAATGATTATGTGGTAGTCCATTATCTTTCTGTCTGCTGTAAGCTGTGTAGCCAAATGCAGGATTGGTATTCAATAAAGACTGATGAAATAGTTCCAGGCTATTCGTAGTGTGATGTCCCTGTGTGGAGGATGCAGTGTAAATAGATTATTGCAAACTCTATTCTCCATTCGAAAAGCCCCCACCCAAAACCAACTCCTTCCCATCTAAACAAAAGATATCCAAACACACAAAATATCAGTTTCAAAGTTTAAATTATGCTTTCTCAGTGATGGGGACTGTAATCATTTAACTATCAATCCATTTCCTGCAAATGGGAGTTACATGTGCTCCCTCTGTTACCCCTGAGTGTTCAAACTCAGGATTTGTGGATTTAGATGCCTTCCAACTGGACTGTGAGAAGAAGGAAGGTGCAAAGAAAAATGAATGTAGAGATTTAGAAACCATATGTTAAATGGGGAAACTGGTAGTCCCAAATCAAGCCAGTCTAAAGGTGCAATATATCTTAAAGATGTAGGCCACACTAGGGTCTGCAAGTTCCTGGTTTAATGGGATGGAAAGTTTCCCAGGTTTCTGAGCTGTTTACATGTGTACTAAGTTACAATATTGTGAATTCTGGAGGTCAGCAATATTTATGACTTTAACTGTCTTTTCAGCAAGGCACTGACTTCTGTAATGTGTAGGTGCAGGCACTTTACTGTTAGTGGGAGAAACTGATTAGATAATGCTTGTAATTTGAGGCTTACCTTCATTTAACATACAGAAGTGCCAGTAGTAACATCTTAGAAACAAGTTGTCAGTCACTTTTAATTTGTAGTGTGTAGTTAATTTCTTGTGAACGCATACATTACATGTATAAAAAATATCATATTACTGCATGATTAATTCAGTTAAAACATTAACATGCTGTTAATTTTCAGGGGCTGGGGAACTACTTGGTAGTAATCAAGTTGCCTTATGTCTCTTAGGAAATAGCTGCTGAAATAAAAATAAATCTCTGCTGTACTAGTGTAGATGATCTAGCTGTAGCAAAAATACATGTTTATTGAGAACAAACCATGTTACATCTTTTTATTGTCATTTTACATCCATTAGGATCGAATTGTGTCCATGCCTCTGGACAAGGACCATGAAGTAGCAGTTCAAGCCATGAAACTCTTGATGCTTATGTCACAGTAAATAATTTCTTTTTTAATTTACTGTATTGTTTTAATGGCAACAAGATCCAGGTACAAACCAGATGAATCCTCCTGTAATCAGTTACTTGTTGGGAAACAGTTGCTCCTAGCAGAATATGAGTTACAGTTAAAACTACTCAAGACATGACATTTTCTTTTGTGGGAAATGCCAATATTAAGAAAACCCTGCTGAGATTCAATCTGAAAACTATGTTTTTGTATCTTAACATTTACCTCTGAAAGGAGATTCCACCTTTATTAATTTTGGCTTTTCTCAAAAAGAGCATGTGACTGTCTTGGGTCCCCACCCCATCTTCTGTCCCAGGATTGCCAGGCCTTGACCAGGAGCTTGGAGAACTCTGCCATCTTCCCTGTCTGCACCTGATGCAGGAAGCCTTGAGCTTTGAGGCTATTGTTAGAATTTGGACTTTGAGATTTTTGGCTCCAGGGCAGAGAATCTGGTAGCCTTGGAGCCCATAGCAGACTGACTGACAGGAAATGAGCAAGTGATTTTGCTGAGGTGGAAAACTAACAGAAGAGTTGTTTTCTTGGAAATTTACCTACCAGCCATAGATTTGGTAGGATAATGGCAAGCTGTAAATGTGGGGAAGAATTAGACTTAGTATTACAGAAGTATATAAATCCTACTCTGATACATCCTTGAGCAGCATGTTTATTTTAGAAATATCTTTATTTGCAAAATATGTGTAGAATAAATTTTTGTCCCTCTTTTTCAAAGCAAAATGGGAATAAAAACTTCACTGCATTCCATTGTTAATACAGTTGAGATGTTAAAACTCAATGTCTCCTCTGTCTGAGAGTGTAAGTTGCATTTTGGTGATGCAGATGCTTATTTCCATGTACATCATTATCCAATAGCCTTGTGAGATTTGCTTCTCTCTTTAAGCAATTTTTAGGTATTAGTCATTGCTAGAGAAGCATATAGACCTTAATGGTCCAACTAATATGGTGCTGTAGATATTTACATTAGATTTCAAGTATGTTTATATATTGAGGTGCTGCTTTATAGTCTCCTGTCTTGCTTCACATTCCTCTGGTTTGAATGGCATTTTTCCAGGCCTCCCACAATAGGCACATCAGAACAGCATATGATGCTGTGAACACTGCATCCTCTTCTGAAGGTAGTGCCATTGTTTTGCCCCCACTAGTAGTAGCCAGAGTTATATTGTTCCTGTGTTCACAAGGTCCATTTCTACATCCCTTGGTTCCCCATGGTGCCTAGCTGTTGGAACAAAGCACAATGCTGTGTCCATGGATAACATGTCCCTGTGCTAGGAGGAGCAGCTCACCATTGTTGAAGTACAAAGATTCCATACACCAGTTATGGCTGCACTTGTTCCGTATCTGAATTAACAAGAGCTATATTGGCACTGCAGCTGTTTATCATCTCTGGCTTTATTATAAAGGATCATGTTCTCATTAATGCAAGCTGCAGCTATAAAAGTTTGATCAATGTTTCTTTTTCCCTGAAGCAATTTTTTCTGAATTTTGCTTGAATATGGTTTCCAGTATGAATAAATGCCTTCTAAAGTTTTCTGGATGATATTTTTCCATCATAAGATGGAAGTTTCATAAGTAAAATTAAAACATTAAGAAATTATTTTAAATTAAGCTATGTAGAGACCTAGCAAATACATTATTTTCTTTCTTTTTGCTCACCTGTTGCATAGCCATCCTGCTTTCTTCCACTGTCCCCCCCCAGTTGCTCTGAGTCCTGCTGATTTGGTTTAATTATTGGAGTGGTGAAAGTGTCAGCTGGGGACTCAATAAGCAAATTCAACAACAGCTCTTCTCTTGCTAAGGGCAGTGCTGACCAGTCTATAACTGTGTGAAGAGAATGTAGACAATCTAGCCAGTCACATGTACAGACTTCTTACTAAGAGCCTGCATCAAAAGATCCTTTTCTAGCAGGGGAAAAGTTGATGCCTTAGTACCTACAATAGTGGCAGAAAGGACTTGCTGCTGGCACTGCAGAAGTAAAGATCTGCAGGGTTAATGTGTCTCAGGTTGGTGTGGCTCATAGCTCAAAACCCCTATCTGCATATTGAGCAGTAGTGCAGCTTGAAACGTGCAGTAAAGCATGAAATGGAGTTGGGAACAGTAGTGCTCTTTACATTCTCTCTCTTGATAGCTGGAGAGACAGTGAAAACACTGATCTTTTCAATTCACTTATATGTGTTACACTAATAAAAAAAATCAAACCCCAGTGCTGATTCAGAGCTCTCTTGCTATGCATGTACTTAGTTTTTTTTCAAATCCATATTTGTATTTTCTTCTTGTGTATCTCTGTGAGCTGAGATTTATTTCTTCTTGTTTGTTGCATGTTGTCTCAATTGAATGCCAGTCTTTGGGCTAGTAGATTTCTGCTTTTACACAGCATGATGTGATCCTGAAACTGAAATTGAGCCTATGAGGTTTAGCATAATAGAAATTATTAATGGTACTGAATTATGCATAATTGTTAGCATTAATGTTGCAAAGGATCTGGCAGGGAATAGAACTAGGAAGGAAATAAAGAGGGAGAAAACATGAGTGACAATGAGAGACCCAGATAAAAAAACATTGCCTTTTAGGAGGTAAATTAGTTTAGTGTACCTACTGCTAGACAAATCTGTTAATTTTTGTGTGCTTAACTACCTAAAAGTGTAGAGGGATTTCGGAAAAGAGCAGCAAAAGTAATTAGGTAACTGCAGTAGATGCATGGGGAAAGGTTCCAGGTGGTGTGGGTAGGGGCACAAATCTACAATTAGCTTGAATATGTAAATAGCCCAGGGGAAAATGACTTTGATTTACTTTAGTTAAACGTAAGTAGAAATTAAACTGAGTTTTAAACACAAAACATGTCGGTCTGCCACAGCATAATCACAGTGTATTGCAACATGCTAATCCCATTGTACAGTGGGTAGGAAAGGACTATTGTTACATTTTAGTGGCAACCATATTGCCATTTTGCTGATCATCTAAGAATGTCTTGAAGTACATACAATGAGAGCAGAGGAGCGAGAGTGAGATTACAGAACAGTTTAGTAGTATATGGTTTTTGTACTTGCAGTTTTTCTTGCAGACATTAGAGTACTTTCAACATACTTTTTTTTTGGTTGATAGTGCAAAGTGCACAAATACTGCTTTAACAATGCAGCTGCAGCTTTTAGCTTGAATAAATTTTAAATGCTAAGTTAACAGATTCTTTTTTGACTGAGATGCTATACCTTGGATTGTCATCACCATAATGTGTACCAGATCTTATCCTGCATAGCCACTAAAAACAAAGACTAGTGTAAAACTTTGTAAAATGTGTCAGGTGTGTTTTTATTTTACTCTTGTGATTTTGATGGTTATCCTTGGCATGAGCAGCAGCACAGACCAAGTCAAGCAACTCTTTAATTAAATCAAGTCGTACCTCTTGCATGCAACAAAATGAAACAAAAAGCAAGATATGAAATCTTTCTACTGGTGCCATATGCAGAACAAAATGGGTCAGTGATCTCCCTCTAGAATGTCCCAGTTTCTTCTTTGTGACATGTTCACACTGATGTGCAGAGAAAGTGGTATGTCATGAGACTGGTATGTGGACAGCCTTGCCTGTTTATTTTTAGGCACCTAAACACTGGCAGGCACTTCTGGCTTAACCTTTATCTGTTGCTTGGCATTCTGAGGGCTGTAAATTTGCAGCAGTATTACTGCTGTATTTGAAGTATTCTTTGTGTGGTTGGTGACTGCCTTATGGATGTGAAAAAAAAAAAAAGGTACCCATTTGATGTGGTGATGTTGTGCTGGTGGTAGCAGGTGTAGTCAGATGCTGCTGCTTCCAGAGGTAAAACACCTGAGGACTCATTTCAGAGGGAGTTATGAGCCTAAACCTCATGGTGGCTCAGAGAGTAGTGGTTGAACAGTAACAGTAGCAGTAGTACACACAGGTATTCCCTCCCACTCAAGAAAGAAAAAAACAAAAGATCAGGGGCTCAGGTGGTGTAAGGAGTGTCTGTTAGCTTGAAATAAATGGATTCTTCTCCCTTCCTTTGCTTCTCTGCTGTTTGGGGTGCTTCATTTGTAGCTGGAACCAGCATCTCACCTATTTATATCTCAAGGAGGGAGGAAATAGCACTGCACTAGCTTGATGTAATGGGTAAATTCCCAACCTCTTAGGAGACAAAGTTAAAAATCGGGAAGTTGGGATTTTGGAAATTACAGAATGGCTGAAGTTAAAAGGGTTGTCTGCTCCAACCCCCTGCTCAAGAACAGCCATGTAGAGTGCATTGCCCAGTACTGCATCCATATGGCTTTTGAGTATCTCCAGCAATGGACACCACAGCTTCCCTTGGCAGCCTGTGCCAGTGCTCTGTCACCCTCACAGTAAAAACATGTTTTCTTTAAAGACATGGTTCAGAAGGAGTCTCCTGTGTTTCAGTTTGTGCCTGTTGCTTCTGGTCCTGGGCACCAGGAGCAGAAGCCTGTCTCTGTCTTCTTACTCCCACTGCTAGGTACTTACAGACATTGCTAAGATGCCCCTGAACTTTCATTCCTCCAGGCTGAGCAGTCCCAGCATCCCTCACAGGTTCTTTCCTAAGGATAGAAAATACCCATGGAAAAGTAGTTTCATTAGTACCAGAATGGAAAAGTCCTTATTTTCTATCCAGAGAGATGGGTGTTGCTGAGCTGTTCAAGCTATCTGAACAATTTAGTCAAGGAACTCTTTTCAAATAGAAACATTCAGGTATTGTATTCAGTATTTCTATAAATGTGCTAGAGAGAAAACCTGAAATATAAAGAAGAAGAAAATAAAAAAAAAAAAGTGCACTTGACTGGCATGTTCATACAGGAAATTCCATTTAAGCATAAGAAAAAAGTTTTTCACTGTGGGAGTGATCCAATTCTGGAACACATTGCCAGAGATGTTATAGAGTCTTTGACTTCGTAGATTGGACACATCAACCTGCTGTAGCTGATCCTCTTGTGAGCAGGGGTTGGACCAGATGATCTGCAGAGGTGCTGACCATCCTCAGCGTTCTGCGATTCTGTATTGGTTCAGTCTAGATCACCATATGTTTGTGAAATTTCTTATATTCCAAGCTGTCCACTGGTTTGGAATAAAATATATATAGAGAAAAAATGACCAAGACATCTTCATGGAAACTAGTGCTTTGAAAGAACTGAATAATAGATTGACATTAAAAAACATGAAAGAAACATTGTCAGACTGCTTGTTTTTTTCCCTGTAAATTCCCCATAGCCTTTTACTACTTATTATATCATGTCTTTTTATTCCTGTAAGTGCTCTTTGTTGTGGTTTTTGTTTCACTCTCACTTGTTAAATTTGCAGAAGTTTAATAGATTTGATCATTCGTGGCTTCACAGGACACACCACTGCTTATTCATTTGCTCTAATGCACCATAAAACCATTTTACTTCTTTCATAGTTTTACTGTTTAACATCAATAAGCACATTTTTACTCTATCTTCCCAGTTCTGTAGATAGTTAAATAAGTGATATAAATATTTTCCTTTGTGCTCATTTCTTGATATGTATTCCTTAACACATCCTATATGTTCCGTTACTGCAAATATATGCTCAAGGTAATTGCATGTTTAAACAGTCCACCAAAACCTGCCTTAAGTATGTAAGGCAGCTTTTATTTCACATTATCCCATGAGACTGATTCATCACTTTGGAGACATACCATTAGCACTTGCATTTCAATGGATTCTCCAGTGATACTCTCACCTAATGTGAGCTCACTTCTTTTTCAGTCAGGCTGGAGTATGTTTTGGGGCTTTGTGACTTGTGAGGATGCTAAAGGATGCCATGGGTTGGAGACAAATGGGCAAGCATAGGAAGGACTGCTGATTTTTTTTTAGACATCACTCTTAGCAATAGAGGAGCATGAATCCTCAGTTGTAGAGAGGGTGTTGGACCACAGCTGTAGATGATTTTAAAATGTTACTACTCAAGGATTGAATGCAGTGATCAATAAAAACCCTTTCCTCTTATGTAGGTGTAGTAAATGTAAGGATATCATATGTTGCTCTTTCATTCTCTGAAGTAGCCTAGTCCAGTGACATTGTTGTGGCAGTAAGAAGCAGGTATTTGGAAACTGTAATCATTGCTTTGGACTTCACTTGTATCTCTTTGTTGGGTTGCTCAACCTTGATGCTTTGGTTTATTTTCTGTAAATATTTGATATGAATAGCATTTCTACCTCTCAGAGAATGTTCTAGGTTTACTAGTTGGCATGTGATATTCTCAAGATGTGTAGCTGAATGAAAAAAAGTCATGACTTTCAATGTGTTTGTGCAGAGAGCTCAGCCATAAGCATGCCATCAAGAATGTGTTTTGATTTCTTTTACATGGGACTCCAGTGTAATAGAATGTAGGTTTTAAAATACTGGAATGAATAACTTAAAAATAATTTGTACTACAGAATGAAGGTTTCTTGTTATTTCTTATCTTCTATGGTGAACATCTAAACATAAAGGCATGATTTTCCTTTTTTATTACTATTGCTCTTTTTGCTGTGATCATTAATCAACCATAATTATACTTTAGATTAATGTTCGTGTCTATGCAGTGAGCCTGATTTGTCATGGCTTACACAGACCTCTGTTTCTCTACACAGTGAGTAAAAGAATGCTACCAATTTTGTTTGAGAACATTTTTAGAAATGCCGTACAAAAATTTGCACATAGCTGTGTAAACAAGTTATGGAGAATCAAGTGTAGTAAAAGCTGGACATAGCATTCATACTATTCTTTGCAGATAAACCTCGACTAAACTTCCGTTGTTATTTTTGCCTAGGAACTGTGAGGATGTGTTATCAGCTGAAGACTGTGAAATGTTATACCAGTTTGTTTATGCCACTCACCGTCCGCTTGCAGTAGCAGCTGGGGAATTCCTCTATAAAAGGTGCTATCTCTGCCTGCCTACTTCTTGCATATTCTCATTTGTTTTGAAATGAAGGTGGATTTATTTAAGGGGGACATTAAGCATTAATTTTTTTGCTGAAAGTGTGTGCCAGCTTTCTTCTGGTGAATCAGAAGAGAAATGCTATCTGGGGGTAATTGCATGTTTTGCTGCACAGACCTGAAACAATAGGTGTGAGAAAAGTTGCAAGACTAACACAGGGAATATGGAACTGATTGATCCACAAGTGCCATGCTATGTTGAGAACGTGCTCTCTTTTTCTCTACTTTCTTTTCCTATTTCTTTGCTACTTACAAGCTAATATGTCACCTGGCACCTGCTGGGTTTTCATAGTTTGGTGATTAATCACAACAATGGCCTCCTCTTCTCCCTTTGGAAGTTACCTTATACATTGTAAAGGCTTTGAATAATGAGAGATGCAGCAGATTAAAAAGCCCTCCCAATATCCTGTCAGGTTAATGAAATACAGGTTTTATCTTCCCCAGGAGTAACTTTTATAAATGGGCTTCTTGTAACAACAGTTGCATGAAGTTGAATGGAGTTGGCATGCTAAAAAGGGAAGTGACAAATATTCTGTCTCTATGGCTGAGAGAAATAATCTTGACTTACAAAAAGGAATGAAAATAAAAATATTTAGGCAAGGATTTGGTGGGGGAACATTCAGAAATAGTAAATGTTTCCACACTTACAAAATCTTGTCTTTTCTTGTCTAACTGAAATATTGGTATTCTGGAATTTGTGGTGCTAAGTCCAACAGAAAGACAAATGAAGAGAAACTTCTGTTTTGATGAGTCTGCTATTACATCTGCTAGACTTAGTCTGTTGTGTTGGTCCTGATACGCTCTCATAAATTAGATGTTTGCCATCTCAGAACTCAGCTGCTTTTTGCTACCAAAGTGATTGCCCTGCTTGCTTCACCTTTTCAACCCAGCTTGCCAGTGCCTTGTGGACACCTTGACCCTATAAATCTGATTCTTGTTCTTGTTTGCCCAGTGTTTTGCTCCAGCACTTTTTCCAGTCTGGAATGTTTGTTTTGGAGTGAGATGATAAGAGATGTTAGTAACACCCTCCTTTCCCTGGTTATACTGCTAAATTTTAGTATAAATGCTTATGCTTTCCACCTCTGCTGCCCCTTCTTGGTTTGCACAAAATTTGTTCCATGTCTGCATATTTTATCTTAGGTTACTTAACTGGCCTAAATTATATCAGCAGAAACTCTTCCTGAATGCACAAGCTTTTGCTGACATTTAGTAGTGTGGTCCAGTTCTTAAATCCAAGCTATTTGGGTCTTACATTAATCTGCAGGGATGGCCTTCCTGTATTTATCTTGGGATTAGTACTTTTTGTGGACAGTAGTCAGGAGTCATTTTGGATAAAGGGGAAATGGAAATGGAAATGTCATACTGTGCTTCATACCAGACAGAAGAGGAAGAGCAGATTTTCTACTGTATTTGAGATGTTAATTTCCTCTTATATTTACAAGATACTGTGCTTTTCTGAAGAAGCTGCAGTTCCAAGATGCACTGTGATGTGAATGGTGACTGTGTAGTAATATCTCTGCTGTGTTGTTAAGGTTTAAATTTGGCCTAAAGCAAGCCTCTTTTCAAGCATGAGCAAATGCCTACCTCGTTGTATGATCAGTTCTGTGGAATCTGCATCCATTGTCCAGAAAGGTGCCAGGGTACCTGTGAAACTGTCAGAAGTAGTCTCTGCATCCACAGGGTTAGCATAGCTCTCATAATGGAAAACAATCTTTTTTTCCTTTCATCTTACTAAAAAGTTGAATGAGATTTGGGGTAAATAAGTAGACACTAAAGAGAAATATAGTCCTTGTGATCTTGATCTTGACAGAATTAGTATTACATTGGTAAATGAGTGTGAGGACAATCTGGCAGAACTGGACTGACTTGCTTTTCTTTTGGCAGGCTGCTTGGTCATGAGGGAGATAGAGAAGTTCAGCCCAAAGGAGGAAGAAAGTTTGGGGCGAGCACTGACCAATTGAAAAGATTAATAGACTTTTTCCTGGAGAGTGAGGTAAGAACAACCCCTGCAGTAAGCCTTTTAAATCCAGTGTTGCCTGTTAAATCAATTATCTTCTTGCTTTTGAAAGCAGTTTCTGTTGGTGAGGTGGTGTTTGAAATGTTTTTACTCTCTAGGTTAAGTTTTTAATGAAACCATTTCTGTTCTGTTGTATTAAAACTAATTTACAAGCATGCTGATGGAGAGAATCAGTGCTGAGGCAGTTTCAGGAAACAACCTGAAAGATTACTGCCACTAGTGAGGGTTTTTTGGTTTGTGTCCATGTCTTTCTGGAGGCAGATGTGGGTTGCTGTACCATGGCTCCATGCTGACAAAAAAACGTAGTTTTATTGAGAGTTTATCACCTTAAGTGCTGATAAACATTTCATGGTGTAACTTTTGCAGTGGTGCAGACCTCTAACTGACCGGAGTGTCACAGGAACAGCAGTTTTGAATCTTTCTGCAGAGAACTGGACAGATGACTTGTTTCTAGTCCTGTGACTGATTTTTGGCTGTTACGATCAGCAATGTAAAGAAATACAGAAGCTAGTTTCAGAGATTATTTAAATTTAAATTTTTATTGAAAAAAGAGAAAGATATTTTTACCTGATTTTCCTGCTTTTCACTGCACTTTCCTGCTTTGTATCAGATTGAAAACATGGTGTTTAAATGTTGATTGGCCTTGAGTTAAATATGTTGGAATACTGCATTTGGATGTATGTGTGAATGACAGAGCTTTGTCACTGAACACAGGGAGAGGAACATATGAAGCTGTATTTCCTTTAGTGATGTGTTTACTTCTATAAACTTGTGTTTTTAATCTCTAGCTACACAAACATGTTGCATACCTAGTAGACAGCTTGTGGGACTGGGCAGGCAAATTTCTGAAGGACTGGGAGTGCATGACCACTCTTCTATTAAAAAATGCTGAAGAGGTTGGAGAAGGTGGGTAAGCAAAGAATTTAGTTTTGTCTGAATGAATCTCGCCATGCTGTTTTTTGAACCTTGCTTTAGCTAGTTTAGGATAATTTCTCCAAGTGTCACAAAGCAGATGCAACTCAATGCGCTGCTAGTGTAGTATTTATATCAACATACTTGTTTTATTCAGTATTCTGTATTTATGTAATGTTAGTTTAGAACCTGTGCAAAAAATACTTGTGTAATTAAGCTATAATGCTTATGTAGTGTTCACTTTGCCCAAAACTTTAGAATCTAAAAGTATTAATAGATTGAAAAGCAGCTATTGTTAGGCTTTTATTCCTACCTCAAAACAAAATGAGTAATGTATTGAGTTCACTGACATCTAACACTAGAGTGGTATTTTTGGTAGAATTATTTTGAAGTGAACTTAAATAAATCTTTAAAGTCCCTTCCAACCCAAACCATATTATTCTATGAATAGTTGTTGTAGTAGAACTGGAGTTAGTTGTGTGATTAAAATCAGTTTGTAGACCCAGTGAGTTAGAGCATTTTGGTACTGAAAGAAGATTTGTCCTAAATGAGACACTAGTCAGTAGGAGACCTCATTAAAACTGCCTGTGTTTTTGCAAGCCCAGCTGCCCCAAAAAGTTTAGCCAGTAAGGGATTAGTGGTACTCAGTAAATGCAGAAAATAACTTCCTTCAAATGAAGTCAAACACTCTCTAGCTGTTTATTTAGCAGCACTGCATCTCCTGTTCTCTAGTGTCCTTCCACAGTTCCTCAGGTAAATGAGTAGGCATTACATCAGTTGTTGCTGCATCTTCACTTTTCTTTTGTGTGATGCTGAGACTGATTTACTTCCAGCACTGAGCGATGCCCAGGAAAATGCTCTCATTGAAATCATCCTCGCAGCAGTCAGAGAAGCAGCTGAAGGTCATCCTCCAGTGGGCAGGGGTGCAGCCAAAAAAGTCAGTGCATCTTAATGTTATTTATTGTCCTGTCATCACATTATCTTTGCCTTATGTACTTTGCCAGACAGCTTGTTCCTAGTTGCAGATGTATCGTAGGAAATAAAATAGCTTATTTTAATGTTGCAGTGTCTTTTCACCTCTAGATCTTATTAGAAGTGGATGTTGAAGGAGATGAGCGTTAGAGGAGAACCACTTGAAGCCTGTTATTGACAAATTATGAGCATTTTATCCATAACATTTGTGTGTTCAGCAATTTACATCTAATTTAAGGTTAATAAAAAATTAGCATCTGGTTTTCTTCATGGAAAAGTGTCTCTATCTTAGCTCTGTATGCTTGAGACAATGCGATATGAGTTAAGCTTGGGTTACATGTAAGATTTCACTCAAATCCCAGAGATTTTATAATTGAAACCAAATGCTTTATCTGCAGATTTTGTCAGTAAAAGAGAAGAAAATCCAATTGGAAGATTGTACCAAAATTACTGAACACTTTATTATGGTGCTTCCTCAGCTCTTGGCAAAGGTAACTAACAGCTGCTCTATGAATGCATGTTAAATATTTCATTGAAATTCCTGCAATGCACTCATATCCTGTTTTTTCTCTGCAGTATTCAACAGATGCAGAAAAAGTGGCAAATCTTCTGCAGATTCCTCAGTATTACGATTTAGATGTTTGCAGTATGGGACATCTAGAGAAGGTGAATAGGAATTGGGATAATCGGTTCATGTGGAATGTACTAAGTTTATGTGACAGTGTAGGGAGTTTAATGGGATTTGGAACAAGTAGAAAATTGTTGAAATACAATGAAATGGGCTCATACCTTAATGAAAGTGGTCTTATTCAGGCTTTACTTTTTGAACTGCAATGAAAAGCCTTAGTGCTTGTCAGTTCTGATATGCTGTGTCTGGCCTTGGTGGGTAACAATTTGTGGTTTTGGGTGGTAGACCCAGCCTTAGGTTTTTTCATTCCTGGCTGGAGGGAGGGCATGTTATGCTGTGTGTCTTAAGTTGGTGTCTCCCAGGAGTTTACCACAGAATAGGTTTCATTCTCTGTGAAGGCTGACTTCCAGCAGCTGGGGAATGACAGTAACTGAAAGATAAGAATGGAGATAGTATATCTGCTGATGGGAAAGGGATGGTCAGAAACAGATAGATGAAATCCTCAAAATAGCTCAACATGATCTTAAACAGGGGTGTTTACAGGGAGACAGTGTTAGGCAAACACTCTGAGGTTAATTTCAGCCCAAAACTTGAACTGGAAGAGAGCGAGCCAGCAGAACGGCACAAGTTACCTCCTCCCACTAAGAGTGAAGACCCAATCACTGGCATTGATGCAAAACATTCTCCATTCTTCGTTGCTGAGGGAGACAACTTCCATTGTTTGAAGACAGACCTGTCTTTTGGGAATGCATCTTTTATTCTCTGTGTATTGTTAAGTAGTATATAAAGCAGTTGCTTCATTCTTTAGGAAGATCCAGAGACATAAGGATGAAAGAGAACTGTAAACACAGAAAAAAAGTTGTCCTCTAATCCTACTGTTCTTCTCCTTAGACTTGCATTTGTTTAATCTTGTTTATATGACCCATAGGGATATATGGGCCTAGTGAAATGATTTGAAGCATAAGAGGATTTTTGTACAATTTACCTATAAATATATCTTTTATCACCTGCAGCATTTGGGTGCTTTACTGAGAGAGATAAAAGACATTGTGGCCAAACACTCCGACATGTCTGTCCTCGAGGCTTCCTCCAGGACTTATTATGTCCTCTGCCATGAAGAAATTGCCATATATAACCAGGTGGATTGTGCTCGAACTCAAATGATAGATGAGTTGATCAAACAATTAAACCAGCTACTAGATTGCTTCTGGCAAAAGGTGAGTGTGACTCGTTGAGGGGTAAGCAGACTGTTTCCCTAGGAAAAAAAAGGGAAGACAAAGAAAATTAAGGGGGATATGGAACTATTCTTTGCCTGCTGTTTTTACTTGAAGGAGGTAGAACTCTAAAAGATGGATTTGCACCTCTGAAAAGAATGGTTCTTTGCATTTTAATGAAGCAGCAGTATTTTGGCAGTAAGTTTTGGCAAGAATAGTGTTAGGAAAATAGTAAACAAGGTAGTCCACACCACCAGCAGGGCATTGTATGTCTTCTGGCAGGCTTTTATTGGACACTGATGTTGTAAAATGCATCAAGCCAAAAGGTCCTCTAACTTCAGACTGGATTATTTTGTTGATCTGTGCCAGTTGTGGGGGAGAGTGTGTACTTGTGAGGAACAAAATTGCTGCACCAGATATTCTGGACCTAAGGTCTGTAATTGCTGTAGTCCAGTACTGTGCCAAAGATACTATGTGCAAAACTGGCTAGTAAGTGCTGTCAATGTACATGTGATGAGGCTTTTCACAAAAAGGTACAGTTCTGTAGTTCTCCATATTTGACTGTACACAGGATGCCCTTTGTGCTGTCACTTTGGATGTAGGGAAAAAAACAGAAAAACATCAGTCTGTAATGCAGATTGTATAGCTTTGAGGGCCTTTGAAATAATGACTTTCCCCTTGAAAGAGGACTGCAGTCTCCCTCAAAGCTTTTCATTAGGTCTAAAAAGCAGAAACAGCTGGTGGGGATATGAATAGCTTGCTGGCTGAGCTGAACAACAGAAGCCTGCAGCTGATCTGATCAACTGTGCCGTCATGAACAGGTGTCATGCCGTGGTATGAGAGTTAACACGGGCAGGTTTTTATTGGACACAGGGATATTGCAAAACGTGTCAAGCCAAAAAATCCCCTAACCTCAGATTGGATTAATTTTATTGGTCTTAAATAGAGATCTATGTCAATGTGGGAGAATGTGTACTTATGAGAAACAAGATAAGTGCAAGACCAGGGATTCTTCTACTCCTCCGTAGTGTGATCTATATCTAAATAAAGAGATTTTTCTCTTGGAACTCCTCCCTTCTAATTCCTGACTGTATATTTTGTCCCCTAGAATCACATAGTATACTTGTGGAAACTACAGCAATTGCATCTATGGGAAAGTATTTAATATATTTTTAGCTATCTTTGAATGTGATCTGGTAGCTGGAAGCAAGGAGGGTCAGCAACATGTGAACACTTAGCTTTCCAGAGATCCTTAACAACTGTGTGAGGGACCATGTTAGACGAATTGTTACTTTTTACTCTATATTAGCAATTCTGCAGTCTAGGGAGGCTGCCATTGGTTTATTAATGACAGGGATTTTCCCTTACACAAAATTTCTGTGCAGTTATATTGCTCTCTTTTGACTGTAGAGCAATACATGAGTAGCATGGTTAAAGGTAAAGGTTAAAGGAGGGCTGAAGGAGAGTGATCCAAGTTTGTGGGTTGGTTGGGAAAAGAGCACAGTAGTTGCCTGGGCCCACACTGGGTAATTCCTTTCTATTTCTCAAACTTCCATGATTTAGGAAGGAGGATTTTGTACGGATGCAGGAGAAATTTCCCGGATGCACTCTGCTTTGAGAAGAGTAGCAGCTTTTCATAAGTAAGATGTTTATTTACAGTTTATGTTCCCAAATACTCAAACTGTCAGCCTTACATATGCAAAGTGAAAATTGCTTGTTGGGTTTAGTGGGGTTTTTCACAAGAGAATGAAAATGATCCCTATGAGAGGTGCTGCAAGGTTTAGTTTCTTCTTAATAGAACTGCACTCTTGGGTATGGAATTATTTTGGGACTCATTACTGAGCATCAGCCCTAATGTGGCTGAGAATTGTATGATGCAGAATTGAGATGTCAGAGTGCACACAGAGATCCCCTCTGTGGTGCCTCTGTTGTAGCTGGATGTTTTTCCACAGCCTTACTGGACAATACTGGTGGTCAGTCTGAAGAGGGTGTAGTGAATGCAGTCATTTTTTGCAGCAGGTGTAATCTGCTTTTTATTTTTAGTTCATCTGATCATCTCTTGTTAAGAGGTGATTTCTCAAAACCTTGGTTCTCCAGAGACTGGTAAACTGTCATGCAAGATAGTACAGAGGTCAGGGGAATTGGGCTTCTTCTCAATGTGTCTTTTACCTGTCCAGCATACTGGGGCTACTTTGGTTTTGTAAAGAGAATACTCAAGTACTCTTGAGTTGAGAATAGTCAAGACTATCAGAAACAGTCTCTTAGAATGGGCTGAGGAAATTGTTCTTTAGACCTTTTTGGACATTTAAAGAGTATGCATGAAGTATAGCAAAAGATACAGAACTCAAGCTTCTTTTTCCTCTCCTCATAACACTGCTGTTTTGTGGTAGGAATGCAGACTGTAAAGCTGTGGTTTAAAGGTTGCAGTGTTAGATGATGAAAAATTAATTTCCCCCCTTATAATTAAGATTTAATTGTTTAATGTTATTGCTATACATCATATGAAGGCAAAAATGGGATACATTTAAACTGTTTGATCAGATGAGTCTTCATTTCTTGCTTAGTGTATCATTATTATTTCTTTTTCACCTGCAGTGCCCATGATCTAACTAAGTGGAATCTGTATGACAAGACTTTAAGGTTCCTAATGTTTGAAATGGAACATGGCAGTTTACCTGTTCTGGTGAGTAGTTAATATTTAAAACTGAAAGATGTTTTTCTTGATGAAAGCACAAAGAAATATGAAGTATTAAATAAATTTATATGTCAATGTCCTGTGAGACAGGAAGATACTGTGTCCATTTCTCAATCTGGGAAATTGAATCTGTCTTTAGTATAATGTTATTGGAATTTGTAAATTCATGCCTTTATATTGATTAATTTTGGAGATATTTCAGATAATCGTCTGACATCTGGATTGATCCTTTGTCATGTTCAGTACTTCCTATGATTGCACAGTCTCAGTTTCAGTACATATGAAATTGTTGGGACCATGAAGAGCCCCTTTTAGACTGTATGTAAGCAGAAATTGGAATACTTTGGATCTGTTGCTTACATGTTGACTCTTGTAGTGGTTTATAATTACCACTTGTCTCAGCTGGAGCCTTTTGTTTATCTGGTTGCCTCACCTCAAACATCGTGTGATGGAGTTGTGTATTCTAGGATTGCAAGGTGAAATACTTCAGCAGTTATGAATGCTAACCAGCCCCTGTTTGCAGGGGTTTTTTTGGCAAGGGGTGAAGCTTAGTATAGTAGAGAGAGCCTGCAGCCAGTGGGTAGATGTGGGCTCCTTTAGATGGAGCATCAGAGTACTGTGGTTTGGCTTCTGCTCTGAACTGGTCTCTGGAGGAGTCTGCCTTTCATCAAAGGCTTCAAAGAAATCCCAAGGAGCTAGGCTAAAGTGAGCCTCTGGGAACACACTTTTTGATATGTGGATTGCTTTCCCTTGAACACATCAAGATGTCAGAGAAGTTCTGCAGAAGCAGCACCTTAGTAATGAAGTTTCTCAGAGGGCAATGCTTGCTTGTACATGTAAACCTGTTAAATTTATTTTAAGGATCTAAATACAACTAGGAAGTGTTCATGCAAACAGCAAGCAGAATGTCAGGCTTGAATGCTTTGTTTAGTCCTAAGCTTTTTGCTGCTGAGCCTTTCATGTAAATAAAGGACATGTGTTTTCATTTGCAGATTATCCTACCAGCTCTCCAATGCACATATTTTTCTCTCCTGTGGCAACTAGCTGCAGTATCAGAAAATTCTCCCAAGGTTGGTCACTGATGTCATTTTGAAACCCACAGTTGTGCTTATAGAAGTTGAAGCTAATTTTCCTGTTCTGAGATTTCTTGGAAAAGCAAACTTATAAGAAGATAGTTCGTCTGTTTTCTTGAGGAAACCAAATTGAATTGAGGCATTTTCTCTCTATCTTCTTCTCTTTTTTTTTGTTTTAAACTGTGTGTGCTTTTTCAGTCTGCAGGAACAATGGTTCACCGCTATTTTTACTGCAAAACATGTGCATCAAATTCCTAGGGCTTGATGGAGATAAGGAGCTTGTCTCACTGCCAAAGAGTTTGTTGTTTTCTTGTTTTAAGCAACAAAGAATATTCAATGGACACTCCAGGACATTCTGTAGCTATGTTTCTTTCTTATTTTCTTGATTTACCTACATATTAGTGTCAGAAAGGTCAAGGAAAGTGGTAATTTTCTCATTGATTGACTACTTACTTTCTTAATTCATAAAATACCAAGCTCTAGCAGGCATTTCAGAAGAAAGTCTAGTTTAAGACACCAGAGACGAAACTCTTTTATGTTTTGTTTCATGTGTGAATATGTTCCCTGTGGGGCTACTCTTTACAATGGTTTCTGACTCCACTGAGTGCTGCTTTGTCATTCTGTCCCCTTCCCTGGTGCTCCTGTGCATGCAGGACAGGGTGCTGACACAGACGTGTGTGAGAAATGCTAGCTGGGAGTTACCCATTTGGCCACTGATTCACTGCCTATTCCTGTCCCGTTCCATTCCTGCGTGGATGTCCACATCTGTCACTGCTCTAGCGTGTTCTGCCTTTCACTCCAGACACGATTGGCTTGACTTGGTAATGGGGCAGCACATTTTTTAATTTGACCTTTCATATGGGAGCAGATTTTGATTGGATGCAGATGTGACGCCCACTCTGCAGGGCCAAATCTGGATGTTGGCAGATAGAGAAGCTCCAAGAGCAAAAAGAAAAAAAAAAAAAATTCCTGGACAGCATTTCTGTTATTTCCACCTTGCTTCTCCCCTAGCAGTGTTAAGACAATGTACTGCCCCTCACCTGGTTCTCCTCAGCATGTCCTGAGATGGATCCCTTTTCTTATAAATGTAGAGCTGCATAGCATGAAATCTGTTTCTCTTGTAAGGACACTCCTTTTACACTGACAGCTCAGAGCTCAGTGCAGTGCAGCTGGGACCTGGTGGAGGATCAGAAAGTCTTTTGTGTGGTTGTGAGCAAACCAAATAGTCTCCCATGCTGGATTCATCTTAACAAAGAGTGGTGTCTTAAGTTTCTGAGTGCCAAAGTTAAACTCTATTCCCTTTGTAGTCATTAGGGGAGGAAGGGAGAAAACCAACTCCTTCAGGCAGTACACATTGAACATTAGGTGGCATGGACCAGAGGTTTTTATGACTCTACTACCATTGTTGTCACTGATTTATACAGATAAGATGAAGTGAATAAGAGAATACATGCTACCCTCCCTACAGATGGAGAAACAAAGAGTTTGTGACTTGCTGAATTTCACTGGCCTCAGCAGCTGTGACAGATGCAGTTGTTCATAGCTAGTAAGCTGTTCTGTGGAATGCCAGCTTCTTTCATCATGTCATCAGCTGTGCTATCTTAAATGAATAATATGAGTAGAAGAAAGATGCAACTGTTGCTTTTTCTGTAATTCTCTGTTGAATTATAGTCTCTAATATATTGGACCTTTTGTTTTTCCTAAATGTGTTTTAGGAGATTCTTTTTGCACTAAGAAGGGAACTGAGACGTTTCAGTCAGATTTGCACATGCTTCCTCCACCATAAGGAAAAGGATGTAAGAGAAAAGGTTTGTGTTTTTCTATCACTTAACAAGCATTTGTGCTCAGATCGCTTTATAAATGCCTGTCTTTTTTTCATAATGGTGTTTCATTATATTAAATTTTTGCTGGTTTTGTCTCTTAGCAGAGAAATAACACAATCCCCCCCAGTCTTCAGCTGTTTATTTTAAATAAAAACTGAAGTTACATTAGTTAAAATGCTACAAGTTAGTGCTTTAGTCAAGCATAGATTTGTGTCTGCATGAGCCCATCTGCAGATTCAAGGCCTCAATCTGAAAGAAAATCAATGTGTTTTCTGATTAGACCTATCAATATACTGTTGCTATCACTGCTTCATTAATGTTTTGCTATTAATATTACTTGAAGAAATTGTCCAGTGGTTCATGTGTTAAAAGAAGGGTATTTCAACATAATACAGCTCTTCTTCTTGCCCACAGAAATTTGAAAATCTTTAGGTGATATTTATATACGGTACTTGTATATACTGCATCCTAATGTACATGTTTTTTAAGGATTTAGCTGGGGCATTTCACCACAGCTGAGACAAAGAGAAATACTTAGTTTGCAAGGAAGAAGTGGGATGGAAAATTGCTTGTGTTTGATGGAAATGCAAAGTGGAATTGGCATGAAAAGTAACGTGGTCTCTAAACCCTTCTTTGCTTGGTACAGGCCTTCATGATACTGTGTGACTGGTTGCTGATTTTGAGTCACCTGGATTCAAATAATAATGAAGAAGCAGTTAGACTTCTAGGTTATCTTCCTAACACACCACTTCAGGAAAAACTGTTTTCATTTATCAAGGAACACGTTTTCATGGACAACGAAGAGCTAAAAAAAGGTTAGATGTCTTCATCACTGGAGAAACAATCTACCATTTCTGCTATAAATTGTCATCTGCAGTGTATCAGGAAAAAGGCCTGGCCTTTCTTTATTGAGTTGCTTTGTTTTTTTTCTGGTTGGGCCACAAAAAACTGTGATTCTTTGATCTGTACGAACTGCAGATTAACCACAGAATGCAGATGCCAATTTACCTATACGATGAAAAGGGCTGAAGTAAAGCAGGGCTGGGTGAGTAAAAGTGTTTGGTGGACTGACTTCCATGGTCCAGATGATAGTATAAGAGGAAGGCCTTGCAGTGTTGCAGTGTTTCAGCACATGGATCCTTCTAAACCATCAGAGTAAAGAACCAGTGGATTTTGATTTTGGGTCTGTGGGGCAGATTTCACAGAATTATAGACTTGTTTGGGTTGGAAGGGACCTTAATGATCCTTTAGTTCCAAACACCTCTGCCTTGGACCTTCCACCTTCCACTAGACCAGGTTGCCCAAAGCCCCATCCAACCTGGCTTTGAACATAGAATGGGGCATCCAAAGCTTCTCTGGGCAACCTGTTTCAGTGTCTTGCCATCACCATGATAGAGAATTTCTTCCTTATGTCTAAGAAATAAATCTGCCCCCTGTCAAAGCCATTCCCCTTTGTATCACTAAATGTTGTTGTAAGAAGTCCTTTTCCACCTCTCTTGTTGGCCCTGTTTAGGTACTTGAAGGTGCTACAGAACCTTCCCTTCTCTAGGTGGAAGAACCCCAGTTTTCTCAGCCTGTTTTCATAGGCAAGGTGCTCCAGCCCTCTGAGCATCTTCGTGACCCTCCTCTGGACTCACTCCAGCAGATCCATGTCCTTTTTATGTTGGGGGCCCCAGAGTTGGGCACTCCAGCTGGGGTTTTACTAGAGCAGAGCAGAGGGACAGAATCACCAACTTTGCCCTGCTGGCCATGCTACTTTGGATGTACCCCAGGCCACAGCTGGCTTTCTGGGCTGTGAGCACACATTGCTGGGTGTTGTTGAGCTTCTCATCAGCCAACACCCCCAATTCCTCTGGACTGGTCTCAGTCCAGTGGGAAATAGTATTTGTTGCTCTACTGCCTTTTTTCAAACACATTTGGGTGCTGTATTGAGGTTGTAATTACAAAGGCTGGTTTCTTTTGGGAGTGTTTTGAAAATAGATTGTTGACTGTGGTTCTGAGGACAAGTTCAAGTGCCATGCTTTGAAAATACAAGCATTGTTCTAGATTTCCCTCCCTTGGACTCTTGTCCTTCATCTGTTCAGATGGAGTTCTCTGTTCAGTTTTGGGCACCACACTGCCTTAGGTCATGGTGTATATGCAAGAACCACTGATGGATAACATCGCATGGCCAAAATTGCAACAGGGGGATAGTAAGAAAATCTGAATTAGTAAAGATACAGTAAAAAAGATTGCACAAGTAGGTTGTAGTATCCTAGTTGTGAGAGTCATTGAAGCAGGTTATGTTTCAGGTTGTATGCTATGAATCTGAAACTGATAAAATTGATCCTGCCTTGGGTTAGATAGCCTGAGATCTGTTTCAAACCTTTATTCTGTGATGCCTTCAATTTCTCAGTTCTCCCCACAAAGCATCCCTTTCATCTCATTGCAGATTCCTTCCTGAACAAGTGATTTTGTGATGCAATGTTTGCTTGTCTTTGTGCACAGCTGGCAGCTGTTCAATTTCAGTTTAAGCTCTAACTTTCAGATACTTCTGATCAATCATTTGCCTTATGTTTGTTTCCAGGCCCAGAATGATTCTAGAAGCAGAAATAGTTCACATCAAAATTATAGGTCAGAGACTGAAGTCTTTTTGTAGCTGATAGCTTGCATGTGCAGCAGGAAAGAGTGTGTCTTTGCTCTCCTGCTGCAAAGAACGCTCCCCAAGCACCTTTGTAGCACTGTTGGAATACTCTTAAGAGTAACTGTTTCCCATGAGTTATCCAGCTAGTAACTAACTCATGTTCCAGACACTTAATATGTTCTTAATGCTGTTAAGTGACTTTTCTTCCTTTCACTCTTGTTGATAAGCACTTGGAGAATTTATTGAAACTCTTGCTGACTGTGTGACAGCTTTTGTAGGGTTTCCAATGAGTTGTGTGCTGCTTTTCTACCATCTGTTTTATTCTACGAAAAAAAATGTGATTGCAGTTTTTCTAGTCCCTTCCATTTGGTTTATGCCTTTTGTTCTACTTGCTGGTTCTGTTCTGTAGCTGTGAGCAGAGTTGTACTTGGAGATTCTGACTAGTAAAAATACCAAAGTCCTATGAAGATCAGAGTGGGAGACTGTGGAAGAAGACTGTTTGCACTGTTATCAACTGCAGCTTTGAAATGGGAATAAAACCTGTGTTTTCTGATGTACACAGCAATGAGCGCTGGCATCTGTTAGTGAACAGCTGAGTCTGTGCTATTGAGGTGAAAGTTGGTCATTTAAACTGAGATACCTTGAATAAAGTAATAGAACAAAGCTTCAATGCTTTTGTTTCCCTAGATCTGACAGAAGAGGGAAAGGATGAATCTTGCAAACTTGATGACTTGCACAAAAAGCGGAGTCTTCTGGCAGCATATTGCAAGTTAATAGTATATAATGTGGTAGAGATGACTGCAGCTGCTGAGATCTATAAGTATTATGTGAAGGTAATGTTTTAGATAAGGTTGTTTTTCCTATCAGGGTATTTTAGTTTTTGAAAGTGTTTCCAGTGTTTGTGAAAGACACGGTGTTAATAATGTTATGGCTCAGAGTCCTGGAATAATCACAAAAGGGCTATAAAATCAAGCAGGAGTGGGGCAGATCTCTCTTGGTTCCACAGAGGTATCTTACTGCAGAAAAAGTAACTGAAAATTGAGGAGAGGACATGTCTGTCTGGGCATCTGCTCCTCCAGAGAGGCCACTGCAGAGCAGCAGTTTATGACTGGAGAGTGATTCACCTACTGAGGTTCTCACACTGAAGTGGTCAGCTTAATTCATACAGCTCACACAGTGCATATGCAGGCGCCTGCATTTCACATGAGTCCCAGGGTTTAGATGACCAGGGTTTAGTAGAGCTTCAACCACTCTGAAGGGGGTTTCAGGAGGGCCATGAACACCAGAGTGGGCAGTTTCCTTGAGTCAACTGGCAGAACTTTGGAAATACCTGAATATGAATCTTGTTCTTTGCTTCTTTGGCAAGCACTGGTAAAGTACAGAAAACTCTGTTTGTCTCCTGATGAGGCTTTGCTCTTTTTAAAGAATTACAATTACTTATGAATTAAGAATTGACAATCAATTAGTTGCTTACACTTGACAATTTCAGTGTAAATTTGATCCTTACATTACTCTTAAAGGAGCACACCATTGCTTAACATACTAAATATTACAAAAGGTGCAGTTTTCATCTTTTAACTTGCATGTTCTGATATTGGGAGTGTGTTAGGAACTTCATATATCACTTGAACAGTCATGTGGTTTGTTTAGTCCCAGTGTTATAGAAGGGGAATGATAACTCTCAATTGTTTTGTTGCTGTTAATAGACCTACGGTGATTTTGGAGACATAATTAAAGAAACATTAAGCAAGACAAGATACAATAACAAAATTCAGAGTGCCAAGACACTGATTCTCTGTTTGCAGCAGGTAAGGTTAAAATTATATCAAGAGGCTAGGGGCTCTTATGATAGCTATAGTCACAGTGAAGACTTTTACCTCGCATACCATTATTATTCAAAACCATTAGAAAACCTAGTGATATAAATTAATTCCTTTCCTTCATTTTCTATGTGTATGTTGTTTTTGCATATCATAATTAAAACTCCTGTCAAATCATTACATCTATTTTAAAAGGTGCTTTTGTCCACAATTTTTTGGTCATGTTTTTAATCTTCGAGTGCACACTATGTTAGGACTGATGTGAGATTAGGAAGTGTTTCTTGGGACACAGTGTCTCTTGAACTCGACAAATATTAAGGATATTATGCTATGTTTTATGGACTACCTTAATTCCTTCTGAATTTGAGGAACCGTGGTTGTGCCTGTGTCTGGTCAGCTCCAACCCCCCCTGTATTTTCAGCTTTTTGTTTTTTTTTCAGGAGGAAAGTGGGTTGCAGCTCTTCTGAAGGGTCTCAGTTACTGGTGCTTGCAGCTGCTGGCTGATACCCAGTTAGCTATTTTAGCAGCTGCTTTTGCCAGCTCTGCCCGTGGCCAGAGCTGCTTCTAGCCTGGAGTCCTGCTGTAATCCAGAGAGCAGGCTCCTCCCGGGGATACTGACACATGAGCTTTGCTTATTTCACACACATTGCCGGGGGCTTAGATCTGTGAACCAACCCTTGAAATCTGAGCTTAGATGAGTCTAAGCAGCATTTGGCTACATATATTCTGCTGACATAGTCAGGACTTTGTGTTTAGGTATCACATAGACACCAGGCCCTTTTTGGCCTTTGCTTGACCTTGAAAGTTAACAGGTTGACGAGAACAAGCTACTTCCATATTCTGTTAGGAAAAAAAAAAACAAAGCACAGTTAATTGAGCTCAAGATGTGCTTTTGACCTACCCTTACTCTCCGAAATTGGACTATGGTGCTGCCAAACTTGCTGCTTTGTATCTGCACTGTGCTACTCTGAAAGCATCTCAGGCAAATTAGCCTCTGGGGCTTGGTTCAGAAGACCCAAGAGAAGATGAGGTCAGTGGGACCATCATCTTCAGGAATCAGTTATTGTAATTTTTGATTTTTATTTTTTGATTTGTGCCTTAAGAGCACAACAGTGTCCTTTGTGTCAGTTCCTTGTCGTTGCATGCAGTGCTTCAGAAGCACATGACTTACCTGCTCTTCTGTAAGGCTTCTTGTCTGTGTGAGGTGGCTGTTGCTTGCTGTGCCTGCCTCTCTGTCCACCTGGTGCTTTGTTTGCCTGTAGGATTACCTGTGTTTGCTTACCTGAGACTTCTCTTGCAGCTGTTTCAGACACATGCAGAAAGCCAAGACAGCAGTAGTGGTGTGGACTTCTCCTCTCCTTCCTTTGCAAACATCAAAGAACTTGCTCGTCGCTTTTCACTAACATTTGGTTGGGATCAGGTGAAATCTAGAGAACCTATAGCCATGATACACAAGTATGTGCCATGTATCATCACGTTGTCCATGGTCATTGCTTTTGTTAGTTGTCTGTTTTATCTGTTTTATTACTCTGTTCTTTCCTGTTTTTCTTCCAATAGGGAAGGGATTGAATTTGCTTTTCAAGGAGCTACTGGAGTAGATGGAAAATGCTTGCCTCCTAACTTGAGCTTTCTGTTAATCATCAGTGAATTTTCCAACAAACTGCTAAAGCCAGACAAAAGACTAGTGTAAGTTAAGTTCTGGTACACCATCATACACAGTTTGTGATTTGTGTATCCCTGTACAAAGGACACTTGGGCTTCAGTGTGGCAGAATTTGCTCAAAGGCTCTTCAGAGAACTTGTGAAATCAGTCTGCCCCTCAGGGTGCTAGTTTGAGACACACTTGTTGGATTTTGTAGTAGTAGTTATTTCAGAGTGTATGTGCAATAAGCATTCTGGATTTTTCTTACACATAGTTGTGGCCACATATGGCAATTCTTCTAAAGGAAAGCCTGTTAATTTGGTGGAAGAGATTTGTGACTTGACTGGTTAGTGGAGTGGCAGGAATGCTTTTCTGAACAGAAAAGTAAATCAAAAGATTGTGGAAGAAATAATGCATGGATCAGTATTTTGTAATTATCTATTTCCACAGCTTCAGGCCTCAATTATATGGATTCCATGGAATATATTTGGAATAGAAATATATGTGACACTCTTCAAAATATGGGTATTTAAATCCAAGAATTTACTATTTACACAAAATTATGCCCTGATCCAGTGGGCCCATGTTTTACAGTGGTTTAAATATTTACATTTAATGCTATAAGAGTGATAGCCTTCTTTTGGCATCAGTGGGGTATTATGCACCTGAATGGAGAGATGTGTGAGTATGTATCTTATTCCCTTCTTCACCTGCCTCAGCTCTGATCATTTTTGAGACACAAGTAACACTCTTCCTTGTATTTGACCTTTAGCATTACTTCCTTAGTCAGTGCTGTTCATTTTGGATCTGGATCTCTGCACTTTGGTATTTTAGTTACAGATACTGTAAAAACCTGGTATTTCCACTTTCCTGAAAGCATATTTGAAGACATGGGACAGTAAGACACATCTGCCTTTTCGCATTTCTGAGCAAATCATTCCAATAGATGACAAGAAGAGTTTTACTTTTAAGAGGAAGTCAGCAGAAATGGAAGAAAACCAACTGTCACGTTTTTCTGAGCTCTGTGTAACTTGCTTGTTCCCATGTCTTAAACTGGAGAATAACTTCCATGGGAATCATTGGGTTTTATGTAACATGGGTCAAGAATAGTAAAATAGCTATTTTCCTATTATTTCACATAACACAATTTATTAATGATTGCCATCAACAGAGGCAGTTCATTTGAAACAATAGATTCAAAGCTGGAATGCAAAATGCAGAAGGAAAATAGTCAACATACACTGATTACAGACCCTGATAAACCTAAAGTGGATAATCTGTGGGTACAGATAACTATTCATTTGCTATTCTTGCATTTTTCTCAGATGAGAATCTTTGAGATCTGCTACAAAAATTAGTTTTCATAGAATCCATAGGACTTCAAGGATCATCTAGTCCCAGCCCCCCTGCCATGGGAAGGAACACTTTCTATTGGACCAGGTTGCTCAAAGCCTCATCCTACCTGGCCTTGAACACTTCCAGGGATGGGGAGTCCAGAACTGCTCTGGGCAACCTATTCCAGTGCCTCACCACAGTCACAGTCAAGAATTTCTTCCTAATATCAAATCTAAACTCACACTCAGTTTAAAGCCATTTAAAGCCATTTAAAGTCCTATCTCTACATTCCCTTATAGGAAATCCCTCTCCAGCTCTCTTGCCAGCTCCTGTTAGGTACTAGAAAGTGCTCTAAGTCCTCCCCAGAGCCTTCTCTTCTCCAGGCTGAATAATCCCAACTCCCTCAGTCTGTCTTGATAGGGGAAGTGCTCCAGGCCCCAGTTTGGACAATATAACTCTGTCCACGTTGTCTGTGTTTTAAAGAGCTGTAAGCACCTGTGGTGACACCCATGCAAGAATTAGTTTTCTGTTAAACCATCCTTCATTTACTTCCTGGGAGTAGTTTTTAATTAAACTTTAATTAAACTAAACTTACTGTTAAACCTAATTAAGCTTAATTTTAGTTTTAATTAAAATAAAATTAAGAGGAAAATGTTTAATTGTTGATGGGGCAGATCAAAGCTAAATCCTAGGACTATATTAAACCTCTTGATCAGAGCATATATTTTGGAAGCATATTCCTGAACATATCAGATACATTCGATATGTTTAGGTAGGTTTATTCATGGAAAAGTTTTGTGGGAAATAACAGAACCTACCAGGGAATGCACTTGACTTCAGTTTTACTGCTTTGGGCCTTCCCTCTGCTGCTGAGAACAAATGGGAAACAATAAAATTCAATAGAAGGGAAATTGCAATTTATCCACAAGTACGTTCTTACTATGTTTCTGGAATAACAGTTTCTATTCTGGGAGGCCTGAAATGCCTTGCAGAGGCTGGAGATTATATTTCCTCTTAGAAATATTTAGGTTTAGCTCAATCATAAATTATTGAATGGAATGTTTTAGGTCAACATGAACTTTGAGAAACAAACATCTGGTTATTTTCATTTTTCTTGTTAATCATGGGATTGATGTCCAGGTCTGTATGTTAACACATGTGAACGTACCTGTAACAGATGAGATATAGAATATGGGCCTTTGTTGGAAAGGACTATATTTCAACACCATCAAAGTATATGGACTTTACCCTCTCCCCTGTAATTGCCCAGGCTGTAGCAGTAAAATACCTGGCTTGTCAATTGCTCTATGCCACAAAATACACACAAGAAATGAATTGCTGAATCGCAAGCAGCATGAAGGGCCTGATTCCTGAACCAGTAGGAGTCATTCCATTGACATTGATAGCAGTTGGATTAGACCCTGAAACTGTAGTTACAATATGTGCTTGTTTGAAACCAACAAATTCCATTACCAGGGTTTCTTGATCCCTGGGGACCCCAGAGTCCAGGATTCTAATTGTTTTGGAGTCACTGCTTACCCTGACCTCCTCTCAGCTCTGGTTTTCTTGTTTTGCAAAGCAAATGAAATGTCTGATATTTTCCAGGCCACTCTTCTAATAATAATAAAAAAAAGAATAATATGTTGCACAGGCTGGTGTTAAAACTGTCACTCCTGGTATTTGCTAAGGTGGAGTCTGTTTTAACAACACTGGGCTTGATTTTAAAGTGATGAACTGTAGCTGAAATGTGGTGAATATCCAGTTTCTAATCCTGAGTCAGACTTTGGTTTTCTTTTCTTATGGTTATTAAGTAGGAATGGGTCAGAAAGACTTCATTGGAAACATCTTGTTTTTCAAATAGTGTTAGAAGAAGGTCTTTTTGCTCCAAGAAAGGTAATAGCTTCACCTGGGATTCAGGAAGGCCCAGCATCAAATCTCTGGACTGAATCAGACGGAATCAAGGGATTTGAGACAATGTTTACCACATCAGTTGAGTGCTTCTTGCACACACTTGACATTTTAATGAGAGAATTGGATTGAGTTTGAGCTGATAATATAGCAAAATGGTTTAATTGGTTGTTCTAGTTTTTAATTTTGACAGAACAGGCATTCATGGTATTAAACCCCCATTGCCTGACCTGTACTGTTTCCTGTACTACTGAATCACATGGAGCATCTCTTGCCTGGGATCTCCTTTGTGTTGCAGTCCACGAGACAGCAAAGGCCACCAGGAGAAGTGAAAGCTCACATAATTCTGCTCTGTACAGGTGGCTACTTTACCTGCACAGGAAACTCTTTATAGAAGCTGATGTAATTTTGTAATTTCTGTGGATCTTGTGTTGTTTCTAATGGTAAAAATTCAAGCACTCTTTTAGCTTTGAAGACATTTGCATTTTAATTATTTCATATTTCAGAGATGTCAGGTATTTCAGAGAAAAACAGTGCCCTCTCTTCAACAGTTCTGTTTTCATCTTTGGAGAGTAAAGTGAAAATCCTTTATTGCAATGCCTGCCCCAGATATTGAAGGGAAGGATAGTGAGTTTCCTTATGCTTACTTTTGTTTTTGTTCCAGGTATAGTTACTTGCAGAGGTACATAACAGAGCCACTGTCCTGCAGAGGAGACGAATGGCAGCCCTTGGTCTGCTACAGAAACTCTTTATTGGCAAATGAAGATGAGGAGACCTCTGTCCTTGGCAGTTTGGGAGAGTGGCCCCCCATGGGCTCATCTAAGACATCTTCTTTTAAAAGGAAATTGTCTAATGGTATGAAAACTTCCCAGTTCTTGATCAGCTGTATTTTCTTTGTTTGTCTGTCTGTCTGGCAAGACTGCTCTATTTGCTGTTTTGCTTTGCTGTAGCAAATTTGCACGTGCTAAAATGTATTTCATACTTTGCACTAGCAGTACAGTACCACGGTGTGTTGTTCCCAGTTTGAACTGTGGTTTTTGCCTTCAGCTTTGTTGTTGTTAAAGGTCCCTTGATCACTCAGTAGCAGTAAGGTTGGGCTGAGGACTCCAAGTGAGGAGAATTCAAGATTATTTGAGTTCTGCCGTGTACTAACATCTGGCATTTGTCTGAGCCACTAAGACTTGGTTGATTGCTTTTAATTGTTAACTTAATGGCAGGGTTGCTTTAGGCCCTGTAGATAATTGAGACGGGAGAGGTATTTCCAGAGGTCAGTTCAGATCTTCAGGCCAGATTATCTGGGCCAAATCATCTTCTAGGGTTTTTCTCTCTGTTGAATTTCTAGAAAACCTGTAAGATTATACTCCTACCTTAAAGAATTATAGTTAGATGGGCTGCATCCAGGCTTTGGCAGCATTCATGGACTGCCAGTCTGTAATGAAGTATTCACTGCATGGATATGGTGGGACTTAGTTAAAATGTAATAAAGCCATTATGAAAACAATTGCTAATAAAAATGTTAAGTGTTATGGACATGTGCAGTTGTATGTGGAGGAAAGGAAATTTTTCCACAGTGTCCTTTAGTTACTTTCTCATAAATCTTCTTTTCAGTGACTTGCCTTCAGAGGGCTTGTTCCTTTGTGTCCCCAAAGGCCCTCCTTTCTTGAGCATTACATAGACTCAGCAGTACTGATAGCAGTTATGGACCAGGGCCAAGTTCATAAATCTAGATTGCAAAAATGACCAGTGGGCAAATTAAATGGATTTTCTTTTAAGTGGCTTTTAGCTGTCTCCTTCAATAAAGGAATGCTTTGCTCCACATGTCCTTTTGAGCTTGGCCCGATTGTTTCACTTCTGTGGAGAACATACTGGAAATGTCCATCTCAAGACCTCTGAGGGCGAGGCTGAAGAATGACTGTGTTCCCTCTGTTGCAGGGTCTTTGCCTGAAACCAGCCAGACTGAAGCAGCAAGCAAAGCCCTAAAAGAGCAGTGTGCTTCCCAGCTTCCCTCTGCAGTAGGGAAAAGCAGAAAGAGGCTGAAATCTCAGGAGATGTGCTTGCAGGAACATTTGCCATTGCTTTGTCCAGGAGCGCTGCATAGAAGATACTGGTGAGAGTTTGATGTCTTACAAGCTCCTTCACCTGTTCTGGCATTGACACTTGGGGTCTTTCTATCCACCTTCTGTTTTTTGTAATACTTCATGAGCTAAGGGGTTGTGCCCCTCCTGCCTTTCTTATGGGCTGTGTCCCAAGGACAGGTTGGGTTTTTTTGTTTCCTTAGTCCAATATCTTCATTTGCTGATTTCTCCTGCCACTGTCACAGGGTTTCTGTGCCTTCTTGGAGTTACATCAAGTGTGCAGAAAAAAAGATGAGGATGGAGGAAAATTCCCTGTCCCACTTCCTGTGTCCAGACTAGAGATCTGTGGTCATGGTTACTCTCAGGCTGTTTGCTGCAAACAGACCATGAGTGTTTTGTGCATCTCTGGAAATGAAAGAGGATTCTTGTCTCTGCATATCTGCTATTAACTGCTGTGTACTAGGTGGCTTTCTTTTAGAGAAGTGTTGGTGTGCAGCATGCAGACATGCCTGAGTGAAACCCCACACAACTTGGATGTGAGAGAGGTGGTGCAGGAACAGGGAATCTGGAGTCTGCTTTTGAGCAGTCAGAGTGCTCAGTTGCAATGTTTTCCTTTAATTCAGTTAATTTATTAAGGTGTTAGGTGCCATTTACCCTATTAGTAGGTTAAAAAGTGAAACACAACTCCTGGGAAGATGCATACTTTTCCAGGTTTTAGGACACTTGTTAAATGGACCTGGTGAATACAAGTAAAATAGAACAAAACTTTATTAAACATTAAGATAGCCCCTGCTTAAATCAGTGTTTTGTTTCTGAAATGCTCTACTGAAAATTCTTCAGAGCATGACCTGTTTCATACTGGGCCAGTAACTTAAGGCTACCTTACATGGATATCAGCAGCAGATTTGACTATGTGAAATACACTGCCTTAAGCATAGTTACGCCATGTGCAGCCTCTGTTAGGAGATTTCTCAAGACTTAGCTATTTTTTGGTTTGTTTTTTGTTTCCAGTAAAGATGAAGTTAAGACAGAAGATGTCTCTGAAGAGGGTCCAGCAGAAGACACAATTGAAGATGTTGATGTTGTTGGTACAGACCAGGTAATTCTGGCTAGTTTTCCAGCTCTGAGGACAGCTGTAGTTGAGGTGGGTGAATGTCAGGTCAGTCTCCTGGGTAGCTGTGTTGCAGCAAAGGGGATTGCTCTTTTGTAGCCCTTTTCAGGATGAGAAAAGAGGGATGCCCTCTTCCTTTTCCAGCTGCAACTGTAGTTTCCTCCTTCAGCTCTATCTGCCTTTTAGAGGCAATCCTTATTGTAGCATCTAGAAATCCTTAGGTCAGTTGTAAGGATTGAATGTCACTTAGGATGCATTAAGAGGAGGATCCCCTTTCTTTTTTCCCATACTGTGAAGCTTCCTTATTAAAAGCCATTTGCTTCAGTTGCTTTGTGTTACTGACACATTGCAGAGATGGCACTGCTGCATGGCCTGCAGGGCATATCTACTTCAGAAATGGTGTTTGCATTATGCTCAGACTTGGAATGTGTCTGATCACTGGACAGCCCTGGGCTCTTGCTGGAGTATCCCTTGTTTCCTGCCCTTTTCCAGTCAAGGCTGTTGGGCAGATCAAATAGTCCCCAAACATACTGGGGATTTGAAGGGAAGCATGAGACCATTGTGGCCTTGGAGTGGCAACCAGCGTAGCCAAGGGCTTGTCGCATGGGCACTGATTGCCTTTGGGATCAAAATTTGGCAAAGCTGCAGCTGTCTGCCTGGGTCTCAGCTCAGTCCTGGACTGGATCCTTGCAGCAGGGAAGGACTTTTAGCCTTTTGGGCCGGTGGAGTGCAGTTAACTCAGGATGTTGTACAGCAGGGTCTTGTGAAGTGACTGTTCAAGGAAAGGGATGGGGGGAAAGAAAGGCCACGATTTTTCCTGTGCTGTAGCTAATCATAACCCTTCTGCCCCCTCAAGGTTTCTGTGTCAGCCACTACAGGGGGCTGAGCAGTTCCTTCAAGTTTTTTTCCTGCTATTTCCCCCTGCTCTCTGCACTTCAGAACATAACTCAGTGTTTGGCAGAAAGTATTTTTGCAGTTAGTCAGACAACCCCTAGATTTCCAGTGAGTGGTTATCTGGGATCCAACAACCACATTCAGACTTTTGTCTTTTTAAATGAGTTTTTGCTGTAAAGTTCAGCCAATGTTTTTTTAACATATGGTGGGCTTTTATTTTTAAAGAGGACTAGAAGGGAAGAAAATGGACTTCTACCTTTTCTTTCAGTCTTATGCATGTTAAAATGTAGACAGTTTGGCTCATGTAGTTGAAACAGCTCCTACTGAAGATAGATAATAGAATTTAACTCCATGGACAAAGATCAAAGCCATACGTAAATTGCACTACTTAGGCAGTATGGTGCCTTTCTGTGTAGTGCCTTTTCTGGGCTTTTTGGGGTATGGAAAATGCTTCTTTCCTTTTGTGGAAGCTGTAGTTCTTTATAAGAGCTGGCTCTATGGCTAAGCTGCAGAATGGTTAGATGCTACACTGCTACTCAGATTCCTTATAGGCCATTACATGATGTCTCCTTCACAGTAGAGGACTGACAATCTAATCTCTTTTTTCTTGTCATGTAGGACAGTTAAGACATTGAGAGGATGAACAGAAGTGAAGCACACACTATATTTTTTCTGCAAATTGTTTAACTTGTCAATGTAGTGTGTGAGCATCAACTGAGGTGGCAGGAGACATGGATCCAGTTGTCTCTGTGCCCGTGGGCATCCACCCAGAACCAGTTTGTAATACTGGCCGATTTCTCACCATTGCTGGTTGTGGGCATTACTGAGGTGGCAGCTGCAATTCTAGGGTTGGGCATTCTGAGCATCATTACTCAGCTGCATCCTGATCCTTGATGCTACCTTGGAGGAGCTTGCAGTTGAAGAATTGGAATCAGGGTATTGACAAACACTGAATTAAAGACACTGTGAACCAGGTGAGACAAGCTTGTTTGAAGCATGTGGGGGCAGTGCTCTGCTGGCAGAGATAACCAAATGGAGATCTGTGTGTTTCCTTGCACCTGGCACTGGGGAAGAAGGAGCCTGGCCGCACTGTGAACACTGGGACCTGCTGGGTGATGACAAGTGCCATTTCCTGCCTGTAAAATGGAAAACCTGGATCAAGCATCTGAAAGTATTTCTGAATTGCATCGCTTAGAGAAATGTGGTTAGAGGTCTGTAAGCATTGGGACATCTTCCCAGGAAACTTGTCAAGAGTAACAAAGAAAGAAACAGGGGACCAGCTGACTGTTTTCCTCTGGAAGAAGTCCTTTTCATACAGTGATCTTGTGGTGTTTACTTGGAAAAAGCCTGGAAAGACAATGTAAATAGACTGTAAATATGACCATTTAAAATAGTATTTAATTTGCATTAAGAATTTGCAAATGATCTTCACTCAAGAGTGTTTCAGTGGCAGTAGGCTGGGGAGTATGGGCTGCTTTCACTGACCCTTCTCACTGCTCCCTGGAATTGTACATTTCAGTAATCATATCGGCTTTATTTTTTATATATATATATATTTTGAATTGTAACTATCTAAAATAAACTACACAATTATTGCTAACCATTAGTACTGAATGTGTAAGTGATGCTCCCACACCGTGGCTGGAGAAAGAAGCAGCAATGTGTGCTGGTCTTTGCACTGGTGTTATTCCACAGGCTGAGCAGGGAGTTCTCACAACGATGGAAGTGAAAGCCATGACTATTGCCCAGGTCTTGGGTACACTGAAGTGGCCACAGTGAATCCATGATTTTCCTTGTGACAGTTGGGTGTGCAGGCTGACAGAAGGGAGGTACCACTCCCCACATAATGTGGGTCTCAGGTTCCCCTATGATTCCATCAGTAACTCCCCCTACCTGGACTGGGGTTCTGATGTTTCCCTCATCCATCTGTGGATGGATTTGTGGATCTAGGTTTAAGCACTCACCAGCTAGGCAGAACACAGCTTGACTAGGACAACAGTTATACCTGGAACTACATTAAACTTATGGATGCTTTAATTTTTGTAACAATGGGAATTACCCTGCAGAGGCCAGTCCAGTAATCCTCATAAGCACATGTATTTTAAGAAAAGCTGTTCTATTGTTATTCTACAATAACAGCAGGATATGTTCTACTTCGGAAAGAAGGGACTTGGTTAGCCCAAGTATAATAGAGAGCAGGATTTAACAGGCGCTTCATTAAACACAAAGTAACAACAAGAGCTACAGGCTCTGTGGAAGAGATTGACCCTGTACCGTAGTGCTGCGTGACAGAGACCTGTCACTGCATGCTGGGAAAGCCTGTGACTGTTTGCTGCCCAGTTACAAGCCCCCTTTGTAGGAAGTGTCTTAGGGTAGGAGAAAGCATCAACAGATATTCAGGATCATCCTCTGGAAAGCCAGTTAGTCATCCTTTCCCTGAGGGAACAGAGCTTAACAGAAATGCCTTTACTGTTTAAAAGCCCCATACCATGGGCAGTCAAGTCAGTGAAAGGATATCCAGCCAACCCTAGAGAAATTTGACATTGGTGAGTCTCTATTAAAACTGGAATAATTAACCAAAATCCTTCAAATGGTATTAAAATTACTTGAGTTTCCCTCATAAGGTTCACCAGCACTTCAGCAATGAGTTTCTTGATATACAGGTGTGTAAGTTTGGGCAGGAGCTGGTGTAAGGAGCACAAAAGGTTTTTCTCAGCTGCTCAGCAAATACTCTTTTGGATGAAGAAAAACCTGCTAGAGGCTGATTGCTTTGCATATGCTGCTTGTTGCAATTACCCAGCCAGACTGCAGACCTGTGTAACCCATCCTGTGGTGAATGGTTATTTAATAGTAAGACATGAATTGTGTGCAGTATGTAAAAATTAGAACATGTTAAATGACATGTATGAAAATCTTTATTTGAAAATACAAACATGTTTTTTAAACATTTTAAAAGATCTACACTGCAACCAAAAAAATAACTTACATCTTTTTGTACATTTTTTTTCCCCAACAAAACCTGCTTAACAGTTAAGAGTGAGGCAACAATTTCAAGCTGCTGTGACACTGATGAATATCCATGGAATGTGTCAATAGCAAACAAGCAAAGGGGAGGACAGACAAAAGCACTGAATGCCCACAACAAATTAGTGCACATCACTGATCAAGTAACATTTATACAAAGGATTTAAAAAAATTGGTTCCTTCTGCATGAATTAACACACCCATTTTGGATCAAGTATGAACACTCAGACATCATTGTTAAATAATTTTTTTATGATTAACATCAACAAAAAGACTGAAGTTTAAAAGGGCATGCAAAATTAAAGTTGGGGCAAACAAGGACTACACAGAGAAGAAAAGCAACTTGTCTTGGGGGTTGACTTTAGTGTATTTTACTAATACGCACAGCTTGTCAAACAAAACTCTGCTTGCAAATGAGTGCTGAACTGTGCACTCATTGTCATGTGTCTTCCTTGCCAAGGCATAAAACCTAAACCAGGGCCGTCTATGAGCATGAGCACATTGCAGGTGTAAATTGTCTCCTTAGCTCCCATACCAGGGCAGAAATACCTGTTTCACAGGTGAGATGGAGATGGTCAGTGCACCACACATCAATTTCAAGAGAATTATACAGTTCTCTTAAAAATAGTAGATTACTTTTCTATTAAGTCAAATATTGTTATTATCCCAAAAAGGAATTATGCAACATCTGTAAATAAATATTTTAATCTATTTTACAAACGATAAACTATTGAATAAATACAAAAATCTCATCATTCCATATAAATGCATTTCTTTTACTTAAAAGGTAGTGTAGTGATTAGATATTTTTAGCACAAAACTAAGCTGACTTCCTGGAAACAAATGCCACTGAAACGTATCAGTGTGTAGCAGACCTGCTGCAGACTGTCCCTTCTCTTCTGCAAGTGCTGACCATAAGTAACCTCTACTCAAAATCCTCATCATAGTCATATTCATCCAAGTCTACATCAGCCAGATGGGAAGGCATTTCAAAAAATGGTCTTTTCTCCATTTGATACTTTAGAACACTGGCCTTCTGATGGTCTACAGGATTCAGTTCTGCTTCATACCTAGAGGCAGAGAAAAAAAATAGGAAAAAAAAAGAAAATTCAAGAGTCTAACTATGCCAGGGAGTGCCGAAATATGTGCCTAACAAGGCAGCTGCAGTAAGAACATACTTTCCAATATTTTATAATACAGAAACATAACCGAACAGCACCAGGGTTCTGTAATAATTCCCTGAATTTACATTAGCTTACTCTCCTGTCAACATGCTGAACTTTCCAGTGTGAAATGCAACTCTACTGAAAGGATTCAAAGCCCACACTGACACACTGCTCCAGTGGAGTACTTATAGGCTAGAAATGGTCAAATGCAAGACTTTAAGTACTGGCCAGAAACCTCTCAAATTCTTTTCAAGAAAGCTGAAGTGAGGCTCAGTTAGGAAGAACTAAATACAGCTGCAGTAGGTGTGACAGAAGAAATACAGGACTGAGGGTCTTATTGACATGTGCATGAGCACTGGGAAGTGATAGCAACCATACTTATAAGCAGATGCTGGAAAGCAGAACCCAGCTGTTAACCCAGAAATTATTGATAACCATCTGCTGCTGATGCAGATGAATAGATTGATAATGAAATGTAAGTTTGACAAATGCAAGCCAGTGAAGGCTGATATTCAAAGAAGGCTAGCTTTAACACTTTAGGTGGGATCAATCTACAGTTCATAGCTTTTAAAAAACCCACGAAGTCTCTGTGGTGATTTATGGTAGCAGATTACAAAACCGACCATTTCCTGGGTTAGGGTGACTCAGGTTCATGCATGTCTTCCCAAGCACTACTGAATTTCATCGCATGGTTTTTTCCATCCACTTAACTTGACTGTGAAGAGAATGAGCTTTATATACTGCAGTTCTTGTTCTTTAAACTGCTTTATAAAGGCATTATGTGCTCCTTTCAGAGACAGACACAGGGAAAAGGAGAGTTAAATACTAAGAAGGCACTATGAACACTAAAATAGAGCACCACTTCGGGTTTCTCCCAGGAGTTCACCCTTGATTTAAATAGAAAACAAAAGTCATCTGAAGGTTCAATTCACTAAGTTACAAATTTAAAAACAAAGGCTTGTAAACAGAGATGCATATTCTAGAATAAGAGTCTCACATGTGTACCTGGTAGTCTCATACACTATTAATTACATATTTTTGAGAAGGAATGTTTATTCTTTTTTAAATGCACGATAGTGGTGATGAGGCTTTACTTTAGTAGAGAGGATTCATATCAATTGTCTTGCTGCAGGCTTACCCGTCATTCCACTGGTCACTTGCTGCCTCTTCTGCTACCAAGATATCATACTCTTCAGCAGCATATTTCTCCCAGTCAGAGACCTCTTGAGTTTCACCTTCACCATCCTAAACAATCACATTGCATGTTATACAAAACAGTATTAGTTGCTAAGCACATAGCTATAAAGACTTTTAAAGCTTCATACTCACCCGCAACATGGAAAACTGATCCTTCTGTTCATGGTCAAGGTATTTTTCAATGTTGAAAAAGGTATCAAAGAACACATTTGTCAACTTACATCGCTTTAAATCATGCAGAGTAATTTTTCCTGTAAAAAAGATTGAGATAAGATAATTAGAGATAAAATTATGAAAGCTTAAGTTATTTTTCTCAGAAAGTGGAGGAATCAAAAGGTACATTATCGTTACTCAATCATCACTGCTCAACAGTATTTGTCACTGACCCTCAATGCAATGGGATAGATGCAAGCAGATGAAATACAGACCTAGAGGTGCATCCTTCAAAGTGTACAAAACTTTCAAAATGGTTCAGAGTTTTTCCTTGCTGTGGTTGTCATATCCCACAGCCTGTCAGTATGTTGGAGTGAGATGCAGTCTACCTCCCTTAGCTATTAATTTAAGGAATTAGTTTAAGCTTCCTCAACAGATAGAAGTCTCCAGTGAATTAGCCATTCCTTCCCAAGGAGTGCTTGGGTAGCAGGTAGAAATCTCCTATGGCTGCAGGGCTCTCTCTTCCCTGACTTGAGCAGACAAATGTACAACAGAGATGACAGTGTGTGACTATGCTTCATACAGATGAATTTTTCATAGAGTCAAGGTTGCCACACTTGTCCAGTCTGATCAATATTTACTATTTGAGAGGAAAGGTAAATGCTCAGATAAGTTTTGTTTGATTTTTATAGGGTGATACTTTAAAGACTCAAATCAATGGATGTGTTAAGCATTAGAAGTATTTGTCAGGTTGCTCAGAAATGTTACCCTATTTCAAAGCTGAATATTGAAGCTTCTGCAGAAAGGCTAAAAAAATGAGAGAAGACAGATGACTTTCCTTAAAACTCTCCTTTATTGATTCACCTGAAATACAGACAATCTTCCATTGTTAATCAAATAGGAGCTAAGTGAAGATGTTTTGGAAAAGTTCAATAAAAGCCAGACTTGGAACAGTATTTCTTCAGCATACTGTGTCAGCCTCTAACAAAGTGTAACTCAAGGACATCACAGGGAAGTAAAATCCAAATCCCATTTGTACATGGTTGCCACGCTTGCATCTGTCATGAAGGGCCCCAGTGTGTTCTGCCTGGCTCATAGCTGCTGCTCCAGAAGGACACAAATCCCCCGTGGCACCTGTGCTGTATCTGTCAGACCCACACAGATGTCTGATGCACTGCACCATTTCAAGTGGCAGCAGCTCTCCACAACCAAGCAAATGATTTGAATCCTAGTTACATAAGCTCCCAGTTTAAGTTAGACTCCTATATTTGGTTCATTGATTTGATCTCCAGTTTCCATTTATTGCAATGGGAGCTTAGACATGTAACACTCATGTAGATGCCTACCACTGTCTCTCAAATACCAACAAAGCAGGAGTAAAATTTAAGTAATTAATTCAGGTATCTAGAAATTAAAGTTTGTTTTTTTGTACACAAAGCATTCTATAGAAACTGTATCACAGTTTAGCCATAACTTTATGAAAGTGTTCTCTTCTGTTTCAAAGTGACAGCGAAACATCAGTTCACCCTGCTAGTTTTTTGTATTAGAAAAGCAGAAGATTTTTTTCTTGATCCACTTTTAAAACATAATTCAGTTTTTACTAAAAAACAAAAATCAACCCTTCTCAACTGGCTTTCATTTTTGTTACCCTGAATAAGTCATGTGTTTGATAGCCTTCTTTTATCATCCTCATGACATAGAGAAGATACATCAATCTTGTTTCATTTTAAATGCAGAACAGAAATATTATTATAAATGTCTTTCAGAAGCATAACATAAGACTAGAAGGGAACTACTGAGCTCAGGAGGTGATTGTGAGCAATCATTTGACATAAATGTGCTTCTCAAAGCTTGCCTCATTTAATTTCAAATGCCCGTAGCCCCTATGCATTACACAATGTTAGTCTAAGACTTCATTCCACTGATGTCAGGGATGGAGCTATCAGATGAATCACACTTAATATACCTTTTTCATTTACAACTTTTAAATCTGCCTTTAGAGATGTTTTTTCACTAAGTAAATCCATTTTAAACTTGTTTAAATAGGAAGTTCAAGCTTTACATTCTAGTTTTGAACCATTTCAATTCTCTCAGCATGCAAAAAAATCACATCTCAATAAATGACAAGTGTCTTTAAAAAAAATTAAGTTTCTTGCAGTTTAAATATTCTGAATACTAGAAAGAAAGTGGACAATAAGCACAACTTACTAATTGGTTGTCTAACCATAATTGTATAGAATATCATGCTCACTTAAGGTTTTTTCAGGTGTAAAATGTAAACTGAAGTTTCATCAGCTAAAGATGATACAACGTCAAATGCAGGAGAGCAGAATGCAGGTCCAGGAAAGTTCAAATGGGTGCAAAAAATAGCCAAAAACTCAGAACAGGTTATTATTCTGTTAATTTTAAACCTCTTGTCATGAATTTCTGAAGGGAAGTTTAGGCTTCTAATGTAAAATAAGTTAATACTGGTCTAAGAGACAAACACTGTTTAGAAACGGTTCCCTCCAGAGAAACTCAATTAAATGAGCACTGGAAGAGGTGAGAAATAGGTGAACCATCAAGAGATTTTCCTGAGAGCCTCACCTCAAGTAACAAGGTTTTACTTAAGATTAAGTGTGGCAACAAAGCACAAAATGAAAGCTGACAAGGAATTTCAAAGCAGAATATTAAATTTTAGTATGGAAAGAATGCCTGCCTGCTGTTGGAAGACTGATTATTAAGCTTTAACAGACTTCAGTGAAAAGACAACCTCAAGGCATTTTATTTATATGACCAACCAAGTGCTCTTAAGGCTGCACTAACTCCTAAAACCAGAGAAACAGAAGTTATAGATGGAAAAGGAGTTTAATTACCTTCATGTTGTGGCTTTACAAGATCCAGCATCTGGCACAGACAGTCTTCAAATGGCAAAGGTTCTATGGCCATGTTTTCTAATTTTTGGCACTGTTCTTCATAAAAATATTCCAATTCATACATAGACAAAGCACCATCCCCATCAAGATCCATGCAGCGGAACCAGTATTCAATGCTGAAATTCAGTCATTAACACCAAAGAGACAAACTTACTAAAGAATTTCAAGAATTCATGTTGCCTGTTTCAAAAGCAAAACTAGACTTAAAGAGTACATTCCATTAATCTATGGAAAGTCATTAAACACCACTTACTGTGGTAAGAGTTGTTGGTATTTGTTATGCCATTCATTATTACATTTGAAAATATTTGTTAATGGTGTGAAGGAGAAGACTAAAACACATGGTTTTACATTAAAAAAAAAAAATCAAAGGAGACAATGAAAAATTGAATTGTACATGAAACCTTCAGTATTTTGGGCATGTTCCCATACTGAACAAGCTAGTGACATGTCACATGATGGTTTGTTATCAGTATCATACAGCTAACAGTAGCTGCACAGCTTCCCAAAGGCACTGGCATATGAAACAGCTGCAACGTCCTTAATATATGGTTCCGTTCATAAATAGGCCACACACAATTTATGAGACAATTACATTGAATTAACCTCTTAAAAGTCATTAAAATAGACCTCCACAGCTACAACAACAGGAGACATTGATAAACAAGAATGATGCAAAGAACTGGGCCAGTTTTCCACTCATGTTTTTATAGTTTAGTTTCTTCCATTAGAGTTGCAGCTGTTCAGTAGTCTCCATTTAAGGACTGGAAAAACAAAGTCAGTCTTTATTTTTGCTGAAACAAATTCATTCTTACCTAGTTGGTGTTTTCTTGTCCTCTTCAGATATCAAAAACCAGACAAAATCAGCGTAGCTAATCTTCCCATCTTTTTGTGCTTTTCTACCTCTTGAAGGCCAATGAGGAAAAAGAGAAAATTTATTTTAGAACACCTAGCTTTTACTAACCAAAATTAAGGTTTGTTTTCCTTGATGGTATTAATTATTTACTCCTAAACAATCCAGTGTTCATAAAGTGCTTAACTGTTAACAGAAGAGCCATCTCAAATAATTTTTGATGATATATACAAGTACATATGCATTTCTAGAATTTCTGTTCAGGTAGAAACAATGAGAACAGAAAAGCTTTACAGAACTCCACTAGCTAAAAGTTTTTGAACGAAAATATGAAGATAAAAATGAAATAGAAATATTCAGGAAATAAGTGTCCATGACAGGAACATAATTGTCTGTTTCTAGTCTCGTAACTACAGCAACCAAATCAGTTGCACATAGTCAATCTGTCTAGTAAAAAGTCAGGTAATTCATAGACATATTACATTTCAATAATGGAATTCATATTTTGCTGTTTTATCTTCTGGGAAGATATGGTACATGTTTTGTGTTGCCCAAGAAACTCAGATAAAGGAGTAAGCTCTAGACATATGCCTGCTAAGTCTCTCATTTCTGATTTTATTTCTGTTTATTAGTTGTTTTCTAATCTCAGACACTGTGCTAGGAAACACTTCAAAAATTAATACAACGTTTTTTAATAAAAACAAAAGAGGAAGTCAATCCCAAGAGGAGAAATGAAGAATGACTGTCAAAAATATGAATTAACTCAACTGGAGGCATTTTTGTAAATTTATTGATGCAATAAGCATTGATTTTACAGTTAGTACTTAAAAGCTCAGTTCTCCGTGAACATTTTACAGGTTTGAGAGATGGAAGAAGAATGATACTAACATTTCTTCCTTCATTCCCAGTCCCAAGTCATACAATATCCAGTGGCCAGTGTTCATATGGGTAAAGGGAGTGAAGAACTTGAACTGTGCCAAAGGTTCCGAGACTAGTACTACTAGAGTTTAAACCACTATACTAAATCTTGAAATTGACTGCTCCTTTGTGAAGGGGAGCCATCTTCTTCCCTTGGAATACCACACAAACAAGCAAAACTTAAACTCTATTTAGATCAGCATACAAAGCAAGTACCTTGTTACTGCTCCTGAGAAGATGCGCTCTATCATCCTATTTGAAATTGCTGTGAAGAAAGGTTTGCAACAGTGTCAGCTCTATGCAAGTTATTTTTGCTTTGTATTATGTTGTTGAAGAGTTTACTGGAACTCTTATATACACAGATCAAGTGTAGTGCTCATTAATCCCTTTGAGTCCTTTTAGAGAGGATCACTTAACACAAAGTCTCTAAGGCAGAACTACAACCGCCCAGCTTTGAATTCAAACTTAATGCAGAAATAGCAATAAAACTGCAATACAAGTAATAAAACTGGCTGATTAATAAAACTGCATTTCCCAGTTCTTTGACAAGTAAATAATATTTCCCAGTGGCATTAAGTTTTACATGACCTTGTCAAAGAACCAAAACAGAACGGGTGCAATCACAGATAATAAACATAGCTTACTGATTCTGATAGGGGTCTATTTTTGACATGGTTTTGACCCATGCTTCTATTTTGAAAGCATTTCAGGGATTTTAGAGACATGTCTGAACTGAGAGCACTCAGTTTTGAGAGTATCCTTTACAAGGATATTCAATTTATCCTTAGAATTTGCTAAATTGAATTGCAGGTGGCACTATATTAGTTGTGATTTCTTTCTAAAATGTATTAACTTAATAGAGCAGCCAATCAAATGAAAGCAGTTTTCCTTTCTCACTGTCCCAAAGCATAGTCAAACTTTAGCAGGCAAATTTTCAGAAGCAATCAGAATTGTGTTTATCCTTTATAATGTGGGATAATACTCCACAATCACTTTGTGCTTAAGTTTTTCAGTCCTGAAAGGAACACTATTAAGATGCACACCAGGCATCTAAAAAGAGCCCCAAAAGTTTCATACAAGCTACAAGGATATTTAAAATAGGAACAAGCATGCAAGATTACAGAATCATGGTCATTGCATATTATACATGCAGCAAATGTAAACCTGCTAACTAGTGCTAAACAGTATTAAACCACACTGCAGCTGAGTTAGCAAAACTCCAAAACAAGCCAAGTACCTGAAGGTACGTTTGCCTTTTCTATTCTTTCTATACCTTGCCATAAAATAATGCTACTTGAATAATATCAGTACAATGGATTGCGTCCAAGATAACCACCCAAAACTGCCAAATAAAACCATTTATAACACACCAACACTTAAGTGATATTTCCTCTACTTTGTCAAGATCAGAATTCAAATTCAGAATTTTCCTCAAATGTGGTATTTGTAGATGCAAAGTAGCATCACAGATGATTTGTCCTGCTTTAGTTCACTAAGTCAGCAGGACCAGCTACACCAACAGACTCATGAAACTGGCCTTGGCATTAAACCAATTCCTCAGCTCAAAGTTTACAGGTCATTTAATACATGTAAACAAAGGTGCTTCATTTATCATACCATAATCATTATGTCGTGCTAAATCCTTCCGATCAATATACAGGTCATGGTCTGTATCCAGCTCCCAAAATTTGCAATAGATAACATAAAAATGTTCATATGAGAAGTACTCTGTCAGCTGGTTAATATCAGGTTCCTCTTCCAATAATGCCACATTCTATTATCAGAAGAATAAACAGAACACATCAAAGAATTTGTAAGATATTTACTTGTTGAATGATCTGAGTTCTCATAACCAAGTTAATATCTAATGCTAATTCAGTGGAACGATTTTTGTTTTCAGGGACAATGCACACCATACAGTGTGACAGTGAAACTGAACACGCAGAGCAGAACATGAATGCATTCACAGAAGAATGAGTAGATCTGACCAACTTCTACTACACACATTTATATGTATACAGCTCTAGATACAAAAAGTTACATTTAAACATATTCTAATATATGAGAATTAATGAAATTGGGTCTTCATTACTTTTTGGAAAAGGAAGTAATGCTATTTATGTTACTCCCTTAAGCCTTTAGTTAATGCAGTTTTAAAACTTCTAGAAAAATCTGTCTTGCAAAATTCTAGATATTACATACCTGCAAAAAGTTGCTTTTCCTAAGCTCATTACAAGTTATTTTCCCAGACCAGGACCTATTTACTGTATAAAATATTCTCTGTATGACCTGCAAGAAAAAAATAAAGGAAGAAACTTTAGCTATGGCAATTAAATACCTGTCCAAATATTTCTCAAAGATGTCTTAGTACAGCTGCATTAGAGAGCTCCATCTTTCTCCTATTTCTATTGTTCTCATAAGTTAGAACTTTTCTTGTGTCATATTATCCATTAACCAAACAATTTCTAAATCTACATTTAAACTCTTCTAGCTAAGTTTTATTTCCATGCTGCAGTGCCTCAATCTCAGTAATTCTGCAGAATACTCATATGCTATCCAAAATATGTATACTGCCGATTTCACTACCTCAAGTCTTCCAGATCTACAGGACATAATCTAATGAACTTAATGTATCTTATTATTCAGATTTAAAGACCTGCATTTGCTATAAGACTGTTTTACTTCATAATTGAATTCACAGAAATAGAATTGGGACTTTTTAAGGATCAGAGTACAGCAGATGTTGCTACTTCTGAAGTCTACAAGCACAACAAATCTGTATCTGACAGAAATACTTCCTGCAGGTGCAAATAGAATGTTTTTCCTCATTTAACTTCATTCTATTTGCATGTTTCCTGAAAAATAACCCTGTTAATAGCATTAAAAGCAGTACATTGATATTTTCCAAGTGCAGGGAAAAAAAACAACTGTGCAAGAAAGAGGACTAATTCTTGTGCCATTACTGATACTAGAACCAGAAACATCCAGTTGAGTACTCAGCACTTTTGTTTAAATAAATTTTACACGTACATCAACTCGATGATCTTAAAAGTCTTTTCCAAACTAATGGTTCTATGGCTATTTTTGGCAACTCATGCATTCAGTATAATTTTCTCAGGTTTAGTATACAAACTAAAGCCTTTCAAATAACACTTGAAAATATATTTTTTCTGCTACTTAACTGAATTCATTATTCATCTCAGTTTGACTTAAGACAACCATATGTGCATTTCAAATTATTCACCACAAAACAAAACAAACCCAAAAACCCAGACAAAAAACCTGAAACATATTATGAACTATAACTGCTCAACTGCTGACTGATTATTCCTAATTGTCAAGACTCAGTATTGCATGTGTAGGGTTTCATTTGCAAGAGAGTAGTTACGAACTAAAATCCCCATCTCTTTAGGAACCCCTTTCCCACAATTAACATGTCCTCCCAACTACAGGGTAAGCTTTTATCACTTCAGACTTTAATTGCAGTAAATCAATAGTTCAAATTAACCAATCATTTTAAAATTAGAAATAGAAGAGTAATGTCCTGATGAAGTTTTGAAAGAAAGCTTAAACTGTAGAGTAGCAAGCTCCTCAGTTCTTACTTTGAATGAGAACAGCTGGTTCAATGACTCCAGACAGAAGAATAGATTATCCTGCTTCTGAAACTTAATTAACTTAGTTCTAATTGTGAGTTTAGGGAAGGCCCATTTTTGGCTTATACTACAAAGCAATTTTTTCTAAAAAGGTTTTTGCCTTAGCTTTGCAACTTAATCCATCTGCATGTCATTATCTCATCTGTTATACATTTAACTGGTCTAAAAATAAAAACAAAATTGAATGTTTGGTAGAGACAACTGGGAACAGACTTAAACTGTTGTCTAAAGTCAACTGATGCAGAGTTTAAGCAAATTGTCAGAGAATTGCCTTTACTATTCTGCAGAGTGCTTTTCCAGAAGGGAGAAGAAATGGTGCAATACAGAGACTACAATTTCAAGAACTCATAGTTCAGGTATGCATCTAACATCCTGGCAGAATAAACACAATATCTCAATTGTCACAGCAAACATTTTAAACTTATTTTAGCCCTGTCTTGGCCATATGTAACTGACCTGACCATTAGACTGACCAGCAAACCTATACCATATCTTAGCAGACAGAACAGATTGCTTTCATGGCTTACACAACACGTGCTAAAGAGATGTATGTAATGCATATGCATACACACATACATATATGTAGGTATATACAAAAACTCAGCAGAAGAATGGCTCACTTGGTTTGCAACTGGAAGTATCCTGTAGATAAAACTTCATGTAGCAATGTTAAACGAACTGAATACAGGTATGAAATGGTTTCTTTCATCATAGTTAAAATAATCTATTATTATCATTAACAATTTGCAGGACAGAATTTTAGAAGACTGTAGCAAGCTCTGTTGGTCAAAGCAAATAATTCCAAGGCTGTGGGTTTGATCCTGATATGGACCATTCACTTAAGAGTTAAACTCTATCCCTGTGGGCCCTTTAAATTCAGAATATTCTGTGATAAATTATGCCATCCCAAATTATGACAAGAAAAAGGCAGAGTGCTCCTGCCATTTCTTAATCTGCAGAATGGCATTCCAAATATTGTTGATATTTTCATATTAGTTTTCTTCTTGATTTGACACCAATTTTTTGATTAAACACCAGTTTCTGTTGAAGACCACACTATGTTTTGTTAATAAAATACTTCCAGTACTAATTTATTCAATATTGCTAGACTCAGACCTACTCAATCTGTTCCTCCAAAGAAAAGTAACTGGAAATGGCAGGACCTTTTCTTTCCTAGTGTTTTTCAGGACAGGCAGCAAGCTTTCACAATTTTAACCAGAGCAGGCTTTGATACAATCAAGAATATATTAAGAACCAAAACAACTCACAGGCAGAACAATTCCTTCAATCACAACTGACACTTAAGTCCTGTGAGCTCAGGTAATCATTATAACAAGAAGCAAAACCTAATGCAGCAGGACATACTTGATAGGCCAGCAGGTCTCTGTAAGAAGGATGTAACAAACAAAACCCAAATGCTCTCAAAAAAACCCTTCACAATTTTAACCTGGGTCAGATTAAAACATGGATAAAAGATGATCAACACTGCATGGTTTTTTTTTTTGTTGGAGAATATTCATTAAGCTAGTTTTCACATGCACAAAGAAAGTGAATTGAATGTCATTTTGAAGACTTTAATCTTTTGAGACTTCAGTGAAATCAACTATCTAGTCTACAGTTGAGAAAATTTAATGTCACTGATTTTTCCCTTGGGTAGAGAACAAATACTTCAGTAACATAACCCTGGGAAGACAGAAATGAAACTTTTCATGTATAAAACCTTCCTTGGAAGAAAAGTCCCCAGAGAGAAAAGTAGCAAGCAGCTTCAATATTATTATTTCACTTATTACTGAACATAATCATATTAATATAGATGTTTCATTCAAGATTTCATTTAATTAATCCCAGACTAAGATCAGGATTCTAATGAATGCAGTCTACAGCCACAATCAAATGTTTAAGATAAGTCTGCTCTTCATTTAATGTTCATTAACTTATCTAACATTATTACAGTTCACTGCTTCTCTTACTGGTATTAAATTCAGCAACTCCTTACAAATGTTAAGAGCTTTCATGCTTAAGAAAGACTTTCCACAAGATTTCTAGTTATGGAAAAATGAAGACTGACAGCCTGCTCTAACTCTACCCTTCCCAAGGGACAAAGATGCTTAGACATATTGACTAATCTTAATTTTGATTTTCTTAAGTTAACCAAAAAATAGCTTTTCCAGATACAAATCACTTACTGTTGTAATATACCGAGAATGGAATTCAGATGCTTCTTTTAAAAATGAAAGGCCTGGATGACTATTCACCACATCCTACAAAAAAATGGAATAACAATATCCCAAGGAATTCATTAGTTGCAATATAAGACAATTAGCAAGGAATAGCACACCTGCTTCCTTAACCAAAACCATTCAAATTAACTACCCCAATCATGACTGACAACTTTGTTTTCACCAAGGCTTCAGACAAATAACGCTACAAACCTCTTAAAAAATAAAATCGTCTTTTAAATAAATCAGATCAACAAAAGCTTTTCTATATTTTAGAAATAATATAGTATTTTTTCCTATATTTTAGATAGGCTGAGGATTTTGACTGCTGACTGTCATAGCTTTGAATTCTGTGGCTATGATTCAGTAAAGTCAATTTAGGTTTTATTCAGTCATTTCTATAGGTGGTGTTTGCTGCTATTCCAACAAAGATTTACTAGGTTTTGAATTCATATTCCATTTTGCCCTCCAAAGGCATATCCTGACATAAACAACTTTAAGTGCCTTCTGAAATACAAAAGATTTCAATACATGTGCTATTCCTACAATTGATTTTAAATCTCATCATGGTGCTTAAAAAAGACCTCAGCTTATACGAAATGATTAACTGTAAAGCAAGTCACTCACTAGAACCTTATAGGACCATGCAAAGTCAGTTGCACTAAATACTACTAATAAAATTTAATGACGACCATGGAAAAGTATGTTTAGTTCAAACAACTCTGGTCTTTGCCAGTTCATTATTTTGTTGTGTTCCTAGAAATAGTTTCAGTTGCAATTTACTTGTAAAAAAGGAATGAAATCTTCCTGCACCAAGTAGTTACATCCAGGGTTCATCAGAAGGTGAACAAACTTCGCAGCATCATCATAGCAGGTCTGAAGTACTCTGAAATGTAAATATTTCCATTTAATATTCTACACAGAAAATTACTCATGCTACCTCATGCAGGCATCCTAGAGCAAGGTCTATGAAATAATATTTATTCAAAAGTTCATTACAAATGTCAAACCATGCTCCAAGTTAACTTATCAAAGCAGAACTGTCTCTTAACTTTGTGTTAAAGGAGGTGGGTACACCACATAATCAATTACATGAAAGGACAATTTAAAGTTAGAATTAGAGAAGAACTAGAAATAGAAAACATTTTGTCCAGAGTTGGCATCTACAAGTAAGGGCAACGGTTTTAATTTTTCTCATGAACTGTCAGTCACTTACCAGACATTTTAGATGTATAAACCTCGTGAATGAAGATTTGTTTGTATTAAAGTATTATTTAGTAACATTTCCCCATGTACAAGTTTGCTGACAATGGTTGATTATGGGAAAGCATTTTATTCCCCTTTACAGACAAGATCATTTTCAGAGCTTAAACTATTACATTTCAATGCACTATTTCTAAAAAAAATAAATGTAATCTACTTACTTCCGCCACATTGCAACAAATTTATGAACTGACACGTATCCAGTTCGTTCACCTCCAGCACAATAAAACAAAGGACCTTTCCAGTAAAGTGGGCATTCACAAGCCTATAATTAAAGTATACACCAAGTCAGTTTATTGATTGCTTATCTGAGAGCTACTCTTATTTATAGATCTTTCAAAAATTACAAGTGTTAATAAGAAAGCATTAGGGAAGAGATTTTTCTGAAAACTGTTTCTGAAACCAGCTTCACCTTCTGAAACAATCCATTTAAAGCAACTGTTTAGGTTGAAATTCAAAAATGGAGAGCAAAACATGGGATAACTTGTAGCATTCCTAACAGATTAATGCAAGGAGTCACACGTCTGTCTGTCCATGCTCCAAGCAGCTGAACAGAGCCCATCTTACAGACCTTCTGAGCTGGAGCAAATTAACATTTGTCTGGCCCACAGGATGGCTCAACTCATCTGCATCCTTGCATGTGCATGGCACAGCCTCTATCCAATTTTAAGTAGCAGGCCAGCCTGCCCTGAGCAGCAGCATGTTGCTTTAGGGTACTCAACAGCTACACATTCCTAACTCCAGTGCGAACACATGCACCTGAAGTCCAAGTGTCCACAGCCATAACAGCCAAGAGCCCAATTTGCCTAAAACTGGCTCCAGCTGGGAGCAGTCAGACATGCTGGCATCCCCAAGGATCACCAAAAAGACTGAATACTGCAAGATGTGTAAGGTCACTGGAGGAAAAGTACAATTACTTCTCATGCAACAGCTTAACTAGTACTTCAAATTTTAAAAAGTGGTTTTGATGAATACTGTCCTCAGACAGTATTCTACAGGAAGGTGTCTTTCATCACTGAATTGTGGGTGACCCTTTCACCTTCCTTGCTGAGAGAGAAGGGTCTCTTCCCTACCTCCTCACTTCTATCTTGGAAGGAGCTGTGGAATCATATCATTCTGCTTAGCAGAAAAAAAATGTTTTGGTGAGGCAAACCCCCAGGCCTGTTCTTGTGAGCAGTGAAAGTTTCTATTTTCTAGACCCTGGACAAAGTGACAGGACCATGGATGAGAATCTGAGACTCATTACCAAGACCATGACTGGTAGTGAGACTTCAAGCATTGATTCAATATAACAAAACAGAAATTTAAGTTTATTTTAACTAGCTTATTGTCTTCAAACTTACACACTTGCTGCTTTCTAAGCTAAGTATTTTGTCACTCTGCCATAACTCTAATTTAGCTCTTCAGGAATAACTTGAGAGATACCATCTCAAGTTACCAAACCATTCTGCCTTTACCAGTGTCTTTACAACGCAGGTTCAGCAGAATGCAAAAAAAAAAACCCCAACCTGTGTGAACATCTGAAAACAAAACATGTATTAGCAATGCTTTTGCCTTAAGTCTCTTGGTCAATATGGAATGGAGAACAATATACAGTGCTGTTCTTTAGTATTTGGTTGTTTATGCAGCAAGAAAAGTAGTTCAAAGTTTTGGTGTAATGTTTTGTTTCTTTTCGTAAGGTCATTAGATACACAGTTAATGCAGAAAATTCCACATAACTATCAACATTGCTATCAACAATGTAGAATATAATTAAATACTAATGTGTGGGAGATGGAAATCCACAATACAAGAAAACCAAGCACACAGAACTCATCTTTCCTTTCCATAGGAGCACAGCATGAAAAGAAGATGGCCAGCAAGTTCTCACCTTTGCAACCTTACCCATGTCTTCTAATGTTGCCCTCTCATTTGGAAATTCAGAAAAAGTTTTCTCAATTTTGGCAATCACAGCATCTATATTCACTTTTTCCTTAGGACATCCTCGAGGAAAATAAAAAGTTGGAATGTTTTGACTATGTGAGGGTGGCAAAGTTTCTTCCTTCTTTGTTTGAACCTAAATAGATAAATACACATTTGATAGTCAAGTGCCATGAAATCACATAGTCCTCCACAGAAGACTTAAATCTCTTGGTATTCTATGTTTTAACACACCTTCAAAAAGACTTCAGATTAGAAACTGAATAAAGTATTACAGAATAAGAGCACATTGGAAAAATTAATGAGTATTTCCAAAAATGGCCACTTAGAAAGACTTCTAGGATGTTAAATATTTAATAAAAACAACTTCAATCTTCAGCATATCAAGTCTCAAGACTGATACATTGGACAGCTTCTTGAGGACATCTGAAATTACTCAGGTTCTATTATCTGTTTCAGAAAAAAACCTTTCAACCGCTATATTAACAGACATTATGAAAGAATTTGCTTTTGAAATACTTCTAGTTTTACAGCTTCAAGCTTTTGAAATAAATATAATAACTTTTTTATAAGCCACCAACCTATGTAATGAAGTTATGGTGAAGATTTTATTTTACCCTAAAAAAAATCATATATTTTATAAGGGTAGTAAACAATGCCTGCAGAGGGATTTTTGGGGGGAGTAAAGTATATACAATTATGAAACGAGAGCTCAGAAATCTGTTTCTCTAGAATTGTGATACACTATATTACTAATGACTGAAACGACCTAACAAGAGAAACTTATTTAAAAGCATATAGGTTCAGTAAAGAAGAATATATACCTTGTACTCAGTTTCCAAAAAGATGTCAAATAGGGCAGAGAAAGATAATAGGCAAAGTAACAACAGTTAGGAGACAAGCTTAGCAAGTACACCAAATTAAAGTCTTTAATCCCAACACCCCTATTCAAATGTAAAAACATTGCTATAGGGTGACTTGTCCTAGTGAGGAAAGCGTTCATGATCCTGCATCTAATCTCTCATTTTCAACCAAAATTGGGGAAAACAGATCCAAAATTCCTCCAAAAATCCTAATCCTTGTTTTATTCCTTATCACCTCTGCCAAAATGCCTGTAAAGATACCCAGGTCTCCGACCACAATTAAATTCCTTCCTTTTGTGAGTGGAAGAACTCGGTGCTTATGGTCAACAGATTATAATTTGCAGAGTTCCAGCCCAGGCGCCTTCATTAGAATGATACATATGCCAAAAAACCAGCCTGAACTAACCTTTCCTTCCCCTCCTGTGCATTCGAGCCAGAATTCCTGCCCACAGCTGCAGAATTACCTTAACTATGCTACAAGTTTCATTTCAAGAGGAAAAAGATATCTTGAACCTGTGACATCAGGAGTCAATGTCTGTCACTAAGAATCCTGTAAGTGACAGCTTTTGATATCATTGATTCAGCAGTCCAGTTGATGACGCACCTTAAAGTAAGAGTGCTACAGGGCATCAAAAATCCCTTCCAACTTCAGACTTCCAAAATTTTAGGAAGTATGAAGGAGCAATGTTTTATTCTCTAGGTAACATTACCATCAGCACTACAAATAAAGTCCATAATGGTATGAACACCTTGTCTAATTCTAAAAGCCCAGGTCTACCCATCAGCACCTTGCAAGAGTCCTTCAGTTACCCTGTTTCCCCTTTTCCCCATTGCCAAGAACAGTCTGGACTGACATAAGATTAGCTCAGTTGGTCAGAGCACGGTGCTAATAACATCAAGGTCGTGGTGTTATTATCCCTGTACAGGTTGTTAATTTAAGAGCTGGATTTGATGCTCCTTGTGGGTCCCTTCCAATAGTCCCCAGAATATTCTGCGATTCTGTGACAACCACTCCCATGTGAGCTGCTCAAATGGCCATAAAGCAGCAGGTGTTCCAGTTCTTCAGAAGTGCCCGATGAGGAATGCCTCATCCGAGAAAAGGGAAAGTGCAAATCACAGACTACTAACATTCCTGTTGCAGATAACATGAGGTAGAGCAGCATTTTAAGGAAGCTTAGTACAGACAGGAAAGGCATTTTTAAAATCCACAGCTAGGGAAATTTAGAGCCTCAGACTGAAAAACCTTCTTTTAAAAGGAAAGGTAGAAGTAGAGGGAAGACTACACTGGAAAAGATCCCAAGAAAAAAAGAAAAGCTATCATCAGAACCATTTGTTCATTGAATATGATATTTTTTCAGAAACCACTAATTCAGATACCTCAGTTACACAGTAAATTATTTCCATTGGTCCAGGTTAAAAGCTCTTCTTAAACACAAATGGAAATCTCAATTCAGGATTTGTAGTAAAACCTATCCACGCACAAGTTATTTAAAAGAATTATACGTTAAGGGTTATTTATTTTTCATCTTATTGTCTGGAACATGTCCAAACAGACGAAGATTATAAGGAAGAAGTTCAGCAACTGATTCAGAACGTATGACAAATATATAGTTGAATAAAAATGATTTTTCTAAGATAAAACATTATATTTAAACATTTGGATTCAGCATGCTTACTGCAAAAATATATAATATTTAATCTCTAAGAATATTCATTCAATTCTAAAACCAAATATAGACTACAAATCTGTCAGGCAAGACAAATTGACTCTCTCTGTACTGGAAGATGTCTATTTTTACATGCTGGTTTCTCAAAGTTGGCAAAAGAAGAAACTATAAAAAGGCTTCATTTGCATTAGCAAGTGTATGATCACAATCATTTCTGCTAGAATTATTTGGTGCCTACATATAGGCATCTGGTGAGAATACCATCTAGGGCACGAAACAAAATGCCCTTGAACATTCCTTGTGGTATCCAGCAGGCAGCTCCGAGCACACTCTCACTCTGCATCTGCCACGTGGATGTTCTGAGCATGCTAATGCTTCTTAAATGCCACCAGAAACTTGGAATGGGACAATTGAATTGTGCTGTTAATGTCAGTCAACACAGCGATAGGAACTGTACCAAAGAGAGAAGTATGTTGTCCAAAACCATTAGCTCCAATTAATGCACTATAAAGTTGATATTACATCTTCTCCCTCTTCTCACCTTCCTGAGAAGGGCCAAAGATTCTTCTCGCAGTCTGAATTCCAAAAGGCTCCTTTTACAGCTGAGGCTGCTCTGCTGTATGTGCTCTAATGAAAGAATGTGAGATACTGAAAGGGCTCTAAAAACTTCTCTGTTTTCTGTTCAGGTGCTAGTTACTTCTGTAAAAGCACATATTGCATAGCTGATGAAGGAGTCAGTTCTGTTATTTCAGGACAATCAAAACACACTAGTTGTGTGAGATAAGGCTGTTCTAAAATGAATTATAATTTTAACTGGGGAATTCCTTCATTAACAACAACTGCTAGAAGTCTGCTAACATCAAATCTTTGACCGGAAAATGTGCAGGAACAGTTCATTAACCCTTTTGTAGAACTACTCCATTTCAGTGGTCAATTTAACATTTAGAAAGTGAACTACACTTTTCCTGTGGTTTTACGTTTAAAACTTTAAAACTTGTACCAGTAAACCAAACTCAAAAAGGAGACTCGTTTGGTCAGTGAAAATTTTCCTTGCAACTTGCTGAGAAAGAGTATCAACAACAGCATGCTTGGAATTGAGGAAAACAGTTGTAGAAGCTTGTAAATAACTCAAAGAGATGTGTGCTGCAGTGTCAAGACTGAAGGGAGCATGAACCTTTGCAGTAAGTATACATGAAGTCAGGACCTGTAAGTGTACTGCAAAGGTGCCACTGCAGTTTAGGTTTTATATAACAGGTTGGAAGTGAGGATTCCTTGAAAACTTCTTGTTTGCAGTAATGTAAACAAACTTCTCTAAGATGTTTGTCTATAGGAGAATCCAAGAAAACCTTTAATACACAATCAGTTTTCATTTTTGGCATACAGAATTGTAAGGACTGTCCACAGCTACCTAACACTTACTTGCCTTGATTTTCACAGCAGAAGAAATGGAAGCTTTTATCCCATTGAGGTCACTGTGCAAAGGGCAAAACTTCTATTATTAATTTTCCAACTTTCCAGATCCTTTTCCAACCATTCTTTCATCAGTTGTTTATAGTGATGGCATAAAATCAGCATTATAATTACAATACAGTAATATATTAGTATAAACCAGAGAACATGGATATACTGTATTCCAAAGAGAGAAATAAATTCTTCAAGCTAGACAGTCCTCTTATATATACCACCCAGTGACTTGTATTTAGCAATTAGCTTTGTTATAAGCAACAAATAAAGACACTGGGAATTTTAAAAGGGTGGGCTTTTTCTTCTCTCTTAACTGTAAGAACTGATGCTATGATACTATCATTCAACTTCAAGATGTATTTCTGAAATAACAAGGAAGGGAAGACTTGTTCCCAGATATTTCAATAATGTATGCTCTAATGATCTAACATTTGTGTGTAGCAACTGCCAAGCAGAAATACTGAGCCCCATGAAGGGGTCGGGTATGTGGATTCAAATGCAAGTGAGTAAAACCTCACTTGCTGGAAAAGGAAGCAAGGTAAATATGTTTGCGAATGTAACAGTCTTTTAGACATCTTTGAGATCAAGACATGAACTTGGGTTGGAAGGGACATCCAGTTCCAACCCCTCCTGCTGTGGGCAGGGATGCTACCCACTAGATCAGGTTGCTCAGGGTCCCATTCAACGTGGTCTTAAACACTTCCAGGGAAGGCAGATCCACAACTTCTCTGGACTGCCTGTACCAGTGCCTCACAACTCTAACAGTAAAGAATTTTTCCTCTTTTGGTTGAAAACCATTTCCTCTTGTCCTATCACTATCTGGATTGAACTGATTGATATTTATATTGTTTTGACAGGACTACAGAATAAGGTAATTTCATTCAGAAATACTAATGGCACCAACATTCTTTTCCTGCCTGTTTCTCTGAAAAAAAAAGCCCTACCCTAAACATTAAAAATATTTACAGAATTTGCAGTCAGCTCTTGCTGTAGTATTTGACAGGAATTTCCATGATAATGTCCATACTAAAGTCATTGAAATTCATACAACAGGGTTAAAAAAGGACACCAAAAATTCTACCTCACATTTGCACCCAATTCACATTAGAATTTTATTAAGTGATGCACCACAATCTCCCCCACTTTTTTGTCTATCAGATAGATGAAAGTCTAGTTAAATTCCTTAGTAGTTTTTAATCAACTTAAAAGAAAAAGGGTCTGTTGCAATATCGTTTATGATGCACAATTTGTAAGTTGATCTAGTTCTTCAATAGAATTGGTCTTCTATTCTTATATATTCTGCTTTATGCTAAACTTACCGGGATGAGCCAAAGTGCATAATAAGCTAAGAGGATTTTCTGCAGAGATATGCTATTCAGCCCTTTAAATCCTAACATCCTAACATCCCTGCAACCACCCACATATAAAGCTCATCAACCACCTAGCAATGAAAACAGAGAACTGCATGAAGTTCCCTGACACCCAACAGAAAATGGAAGCCAACACAAAGATTCAAAGGGTAACATTACTTTTTTGTACAAATCTTTCCTGTATTAAATTCAGTGAGTTCTTATGAATACAAGGTGTGTTACAGCTGATCAGTTAAACAGTAATTGTGAACGTAATAAAATGTTATCAGTAAGCAGGCTCACAAGGAATACATGACCAGCCTTCCCATCCCTCTGTTCTGTTATTGCTGTCAATCTAAGTCTGACCAATAAAATCACAGAAATGTTTTTTTTTAACTTACTATCTAATTGACTGTAAAGTGAAAGTCAGTATTTCCCTCTAGATAAATAATTGACATTATCAGTAGTTTTATGGAATTTAAATCTCAAAAACATCACATAAAAGACTTGCACTATTATTATTTAGAAAAGGGTTCATTCTCATTTGGAGGAAAGACAACCATTTTGAAAAAACTCTTCTAACACATCAAATACTTTAACATTCTGAAGTGCCTTCAAAAATCTGTTTCAGGATAGATAAAAAGTAAGGTTACTACCAGAACTTCCCTCAGAAGAAGCCTAGAGAAACATGCCATCCGTAACATAAGCTCTCTTTACCTTGTGGTAGACATTTACATTTACAATTATTTAAGTTGAAGTATGATGCTTTTTTATTGCTTTCTGTGTCATCCTCATTAGCAGCTTTCTAGCCCAACTAATGAGATATTTTACTGCTGGAATTCACTGATTGTACTACTTCCTGTTCAGTTTGATGTACTAAACAGTAATTTGTCCTCTGTGAATGATCATCCTAGGACAACTCAAAACTTTGAAAATTTCTGGGTTCTTCACTGAGTTCTATTACTCTAAAATAAAATTACTGCACTGCAATTCAGCTTGAAAACAGTAAGTTTATCTGAAATCTTAATAATGAAGTTTTGCATCTTCCCCTTCCCCCATGCTCACATAGAACTTACTTGTTTCACTAGTGACAGTGAAGCAATATGGTGAATTGCCTCAGGTCACCAAGACAGCTAAAGAGCAAAATTAAAACCCTCTATTTGTCTTTATCCAATCTCACACAGTTGGTGCCACTTAGAAGCAACACGGTTTTGCTGCTAACATAAGGCAGATCAGGGAGTACTGTGGCAGCAGTATTGTTTAAAAATCAGATTACATTAGGCTTAAAACCATGCTAAGATTGTGATTCATTTTGCATTGCTTAGTCAGAAACATAAAACATGATCAAACCCTGAGAGATACCTACAGAGAATGAACCCATGCTAAACCAGTCACCAGGGTATATATGTAAAAGTCTTTCCTCTGGCAACAGTCATTTTAGTCCCAGTTGTTTCCTTCTATCCTGGACTTCAGCTTGCTATCCTTCAGTCACTGTCTGACAGCTGCTTTTAGATGGGCTATAGAGACTAATTTTATCATACATGCTCCTCTTTCCTTCCACAGTAAGAGATAAACATCCATTAATTTTAACCCTGTTGCAGTTTTACACTAGCTTACTTTTGCTGTTAGCTTTAACTCTGAAAATTTCATTCATCTAGTTTGGTCTGTTGTCAGTATTTGTGCAATATAAGGGGGAGGAAATGGAAAAATTAATACATTTTCCCATAAAGTTCCAGCAATATGCCATTAGAAGAAAAAAGATACTTAAACCTCAACTGTTTCCAGTTTTACATATGTGACCCCAGTTAATGCACAAGAGCAGGGTTCAGCAATTCTCCCAATGCAGTCAATGTTCCAGTTAGCAATTCTGTGTTCAAACTCTGACCAGAAAAATATAGTGGTAGTGTCCTTCCTGCATACCAGATTGTGCACTCATCTCAGTTTTACATAAACAGACTATCATTCTCATCTCATTTATGCATATTCTTGGCCATTTACTCAAGTCTATTTCTGTAAAAAAAACCATGGTAATCTGGTCTTGTGTTCAATGCTTAATGCTAGATAACTTTACTCTAGAGATGAAGCCATACACTGCTCTGTCCCATTTTGGGATCACAGACATGTTAGAGCATGTAGCAATTCCATAAGCAAATCAAAAGAGATTCAGTGATGTTTAGAGCAGTCAGAAGTAACATAAGGAAGGACCCTATGTAACAGCAAAAATTAAGTCTAAAGAAGACACTAACTTCTGATTCTGAGGTAAAACAAATAAAATGGGCTTTTTAAAAGCTGTTTGCTATATGAAGATAATTTCTCCCCTTATTTTAAGTCTTCAGACTTCAGAGTAAGTGGTAGTACTCTTAATTTTGTGACAGCCTTGGAAAGAAGCACCCCACCCAGTTTGAATGAAATTACTTTGCTAAGGGCCACCACCGGACAGTCTTGAAAGTCTTACTATAAGGCATAAAGAACTATGGTACAACTTTTCCCCTTTAATTTAACCAAATCAAATTGAAATAGCCAAAATGACCCTCAAGAAAAAGCCACTGAAGTGTCAGCACTGCAGCAGAGAATGCAAAAGAGCATTTGGACCATCTACACAAATCTGTCTGGGAAAGCATGTTAGTTCTAGCGTAGGAGGAGACAGTAGGCAGTGACATCCAGCAAAACCTTCCACCTGAAACTGTGAAATGCATTCCATACATACCATCTTGGGTATTGAATTTAAAACCACATTCAACTAAAAGCATTTGTGAATGGCCACCACAAGCAAGTCATATCACATACACACAAACAAAAGTAGCACTGGGAAACTTGCAAATGGTAAAAACCTGATTTTCACTTGTTAGTAAAGGTTGAGGTAAACTGGCATTTTTCTGCATGATAACTAACCATTACAGCACACACTTACCAATCTTCTCCCTTTCTGTAACATATATGCAGCACTAACAGATGTCTCACTTGAGTTCTTCTACAACTTTGATTTTGGAAATACTGGGATTCTCCCAGTTTGCAGTTTGGTAGAGCTGACATAGGTAAATAATGCAGTTCTGCTCAGAAGAGGAAGACGCTATTGCAAAAGCATTATTGCTGTAGAAACACCTCCAAACATGACTGCACACTTTTTCCTTTGTACAGTCACATAGAGTTTCAGTATCAAGAGTTTGCAGTATGAAGAGCTTATTGATTTATTCAGAAAACACTTGGGTGGGGACCAAATGGAAAATCATAGTGCCCTGTGCCCCACAAAGACAAGATCTTTCTACATTACATCCACATCCATTGGTAACTTGCTTTATTTGCTGACAAGACTTTTAAGACAGGCTTCTAGAGCAAGGCTTCCTCTGAGAATTTGCCACCACTGGTAGTGATGACATTTTTTATCCGGTGAAGATGTTTTTAAAACTCCTTCACATGCCCTGCTAATTTAAAAATGGAAAAGGGTACACAGTATAAAATGGAAAAAAGCAAGATTCTTCAGAAAAACCTACCCTGTGAAACACAGTTTCTTCTACATTTTGTGATAAGGCAAAAGTAGTGGAAAAATATTAGTCACTGCTAGCTAGTATGACTACTAGTGCTGTGAGTTGCTGTCAAACAGGCTGCAGTTCATGAATTATGTCAAATTAAGTATTCCAGTCACTAATATATGCTGTTTGTCATATAGTTGCAGCTTCCTCAGAAAATACTCTGATCACAGGTTAAATAAGTTCTTCCATTCTTTCCCAGTATATTCTGTTCCCCAACTGTTTCCAGGGCACAAACCGGTAAATTCCTCCTAGTACATAATCTTGATTGCACACAGCCAAGGGACTGACAGGTACACCAAGGCAATTCTGACATTTGTCTACAGAAAACAGCCCTTGCCAGGACAGGCTATCAGTTCAACATCAAAAATAACACATACAGCTAAGACAGACATCCACTTAAACTCCGCAATAGCTTTTTATCCTTACATGTTTACAACAAAGCAAGTTTCAGTCCCTAGATGCAATTGACTTCGAGAAGAATCCTCTCAAACAAGAAATGTCACCAAGTACAGCCTTGCTACTGAGCTGCAAAGTCAACAGCTGCAGCAAGTATTCTGTCAACTGCTTGTCTGATGATGCCCTGAAAAATTCTGGTTTGGACAACTGTGAACACAATCTCCTATCCCTCTTGCCCTGTAAAAGCTGAAGGACATTTTATATGAAGGTGTGCTAGACTGTTTCAGGCTGCCTAGCACTACCACTAACAGTCATACAATATCTACTATTAGTAATGTTACTTAAAATGAAGAATCGTGAATCTTTCATTTCAACAGAAAAATAAGTACATCAGAACTCTTCAATGTATGAGCTGCTGCACCACAAAACTCAGCTGCTGAGGGAACTGACATCTAGACTCTTAAATCATACATACAAGTAAGCTGTAACAAACTTCCATCATATTAGCTTTTCTACAGAAACAGTATACATTTTCTGTAATAATAATTAAAAAAATAGATTTATCCCCAGACATGAGCAGGTAAAGAAGCTGCTATCACAGGCAGCCAATACATATTATGTTAGAACCAGAAGTCTCCATTACAGAAGTGGTAAAATTCTACCACCTTGCTTACAGTTTCTTTTGAAGAGACTAGAGCTTTGAACCTGGCAATCCACTAGCAGTGAGTCATTTATGGAAAACCTCATCTTAACTAGTAAGTCTCAGTGGGCAGCCTATATATTTTCATTCTGTTTTAAACGCTGGCATCTGCTCTGGAAAACTGGCATTGTATCAGCAAGCTAGCATCAAGTGTACCTCTTAGCTACAGTCAGAATGAGATTTGTATTCCATCTCCGGCTCTCTCAGCAAACACTTGTGTTCTTTAATAAGGCATTTCTGTGCCTGATGTAAAAGTATTATGTAAAAATGAATATTGAGTCCTCCCCCTGTGGTGTTAAAAGGTCTACAAATTATGTTAAATTAGAAAACTGATGTTAACAGGAAAGCTCTCGTGCCCAAAGCCTCTAATTGTTACACAACCTTCTTCTGAGACTATAGCTGTAAACCCAACAGCCTCAATTAAATTTTTTGAAAGTAGTTTTGCCTCAGAAATGAGGCTGTTATCTTCACGACTAAAAGAATCACTGTGTGCACCACATCACAAATATACACCAGCCCAGCACACATTAGCACCTACAGACTCTGTATTCATTGCTGTCTTGAACATGCCACAAGCATTTATGTAGCATTTTGGTAACAAAGGAATGTAAAAATGATCAAGAGGCACTAAAGTCTAAAGTTACTTCACTAAGAGGGCAAGCCAATCTCGTGAGGCACTGCAGAAGCTGAAGAAATAGTTCTCATACAGCTGACATAAATAGCATGTGTAAGCAGCATTTAGTATCATTAACAGGTGGTCATGAAACGAGTAGCTCTCTGTTTTCACACCAAGTTGTGACGCATACAACTACACCAAGGAATCACCCAGTAGGCACAGCAGATAAAGGTATAATTCATTAAAAGTATGCTAGTACAGGTCTGTCACTACCATTGAGAAGATTAATTAAAAATTTAGGCCAGACTTCTTTTTAGTTCCTTTTAAAAAATCATTACATTCAACATGCATTTATTTTTTTTTAAAAAAGTCTAGTTTTAAAGTCAGAACTCCACCATTTTGTAAGGTCATGTGGCCTCTAAGTAGCAAAAAATACCCATTTTCCTAGTTTAGCTAACACTGAGTTACAAATGTATAAGCATGTCAGTGTACACACATGTATTTTATTCTAATTTTGTTTAAAACTTCAGGTACATTTTCCTCATATAGCATGCATAATGGTGCTCCTTATATTCCAACTCTGACAGATAGGGATGTCACCAGATTTTGGCTAAAACACAGTACTCAGCCTTTCAGTTCACGTCTTTAAATTGCCAGTACAATTGTCAAGGTAATAGTTTCTTCTCCATCCAAAGTTTCAGATAAATAGACAAGCAAGGTGGACACAGTGACTCTTCAAGTTCTGCATTCCCATTTCAATATATGCCATGGGTGTTAAGTACTTAAGAAAGATCTTGGTCTTAGAATCAACATCAGGATAAGATGGACTGAAGTTTTACTTCATTTTATGCAGATACCTACTAAGAAATTTACTCCCCAAGGTCATAGAGAATATTTCAACAGTTGTGTATTGTTTTATCTTTTTGAGAAATAGATCTTTCCATAAAGCCCTACTTTGCTCATGTTTTTTCAAATTTCATCAATAAATGAATATTGAAGAACTGCCTATTCTACCACTTTCCAGAACAACCCACCTCACTACTGGCAGTCTATTTAAAGATTTTCAAGAAACTTGATGTGCTATGTTCTAATGACCACCATTTCTAAACCACAGGGGATTACCTACACAGATTATTTACTTACATGGCCCTATATGAAAAGGCACTGCCTTAGAATTCTTGGAAGCTGTAGAAGACCCAGTCATTCCAACCCGCCTCAGAGCAGATTCTGAGCCACATGTTATTTCACCATCCACCATCATTACTCAGTTTTTTATTTTAAGATGCTAGTTTTAATAGCACAAACTTCTTAAAGAGAATCTGTCATTTGTTCAACAAATTATAAAATTACAAGAGTGTAGCAGATATATGGAAAAACAGATTGGCTTCCATTTCTGCTTGACTTTAGCATTCTAATTTTACATTCATGAACTGTTGTATCTGAAAGTCTATATAGTAGAACAGAGGTTGTAAATTCCAAAAGCAAAGCTTAGCAACTAAAATGATAAAGTTTTGTTTCAAGTTGTTCTAAAAAAAATCTCTAAGCAGTCTATAATTTTAACATGAAATTTCTTCAGTGATTATGTAGCTGATAAATAGCTATTCTTTGAAACGCACCTAAACTATAAGTTGTAACCAACATTTAGCAGCAAGTAAAGAATACCCATCTTCTGTATCAACAGTTACTAGCACCCGTATTTAGTTTTTGATGATACTTCCAAAAAAGTCTCCTTAAAATCATGGAAGTTGAAGCAAACCACCACCCCAAAAAAATACTTAATATCAAATTGAGCAACAACAGATCTCATTCTAGTTCTATACTCCTATTAATTCTGTTTTGCCCAAAGAATTTTGTAATCTAATTAAATCATTTATCATACATTATTCTACACTTGCCATTTACCCAGGAAGTGCAAGACTGGTTAAAAATGAAAAATATTTGCTCATTGTCTCCACTGTAAGTTTATAGCCAGCAGCATCCTAAAACAGAAGAAACCTCCTACAGATTAGACAAGCTGTTTTCTAAAGTAGTTAGTAGCTTGGAGGTATGCTTAACCATACTACACTGAGATGTTTTCTAGGTCAACATAAAAAGGCCCTGTAAAAGTACAAGCGATCCAACTATCTCTCGATGAAAGACAGATCAAGTTAAGGGGCACCACACAAGGTAATGCTGTGTTTGTTTACAACAGGATGCCATGACTAGACTAAACTTGCCTCCTCCTCTGAGGTGCCTAAGTATTAAGTGCTACCACTACTTTTGAGTAATTAAGACTGTACTTTCCTTTCTTGCTGTCTCTAGTCAAGAAGTTCTCTTGCCCTGTCTCTAGTTTAGCACAGAAGACACAAGTCAAAAATCCTTTCACTCACGCGTCTATGCTGAATGGTATAAACCAGCATAGTCAACACTGGCACTCTGCTTTGCACAGAGGAATAAATATTGCTTATAAAGATCACTTGAAGCGAATTTTAAATAATCATATAGAAGACAGAAGGCTAGTACATTCTTAGGGTCATAGGGCTCTATGTCCCTCTCTGAAGGTCACCTGAAAGGGACACTAGTGCACTGAATTTAAGATTAAGTAGCAAGCTATATTTAGAATAACTAACAATACCAGAAATTCTAAGTTAATGTAATTTTTTTTCAACTGCTAAACTTTCCTCAACTAAAAAAGGGTAAAAAAAATTCACACATGCCTTTACTGACACACCTTTAGTATATGAATTAGAAGTGAGGGTGAGGTAAGGTCAAAGCAAATGCTTTCAGATACCACCGTACATCTTAAAGGGTATTCAAAGAAATACCAAATTTCAGTTTCTCAAAAAACACTGTACACTCTCTCACTCCAAGAGATAAGAAGTCTCTTTGAACATTTACTCTATAACTAGTTTGCCTTCTGATTTTACTTTTCAAATACTTCTATTCTCAATTTTAAGCACACTTTAAAATTGTAGCTTTAACTCATTGCTACAAAACAGCAGAAGCACATGTGTGAACCAAGCAACAACTGACTACATCCAAATAAAATGTTGAAAATAAACAATCTAAAGGAATTCAGGATCATCATGCAAGTATGAATACACTTGTTACCATATTGTTTGAGCTAGTAAAGTTACAGCCTATTTCACTATATTTTATATGCCCAGTTCCAGTAAGAGATAAATTAAATCCCCTGGGGAAATGCATGTAGATTACAATTATGCAGATTAAGGAAAACAGTCTTTAAAAGTCCGATAGCATTAAAGGCACTAGCTTTTCACTGCATACACCTCTGTGCAAACATTGTACTTTAACTGGGCTAAGTGCTCCAGCAAACTCTCAGTTTGTTTTAAAACACTGTTTTAAAGAAACAATCATATGTGGAACAGTCTATCAAAACCCTGCTAGTTTAGTAACAGCTTCCATGTATTGCCTGCAGTTAGGAGTGGTTGTGAACGCACAATTGACAACAATAACTTAATTGTGTAAGAACAGAAAGACAAACCTGAACCTGCTGGAAAGCTTTCAGTCTCTTCTTGAATCTAGAAGGTAAAACAAAATCACATCCTCGAGCTAGCAATGCCAACTCCTTCCTTAGATCAGGATCTTGACGCAAAGAAATCTCCTTTATCCTCATGCTTTCGGATTTCATATAATGTCTCTGTGTGCCAGTCCAGGCACTTGAGTCCCAGTAAATAGCAGAGCTGTTGTATTATCACACAGTGCTGCTTAAAGCAGCAGCTGCGCCTGAGTTCTGTGATATTATAAGAGTCAGCTCAACTTCGCCCGCTCCATACATTAAAGGGAACTTGGCTGGAATTGCAAAAACAGATTTGGAAGTCACTTTGGGGGCCTGCCCTTTCATCCAGGCATTCCAAAGTCTAAATGGGACAGTATGGAAAATGAAAACCGTGTTTGGAGGAGCATCTATAAAAGCAGCTTCCAATTTTAAAAAAGGCAAGCCCTACAGGAATGCAGAGAGGCCAGTCGTGGTTATTTTCTAGCTTCCTCCTCCTCCCATCCCCCTCAGCTTTCCCTTCTGTCACAAAACACTCACTGTCTAGCTTCAATGAAGTACCTCAGCAAAGGATAAGGCTTATTACACAGCAATTAATTCCTTTTAAACTCTTTCGTCCTTTAGTGGGAACCTTATCACACTGGGAAAATGAAGGCAATGAAAAAGATTTAGACAGGCTTTCAGAATGGTTCACACAATAAATAAATAAATAAATAAATAAATAAATCTTTTTACATTAATCTATATCTGAGTTACTGTATTGCAAGAATCTAAAAATTTAAATGTTAAGATGCAAAGCCATAGCAGAGATGAAGCCAATGTTGCCACACAGAAACACAGCTTTAAATCATATTTTACCAAAAGGTTACGTTACAAATACAAATGATGGCACAAAATTTGAAAAAAGTTGTCAAGATTCTTCTTAAATGGTTTTATAAACATTCACGTTTATATAATAGATTGCATACCTGTCACATTTCACTAGCCTTACAGTTAGACTCCACCACCCTCTATTTTCAGTGTATTGAATCTCAAATACATTTTATGGGAGTAGTAAGGCCAAGTTTTAGTACACATCAATACTCTTCATGGGAACAGAAATCTGATAAGCTTCTGTGAAAATTGAAGTGACCTTCAGTTCCTTATCTTTTACAGTTTTAGGTACATTAATAACTAGTGGAGTTTTCACACTTTAAATGGATATATCTTTATCATGGGAATCTTAAGGAAATGCTGCATTTTGATGGATTTTTTTTCAGATATCACCATTACAGTTATGAGTATGGCAACTCTTACTATTCCAAGCTGTGAATACTGTTAGTACCTCCAAATTCTCTTAACATAGAGGTGTTGGCTATTAATTATCTGTACCTTGTCATGCACAAGTTTAGTTACAGAGTAAAAGAGAAGACCTGGCCAATCCTATTCTGATTTCACCCCTCCTACTTTAAATAAGGCCACTTTTATGATTACACAAGGATGTATACAGCCCAAAATAACTCTTTCACCGCTATGTCAGAGATTTCTTTAACTGGATGGCACTTATTTTACTCCCATATAACCTTCAGCCCTATTTAGCCATTCTATAATGCAACACTGTATTAAAACCCCACAGTAAATATCCTTGTTCAAGTAAGAAAAGGAAACTATGAAAAAGTATTACTGAAACATGATTTGTCTTAATTGGATCCTTTTTTAGTTTATCACATACTATTAGAAAGTAAATGATGACAAAACCCCTGCTTTCTTGGTTTTAATTTAGTACCCAGTCCTGTCCCTGCCTTCTGCTTCTTTATTGCAACTTGTTATGAAGATATTTATTTCTTTCGGAAGTGGGAGAACAAGAAAGGAATTGACAAGGCAAGAGTCAGACATGTTGTGGTTGGCATGACCAGACTATCCAACTGCATTGAGCAAATCTGGCTGTCACTCACTGTCTTTTAGGAAGACTAAATCAACTAACCTGAGATAAACCTTGGCCACAGGGAAGTCAACAGAAAACTGGGCATGCAGTACACAACAGCAGCATGCCTGGAACTTGAGATGAAGGACTGAGGTGTTAGAGTAGGAGAGGAATCCTACTCTGGCAACAGATAACCATTCCAGAGCAAAATGTGGAAGGTCAGGAAGGTTGTATTGCAAGGCAGATTGTGTTACAAGTTAGGCAGAAGAGGCCTTACTTGAGGTAAGGAAAGGTATCTTCTCACTTAAATTGTTTTCTATTTTCATCCCTTTCAACTAGGTGATGCACTCCCATTTGCTGCCACATTCACAGTCTTATTTGATGTGGCTATATCATGTCATCAAAATGATGGACTGTCACATGGACAGCTAACCTAAAAGAGTAAAGTGCCAGTCTGGAACCTAAAAGGCCTGGAGCTCCTGAACCTGCTGAAGGAGCCTCAGTAACAAAGAAACTCTCTTTCCAAAATGGAGTTCAGAACATATTTCCCTCCTTTATTCAAATGGAACTCAGAATACATCATACCTTAACCAGCAAACCAGGTTCAGTATTTTGAATATTCTGCATTGCTTTATCAAAATATTATTTCAATATAATCGCATTTCTGCTCCAAGTCAATCCCATAGTCAGCTTAGTATGTTTTAGCACTATGATTTCCAACCTAGCAGTCATTTATATATCTGGATATTTGTTGTTCACAGGTTGCAATATATGAACAATCTCCATGAAATTGAATACACTTAAGTACACTGGCAGGTACTAATCACATCCTTTTGACCATCTAAATGGAAAAGAGGTTTGTATTGCCACATTTAAGGACACTGAGCATTTATAAAGCAATGTGGTCATGAATCCCCTAAGATCCATTTTAACTTTTTCAGTCATTAATTAACCACAGGGGAAAGGGAAAGTCAGCTTTCATCCAAATTGAACTGGAAGCGTTCAAGTGTAGTGTTACATTTATTCTAAATCTAAATTCTCTCCAGTGAAAGCTAAGGCAAAATCCTTCACTGGATGAAGGTCTGGGTGTCTGCCATGAAGCTGTTCAAGTATCCTGGCAGCTTATTATTAGCTAGATAAACAAACAGAGGGAAAGATGCATGCTCAGAGCTTCCTTCCACAGCTAAAGATACACACTATGAATGGATTGGACTCAAGGGACTGTGGCCAAAGGATCTACCACTTTAACAAAGATCTGAACATACACAAGAGTAACACAACATAAATAACACAATATTCTGGGTATTGTAGATGAAATACAGTCTTAAAGACTACTTTAAAACCCCCTTAAATATTAGCCTATCGAACCAGATTTTCTTGTCAGAAGCATATACCAACAGTATATTAAAGTCTTAAGAGATTAAGTGGAAATGACCTCAAGTCTTTGGAAAAAGCATCCCAGCATTACAGGAAGCCCCCAAGAAAATAATTTCCAGCCATATAAAAACTTTAGCTGCTGGAATCTAGTCTTGAACCCAGTAAAATGTGAACCAAGATGACAGAAAGCCTGTTTGGCTTTTGGTGGAAGCTTAAATAAGGCTGAATAGCCAAGCCCAATGGCAACAGCATGAACCCAACAGCACCCCTCAGACTGTGATGGCACAGAAATTAGGAGCGGCTCCTAGGTTAACTGTGGAAAGAAAATTGTTTAATCTCCATATCAGCAAGTGTAAAGGACTGTTATGCAACTAGTGCAACTCTTTACAGCAGTAATTTAATGGTGAGAGGCAGAAAACAGCAATTAAGAGAAATAAGGCAAGGTGGCACCTTTTCAATACAGAAAAAAAATGTGATAGCATGACTAACACACAGAGTCACACTACTAAAGTAGTATTAAAGATATGTTCCAAAGGTTTAAAGTGGAAAGAAGGCACTAGTAAAAAGAAATAGTTCAGGAAGATATACAAGACGTCAATCAGCTAACAATGCTTGCTAAAATACAGCTACTATGAGGCAGGAAATACAGAGAATGACAAATATGCTAGAAGACAAACAAAAGAAGCAATTCTTTGCTATACTAAGAAAACAAGCAAACCCAAACCAAACAACCCTGAAATGCTACATTCTTTGTTCTTCCCCCTCACAAAACATTGGGACTAGATGATCACCATTATTTAATGGTATCAAGAATTATATCTAAACCAGATAGTCCATACCTGACCTTTGCTATACTGAAACATCCTGAAGCTAATTTCTTGCTAGCAACTTCCCATTTGTAACTGCTGTGCATGAAAAGAGAATAACAAAGTACTACTATCCATGCCTAACTCTCCTTTGGATGAGAGTCATCCCTTTTTAGCAGTACACTCACAAAACCCAAGGGAGCTAACACGTACAATGTGTATATAGCAGAAGGAATCAAGTTATTAGGCTCATATTCAACAACCAATCATGGAAACTGATTGCTTTAAAGTTATGGACAGTGCTGCTGGAGTGAGTATGACATACTGAAGAACTGCTAGATGTTGACACTGCAGTTAAGAAATCTACCTTCACAAGAAGAAACTGATCCTTTGGCCTTGGAAAGGAGTTTATCTGGGCCTAGAAACATTTTTTTTCTTGTAGGATGCAATGCCTCCCCATCAAAATGGGAAGCCTTGCATGTAAATGCCTTATTGAATGATTATTTAAAGTTTCCAGTAGTCTTGGATTAGACAGAACAATGCCTGGCAGTTCTTTCCACAGCTGCTAAGAAAATCCAGAATTCTTAGGAGGCAAGACAGTAAGTAAAAAGACATCAGTTAGATGCCAGATGTGTGGTTATGTTGGTAGGCCAGGAAGGAGGGGCTGATCAGATTTTTTGTACATTAACATAAGAAAGCCATGTACAACACCAAGCATGGGCCATTATCAGATTACTACTAAGATAAGATACACATCACCTTGCTATGATTACACAGCCTGGACTCCAAAGACAGAGCAAGGGCCTTTTTCAGTTTTTTTAACTGCATCTGACAGACTAACTTCAGCAAGCATCAATACTAGAAGTTATAAAACCAATGCCTGACAATAAAGGAATGGTTTATATACCTTTAGAACAATTCTCATGTTCTCTGACATCTTAAAAATGTCACTTCACATTTTATTTATTTGTGTACACAAACTGAATTTTAAGGGAAAAAGGTCATTGGAATAGTTCTGCAGATGGAGCCTACTTACTATTAATGATCTCCAGATGACCCTATTTATTCATCAGACCGTGAAAACCAGGACCACACAAATTGATGCCGATGAGGTGAGTATTAAAGAGAAGAAGATGTAAGCAAAAACATCTAGTACAGATTACACAAGTTAAAGTCATATTTCCTCTAATAAGATGCTGTGTTTTTACATTTTAGATGAACTGTGATGCTACAGAGTCTATCCACAGATAAAGCTACACTCCACAATATATGCACTTGTAATTTTACCAACATGAGCCTCTGAATAGCAGAATTAGGTTGAAATGGAGAATCAGTTCAGGCTGATTCAGAACACCACAGATTTTCCTACAAGAGACAGCAGCTTTTACAAGGAAGTCTAATGATATGCATTATGGAACTTTTCAAAGTCACACTGGCTATTTTGGATATTTAGTAATTTCTAGATTGGTATTATTTACATTGTACCACCTTAATTTAGAAGTTGACAGAGTAGTCTGGTAAAAAGAATGTGAATGACATTTTATAACTGCCCAACAATTTATTTAAACATTGTATAAGCTGTTCAGTACTTCCATCTTTTGGACATTAACTGAATTTTTCAACTAATCCTTCCAGAAACATCTTTTCCCAGACTAGAATGACTGGTGAGTGAAAGTACAACTACTATTTTAAATCCAGCATCAGAGGCTAACTTTGCATGTAATTTAGTCCCTGAAATCACAAGACAATAATTTTCAGTCAGTGACAACTGCAGAACAGCTTCTTTCTTATGACTTTACTCGAGATTTCCCTCCCTGAAGATCTTAAAACAAAACCAACAAATTGGGAAGCTTAAGACACAGACTTTGTCTTACAAGTCTGTCAGTAAAATCACAAATTGCTAATTTACCAGCCAAAACCAGGATTTCTGATAGAACTTCTGTGAAGACTTACTGTTAATCTAATACTACTGTGTTGTTGTATCAGTCTGAAATAATTGCCGATACAGGAAATGATATAGGAACTGATTTCTACAAAAGTAAATAGAAAGCTGTACACTTCCAAAATTGCAAGCAGGATACAGTGCTAAACAACAAAGCAAAAAAAGAAGGTGGCCACTGGTAACCACAAGAATTTTAGCTTTCAGAATAACTACCAGGGCAATCTTTACACATGAGGAAAAAAGGCACAACAAATTAGACATCTTACAGAGGTAGAACACCACAAATACACTGCCAGAACAGGAACAGTACTCCTGACTTTCCTCCAATCTCCATTACTGTAAGTCTTTATGCAAAGTTTACATATTTTTTCAATCATTCTAGAAAAATCTTTCTAAAATGCTAAGCTTAGATTTGTCATTTGATAAATAAGCAAGTAGTCAAAATTTTAGGAGGTGTTTTTAGTGTGTTAAAAGCTAGTAAGAGAAGAAAATTAGTGATCTTTCGTTTAAAATCTGATGTTACAACAGGAGACTTACAGTATTTGCTGTAAATGATGACGATTCACAAAGAGTCAGCAGGTGGAAGGATAATCTAGCTCATAATTGTTCTCAATAGTGCATAATTTCAAATAGTTTCTATTTTGGTAAATTATGCTATAAGGATTATTATTCACATCAGTATTGATCATATCTACTAGAAATGTTTAGAAAATTGAGAAGATTTATTGTTTATCAATACAAACCTAGCTTCTAAAGGAATAAAACTATATTAGAAACTGTTCTCCTGGTTCTGCTGAATCAAAAAAAATGATCAAGTCAAGCCATTTGTTAAGTTCTACAAGCCTTGTTTTGTCAAGAGGGCCAAATTGAACCTAATTCACACCAAGTATATCTTGCAAATATTTGGCAATGGTTTCCTCAGCACCCACTCAATGTTTCTCCCCACATTTTCCCATGTAGACTTCATGTTCATTTTCCTTTTAGACTTCCAGCTCATCTCACTTAACCCGAAATCAGCCAAAGTAAGATCTGCATAGAACAAACACGCAACACTAGTTCCATATGAAATAAAAGTGAACAGCATGCACAGGGTTAATGAGACACACATCCCAAGAGCTCATCATTCCTGCAATACCTGTGGTTAAGAAGCAGCATAGTGGGTGGCTCTACAGTTTCTAACTATTTTTTGCTATGCAAAAGGGGCACATCTAACATGAAGTACTGGAACACACTTTTAAAAACACCTCTTGGTCACTCTAGGTTTCAATGGACCCATTTTAAGTTGTATCTGTTGTTCCCAGAGTACAAATTAATCTTAGCTACCAAGATATTGGCACCATGTGCTTAACTGGAAGACAAGAACACCACAGTAATAGCCCAACACAAAGGAGTTATTTACATATTAGGCCACACTTAAAACACTAAATTTAGTAACCATTTGTTGCTAACTGTGAAAAACAATGAGTATGCTTAATTAGTATCTTCTTGAATCAATACAACTACTTAAATTCAATGAAACCAAAGCAACTTTAGGACAATTGTGTGTGCAAAAACTCATAATTTGCCAAGACTTGGTCATCTGACTTTACCACTGGCATTTTGAAGATTTTTTTCATAACATGGCCTGCTGAAAAATCCTGTGCAGCCATTGACTAGGTCCAACAGTGGACAAACTGGATGAGCTGCATTTGATTCTGTACTGAAGTAAGCCCATACATACTTCTGGCCTCAGGTTTATTTCTTGCTGACAGAGTAAATATAAAAGTAATATGAAGAGGTTCTCAAAAAATATAAAACAGGTTCTCAAGGATCAGTGAATGAAAAAAAAAAAAAAAAGGCTAGCTCCTCTATATCAATACCTAATTTCCTCACAGATTTATCACCCATTTAAAAAATGCACTGTTTAAATACTGATGTAAAGCTGCAATTAAGTTTACCTGTTTTGAAAGACTGGACAGAGAAGCAATGGGAAGTAATGATCAGTAAGCTATGATTATATAGCTTTGGAATTCTTTTGATTTGCTTTTAAGTCTCAGTTACTTGCAAAGGAGTGACTGTAATTAAGAAATGTAATAATTCATAATTGAATTAATTTTAATTGTCCTGTGTGAGGATTCAGGTGGGCTTCAAACTTGAAGAAAGCCAAACAATTCTCAATTCCATTTCTCAGTACTAGAAATGCCAAAAACTCCTAAGACTGGATGCAGCGTACAAAAAAGACGAGTTTCCAGTAGGACACAAGTGCAACTGCCACTTTGAAAGAGGACAAAGTCCACTACTTCTTTTAATAAAGCACAAATGTGAACAAAATCAATATAACCACTAACAAAAGTAACATTTATATGCCAGGGTAACAAGATACAGTTTGAATAAGGAGCACTATCAAAACCCTACAACAGTGAATAACTTTAAGTTTCTCAATTATAAATAAAAAGAACAGTTAGTTCTCTACTCAGGATAATGCTTCTTCTATTCCAAACTGTTCAGCAAAGCTTAAGATGACTAACACAACATACTGCCAGTGCTGCTTATGCTGACTACTATTATGTCACCCCACTCAAAACTAATAATGACTTTATAGAAACACCTCTAGCTGCACTCTTCCAGACCTTAACATGAACTTTTGGCTGCCCTTCCTTTGTTGGCACCATAGAAGGAGCTTTGAGATCACACTAATGCTTACATCTTTCATAGTACCCTGTTATCATTGTAAAAGTACATCAGTTTGATACCAGGTTATTTACAGTCTCCCTTTAAGTCACAGGTTTGAGTTGAAAGCCAGGTCCACCATCCTCCCCACTTAGTGATAGGACACGGCACCACTAACACTATCTTTGCATGATACAGAGTTAGGGAGTGCCTGCGTTAGACAACACAGTCCACACAGCGCAGCCTGGTGTGCCGAGCGATGCTAACAGCGCTCACACAGCCCAGCCTCTGGAGTTAACAGCGCTTCTGGTAGCAATTCGGATGCAGACACCTCACAAGAGGATGGTATCAGCTCAGCAACCCTCTACCTCAAGCCCTCAGAATTAAATTTGTTTCAAAAAGCAACTGTTAAGTGTAATTCAGACTTCAGACAATGTTAAAAGGTTTCATTCTAGCCTCCCTGTAAACTAAAATGGACTGCAGCAGTACCACTATGTTTAAATCTAGTAACTGCTTACAAAAATGTGGCAAGAATGTTATTCATGCTAAAAAAGCTAAGCAGCCAGATATTAAAGAAGGAAAAAAATTTACAAGTAATAGAAATAGAAGGAAAATTAGCTTTATTTGCTACAGGATAACAAGCAGGAACCACACCTTCATATGTTGACCCTGCAGAGAAATGGAAAATAACTTTGAAATATTTCTGATTGTATCACATTCTCTCTGCACCACCACCCCACAAAATGCCCATAGGGAATTCTGTGAATTGTTGCTCCAAATGCCTTGCACACCAGTTGGTTAGAATTAAACATCTTGCCTGTGGCACCTTTTAGGCCTTGAGGATTGGCAGTTTTGACAATGTGATGAACAGTGTACAATTGTGTATACCCCATGTGTTTAGGATAATCTAGAGTCCCAGAAACACTTAAATCTATGTACAGTAGTGATAAGGGTTAGAAATAATCTCCAATAGCTATCCTTCAAGTTTGAAAGTTACTGCTCTAGAATTTCCTCAACAATACACTCAGAAAAATTTGAGACTCGAATGCTGAAATTTTTATCTCTCTAAATTTTTGTTATTTGAAGTATATAGCACCTATAAATCACAGGCCTACTTGCAGAATACCAAGTGCTAGCAAGCACTTCACATTACTTAACTAAAGTGACCAGAATTTTGCAATTACCATGCTTATACAATGGATATCCCCCTCACTGTGAATGACACCATGCAAGCAAACCAAAGTATCTCTGTAAATGAAAAAACCAAAACAAACCCTAAACAAACAGATTTGTTTACATTTGGGCTAAAACACTCTGAAAGATGAATTTTCATGGCAGAGATCTGAATAGATTTTAAAATGTGCATTTTGATTAAATCAACAGTTTACTCATAACACAGCTTTAAGTGACCTGTCCAGATGAAAAAAAATTCCATAAAGACCATGTAGTTTCTTTGATTTTTGGAATAAGTACTTTTAATTTTCTCATTGGGGAGGACTTCAACTATCTTGAAAGAGAAGCAAATAGAAAATTCTCTTCTGAGAAGACATTGTTTCAGCAAAATAGATGTCAACTTCTGAATTTTGGATAGAAGTATAACTCAAAGGCTTCAATTACAAGCTAATCTCTGGAAAAAAAAGGAAAAATCTCCTTGAATACAATAGCTAACAGCTGCAATACCTTTAAAGCTGTTTAATGGTTGCCAACAGCACACCAACTTATTTGTTTATATGCTACTCTTTAAAGTATCAAAGACAACATATCTAATTAGATCCTAATTAAGAATGCTTCCTGTTCAGAAAACACGTTTCGCTAACAAGTACAGAAAATATACTGTAGCATGAAAACGCTGTTTTCCTACACATTCATATTTACTTCTTGGTAATTACTTAAGGATGGTGGTTTTCTGTTCTCAGCTTGATTATTTGGTGTCCTTCAAAAAAGTTGCAGGAACATTTATGAAACAGAAAAAAGGCATACAGCAGCCTTCCCCATAATCAAATGCAGTGATTTAGCTCAGTGATACTGAAAATGTATCATGCCAAAATAAGTTAACTGCTTGTACGCTGCCTTATGAGACTTCCAGTGTACAATAAGAAAAAGTTTAATACGATGCTTAAGCTAACTTATATAGTCCAAAAAGAAATAATTCTCCAGCTCTTATGGTCGGATGTAAAAACCTTTTCCCAATAACACCCTCATGCACACAGAGCTCAGCACATTAACTTTTACCATTTTCTAGGACTGCTATCTAGAATTTAAATCTGTATTAGCTTGTACTGAAGGTCCAGTACTGAAATACTTTCTTCCACTTACAGAAACAAGATGAGGACCTCAAACTTCCTTAAAACTCATATGAGAGGCAGAAAAAAACATTGTGGCTTCATCTGAGAAACACAGTAAGATGCACTACTGCAGATGCATTAGTTATGACACTGCATGAGGTAATTTGTGGAAGAAAGTGGGGTACATTGTGCTTTCCAAGAGAAAAATACACTGTCATGGCAGAATACGCAATTCTTGGTGGTATTTAAGAGTTGATGTCATCTGCAAATGCAATTTAGACTTAGAGATTAAGAAACTTTTGGATGAAGATTCAGTTCACCTGAATATTAAAATTATAAATAAATTTCTCATTGCTTGGAAATTCCCACTCCCCTGCCTACTCAAGCAACCAACAACCTAACCCCTTTAGGTTCTCTCTCAGCACCATACAAACAATTCCAAGTAAGTCAAGGATGCTACCCTTCATTTAGCTCTTCTAGTTCTTTATGGGATTTACTTCAAGCAATCAACCAAGGCACATGAAGAGAAATTAAGTACACAACTTAGGTTTTAATGGAAACTCTTCCTTTGCTTGCTTTTATCTAATACAAGAATAAACTGAGCATTTGCTGACTGACTTTCTGCATTTCACTGGAATAGGAAATATAATACTGTGAACAACAGAAAAACAAATCAATAGTCATGCCCTGCTGTCTGGCTGGTTATTATACACAAATACAAGTCCCTATCATTGTAAAGTCATTCCAGACAAACACTAGACTGGACATGTGGTGTTTCGGTGCTAAGAAGCTGTCAAACTAGATTTGAAAATTAGTATTTACAAAACCAAGAGGTCACCTCAGATTAAATGCTTAAGAGCAAAAGAGTCATGCTTTTACTCCTGTGGGTTAAAGAGTAAGTCTAGACACTCAATGCATATCAACAACAAACAATAAATAACTGATAGCATTAAACATCCCAGCTTTATCCTTTCTACCCTTACCCAACTGAGCAGGTTTCCCTGGGATACCAGGTTTGGACACTGTAATAAGTTAGATATCAAAGTATGTAGAGCAACTGGGAGTTACAACCCCTTAAAATCTACCAGTATTTTTAAAATACATGAATTTATAATCCTATAGCACAAACAGCATAATAACTCTTTGAAGTTCTTATGAATGTCATGAAGCTCAGTGAGGTCAAGTGGAAGGTCCTGTATCTGGGACAAGGAAATCCGAAGCCAAAAACAGGCTGAGTGGGGAATGGATTGAGAGGAGCTCTGAAGCGGAAGGCTTGGGGATGTTGCTGGATGAAAAGCTCAATGTGACCCAGCAATGTGCACCTGCAGTTCAGAAAGCCAGCTGTGTCCTGGGCTGCATCAAAATCAGCATGCCAGCAGGGCAAGGTTGGTGATTCCGCCCCTCTACTCTGTAGAGACCCCAGCTGGAGTACTGTGCCCAGCTCTGGGGTCCTCAGCACAAGAAGCACATGGATCTGCTGAAGCAAGTCCAGAGGAAGATCACAAAGATGAACACAGGGCTGCAGTACCTTGCCAAAAAAGGCTGAGAGAGTTGGGGTTGCTGCCCCTGGAAAAGAGAAGGCTCTAAGTAGAACATAGAGCAGCCTTCCAGTACCTAACGGGGACCAATGAGCGAGCTGGAGAGGGACTTTATACAAGGGCATGTAGTAACAGGACAAGGGGAAATGGCTTTAAACTGAAAGGGTAGGTTTAGATGAAATATTAGGAAGAAATTATTCAAATTCTTTACTGTGAGGATGGCGAGACACTGAAACAGGTTGCCCAGAGAAGCTGGGTAGTGTTCAAAGGCAGGTTGGATGAGGCTTTGTGCAACCTGGTCTAATGGAAGGTGTCCCTATCCATGGCAGGGTGGTTGGAACTAGATGGTGTTGAAGGTCCCTTGCAGTCCAAACCATTCTGTAATTCTGGATTGTATGGTCATTGATCATACATAAGCAACACTTAACTTTGTCAGTCAGAACAACATTTTCTATTCAGCTTTGTTTTTACAATTTATGAAAAGAGTAGAAACTAGATTGAACTGAACTGCAAACTTAAAAATAATATTTCAGGTTAGGGCCAGGGTTGTCATCCTTGCACAGAGGGTATTGTCTGTTATAAATAAAGAGCTCATTAGGAAGGAAGTGCTGAGTGTACCATGCAGTACCAAAACAATTACTTTGTTAATATGCAGATTCAGTGAAGCCAAATTTGAGTCTTGTACTAACAACAGTGCCTGGTATCATTAGACAAAGGAATATTTGCAGTCAAGGAGTATAAAAGGAACACAAACACAAGGACGTAAACTTATCTACAATTAGATGGCAAGGAGCCAAGATAATCTTATGGAAGCTTAGGCCACCTATCCACTAACAGTAATGACACACAAACATTGGTGTTTTATGTTCAGTGCTGCTGCTTCACTCCACTCCTGATACCTCCTCTGGGAGAACTACTTACATAATTTGCCAATACTACAAACACAAAAGTCAGTTCCATTTAAACAAATAAAGTAAGAAACAAACTTACTTCTTTGGTCCCCGAGGATCGACGTGTTGCTCTAACATTAGAAGAGTTCCTTGAGCTAGCTGGAGTTGCCAATGGAAGAGTAGTAGAAAGCTGAGGAGGACTGAAAGACAAAGGCAATCTGGTATCTCCTAATAGGCACTGCTTGGAATTGGAATTTTTGCTGGTGAAACTCTCATTTTTACTGCTTCCTGAATCTGCGTTAAACTCGGTTTTCTCCTTATTCTTGATTCTTCTCAAGCAGTCCTTTAGTGTTAGCTGAGTTGCAGGCTGACTCAACCAGCACAAAAAGAGTTCATCCACCTTCATTTTCACTGCAGGTTGCAGAACCTTTCCAGGTGACATATTCTGCCAGTTTCCCTGTTATGTTGGTTCAAAATCAAAGTAAATATTCAACAATCACATAAATGTTCCACTTTCAGTGTTTCACAGGCATTAGTTAACAAAGTGTTGATATTTATTCCCTCAAGACACCAACAGAAGTTGGGAGTTATATTTTAACACTTGACTTCAACAACATTTTATAAGTGTTAGCCACAAATCAGTCAGAGTTAATTCCAGAAACTTCCTTTAAATAATGGATAAACTTCTTTTAAAAGCATACTGTGTAAATGGTGGAGACTAGAGAACAAGAAACTGCACTTGGGCTTTCTCAAAGAGATAGCTACCAAATATTACAAATATTCTCTAAGAATATGTGTTAGACACATGTATTGTGAAAAATAAGACTTCAAAATACTTATAATTGAATATACTAAGAACTAAATATCCAAGAAATTTATGCTAAGCTCTGGTGATAGAACAAATACTATTTAATATGCAAGTCCTTCAGTCAAGAGATTTAGAATTAAGACTGAAGGCTCAATTTTCATTCTGAGGTTGTGATATGGATTTAAAATTTTGCATCCCCTCATGTGAGTGATTCCCAAAGCACTGTTATTTGAAATTTTAAAAACCTCTTATTTGACGTTCACTTTTGCAGCTTTTCTAAACCAGTGTAACTCGAGAACTCTGACAGTGCGATTTCAGGTTCAGTTATTCACCTGAAACAAACAGGTGAGGTTTTTTGTTTTGTTTGGGGCTGGAATGAAACGCTGAGAACCACACTGAAGTTACCATCAAGATTTTTGGCATCCAATTAATTCATTATTTGGTACAGTACAAATAAAATCTGTACTTCCTCATGTTGGTGCTTTTTTAAAGCCCTTCACAGAATCAGCTCTATACGCATTCGGTAAAAGTTACATGATAGATGATCTCAGACGTCTCTTCCAACCTAAATGATTCTATAAACAAATACTTGGCTGAACAAGCTTTAAAACAACCACATCAATTTGGAAACGAGTAACAGATATGAAACGGACATCCTCCTAAAACTTAAAGCTCATCCTCGTCCCGTGGCAGAACTAGAAGCCTTGTAACACTATACCACTTAAACTTTCCAAACCGCTATAACTTTACAGTTCAGTTATTCCGTTTCTGAAAATGAGGGGCCCCTTGTTTCCCTACTTTTTTAAGTTCGACACCTTCACGGCGCTGGCGGCTGCGCTCAGCCATCCTCAAGCGCCATTCGCCGGGAAAGAAACGGTCCTGGGGAAGGGCCAGCCCGGCACCGGCCCCGGCACGGGCAGCCGGCGTTACGGCCACAGGCTCGCTCCCCTCGGGCGAGCCCCGCACTTCAGCCCGAAGCAGCGGCAGCTCAAGGGCGACGTGACTCTATGCCACGAGACAAACACACTCACCTGCTCCACTCCGCCTCCGCGGCCGCCCCTTCCCGCCTTCGCCGCCTTCAAATGCGCGCCTCCTTCCGGCCCGGCCCGGCCCGGCCGCCGCCATCTCGCGAGAGCGCGGCCCTTCCGCCCCGCGGGACGCGGCCGCCGGTCGCCATGGCGACAGCCCTGCCTGCCCTGCCCGAGCCGGCGGGGTGCAGCCGCCTGTGCCCGGCTGAGAGCCCTGACGGGCTGCTCCTCGCTGGTTGTCTGAGAGGAGCTGGCAAAGTGATGGAGGGGCAGAGAGAGCATCTCCTCAACAAGTTTGCTGGTGACACAGAGATGGGAGGAGTGGCAGATACCCCAAAGGGCTGTGCGGCCCTTCAGAAGGGCCATGTGCTCCAGGGCGACCCTGCCTAAGCAGAGGCTGGATCATACGAACCGCTGGAATCCCTTCCACGCAATTTCCCCATTCTGTGGTTTTGTGAAAGTAGGCTGATTCCATCTGCTAAATGCTGTTAAGAGGAGAACATTAAATGCTCTTTGTACACAGTGGCTATGGTTTCCACTAGTGTTACGGGATTGTAAGTGTTAGGATGAAAGATGAGGTTCAGACAGTAACAAACACAAGGATAATCCCCTTGCTAAGAGAGCGATGTGTGCCGGTGTGTTTGCAGCCCCTTTTTTGTACTGGAAAACATACGCAGGCATTTTGTGGTAGTCAGCCTTGAGGGGCACTCCTTTGAGGCTCCCTGGGTGCACTTATCAGTGGGGTTTAGGTGGTTGACCATTGGCCCATATAGTGTTTTTCTTTGGTATTTTTTGCGTCAGAGACTCATCAGATTCCCTACTTCCACTGGGCTGATTTTTCCTCATGTGGCTGGCAACACTTCACTTTTGTTAATCCATTTTACGTTCTGCCACTTTGTTTACCAGCAGAGACACTCCAGATTTATGACAGGTTATTATTAGAAATTGTTGGAACGTTAATGCTGTGGAAATGGGGCTGTACTGAAGATGATACAGTCGTTTGAAGGGAAGGCTTGAAAATGCAGGCAAGAGTAAAACAGGGTAAGTGAAGGAATGGGCTTGCTTTCTCATTTTTGGAAGCTTGTAGAGAGGACACAAAGAAAGGGCTAAAGAGGAGCTGAGATGCTGTAAGAGAAATCTGGTACAGTCCAACACAATTACGTTTAGGTAATACCAGAATGATATTTTGGTAATAACAGTCATCTGGCAAACCCCAGTGTTACTCTTCTAAGTATATCAGAAGGCTTTAGCTTCCAACTGTAGACACCGAAATATATTTTCACAAGTCTTACAATAAGATTTTGCGCTTAAGTAGACATTGAAAGTTCTTGAGGGAGTCTCCACTTTGGAAGTACGTTAGTGTTCTGTTTCCAGCCCATTGGTTGGTGAAGTTAGAAAATATGTTTTTGCGAAGCCAAAGTGGACAAAAGGACATTTTTTAAACTGAAGTAAAACATTAAACATAACACAGCGGAAGCAGATGTTGAAATATGGATAAATCTGTAAATATTATGGAAGTAGCTTTTGAGTAGGGGAAAAGAAATTTAAAACCCTGTGTTATGGATAGCAGTAAGATTTTTGGCAGAGAACTGAAGGGCTGAATTAAGAAGACTGATAGCAGAGCAAGAGACATGGAACAAAGAGGACTTTTAAAACATTTTGAATGCCTTTGAAGCATTCCTCAGTGATGGTGTAGCCATCTGTTGATTGACATGTTGAAGACAGGTGGCAAGAAGGGGATCAGAGAGTGACTTGACAGAGTTGTAGAGTTGGATATCATCTGCAAAGAGATGATGCCCTTTGTTGAAACTGGCAATGAGATTTCCCAGAGGAACATGGGAAATAAGAAAAAAAGAAATTAAAAAAAACCTCTGAGAGATGCACACAGTCGTAGTGTTCTCTCATGCATGCTAGTGTAAATTCAAAGCAGTTCTAACTCTGACTTCATTAGGCTGTGTCATGGATAAATCTGTGTGAGAGAGGAATCAATTCCATGTGCCTTCTGTTAAGCAGAAGACACTTCGGGCATCCTCACCAAGTTGTGCAGTACTGGCAATTGTGACAGATGTTTTGAACTTGTGTCTAGATGAATCAGTTCTACTCAGCAGTGTATCTACTGGTAGGGATGTGTTTGTAGAGATACAGGGGTTCAAACTTGGCCAAAAGTGGAGAAATACCTAAAATAAACCTCTTTGTTCAGATCTTCCACTGAGAATTGAAACTTAAAATCCTTTTTGACTGCTATGTCCTTGTTCTTGCTTGACATGGTGAGTACAGAAACCAAACCTTTTTTTTTTTTATTGCTTTCAAAGTATAAAAAACAAAATCTGTTCTAGTGTCTTACCATTTTATTGAAATGTATCCATCTGGCTTAAGGATGAGTTTCTTTAAAAATCCACTGAATAATGATTAAATATGAAAGTACTGAGCATGCAATGTCCAACTGATACCTAAAGGTTTAGTGGTGGGGTCACACTTAGCATTGCTGTAAGACACAGACTATGCTTTAGGTAAGGCACTTGTTTATAAGTGCAGGAGCGTGGTGCAATGATATAACTTGAGCCAATTAATAACAGGAATGCTTGAGCCTAACAAGCCAGGGCAGTGGAGTTAGTACATCATGCTGGTTTACCTGTGTAGCACAGTACCTCCCTCCATACCGTGTGTGAGGTGCTAACCCTGGTGCAGAAGAGCCACATCCAGCTCTTGTTGGCTCTGTTACCTACAGCTCCTTTCTGACCTTGCTTCACCCATCTTGACTCAGCAAGTGTGATGTTAGCAGTACTACCAATGTATGTTCCTGGCTAAATATCAGTCTTCCTTTGCCTTTATTTGTCACTGTGTACACGGGGCAGTGGTGTTCATAAGGAATATTTCCATTCCTAATCAGCATTTTGCAGTGAGAACTGGGTGTCTTCCCTGATAACCTTGGGTCTGTACAACTTAGACATACAGTTAATAAAGAGGTGTCTCCAATCTCTCTGTACTAAAGTAACATTTCTAAGGCCTGATAAAGGGTATCCAGAGGTAGACATCTAACCTAGATCAGCTGTAACATGACTTAAAAGTGTTCCTCTCCACTACTTAATAAAAATCTCAATTACTATTTAAGGTACATAAAACTACATTTTAGAAGTCTGAAGTTAGGTAGGATAAATGTGTTTGGAGTATTTTATTTTCTTGCTTGCACAGGGCTGTGTCAAGTGGACTCTCATCCAGTCTCAAAAGTAGAGTCATCATCCTTAAACAGATTGGCAGTTTGAGGTGGAACTTGTGCCTGAGATCAAAATACAGTTCACTGTAGGATCTTTCTGAGTCCTTATTCTGGAATTTTTCATATGTCTTTGTGGTGGTTTTGTCTGGGATAGGGTTAACTTTTGTCACAGGGGCTGGTATGGGGCTTGCTTTGGATTTTTATTGAAGATAGGTTGATAATAGAGAAATGTTTTTGGTATTGCTGAGCAGGACTTTCACAGATCCAAGGCCTTTTCTACTTTTCCCACTGCCATGCTAATGAAGAGATTAAGGATGCATGGGAGATTGTGAGCCAGAGCAGCTGACCCCATCAGACCAAAGGGATGTTCCAGACCATAATATCATGATCAGTGTATAAAGTGGGGGAAAGAAAGAGGAAGAGGGGGATGTTTGGAGTGGTGACTCTTGTCTTCCTGAGTCGCTGTTCTGTATGATGAGGCCCTGCTCTTCTGGAGATGAGTTGACACCTGGCTGTCCATGGAAGCAGTGAATTAACTTCATTGTTTTGTTCTGCTTGTGTGCATAGCTTTTGCCTTTCCTCTTAAACTGTGTTTGTCTCAATCCATGAGTTTTCTCACTTTTACCCTCCCAATTTTCTCCCTGATCCTGCTGGTGGGTGAGTGAATGAGCAGCTGTGTGATATGTGGTTGATGGCTGGGGTTAAACCAGGAAGCCTGTCACTCAGGGAACAGAATTACAGTACCTCTTTTGAAGGCCTTGAGGATAATATTGCATTTTGATTAAGCTTTTGGTTTTATAATGCTTTTGCTGACATATTTCACAACTTTGAAATTTAGGCATCTGAAGTCCAGTTCTAACCTATAGTGCTATATATATAAGCACTAAAATAATTGTGTCCTAATTTCCTGATGTATTAACTTAGTTGGAAGCATGTGTGCTGAATGCCCCTGACAAACTGGTCACTTTTATTTAAGTTCGTTTTACTGAAAATTTTGGCCAGATGGATTCACTGAGGTTATACTGCCAAGGTGATGTTCCTTGTAAACCTACTTATGGTATGCAGTCAGAGAGACTTCAGGGGTGTGTAAATGGTGCTTTCCACTAAGTGAAGGATAAAGTCTAACACACTGTCACTCAGATTCCTAGTCCTGGTACTAATCTGGGGGGCAATTGAGAGGGTTTTGCATGCCTTATTCTGCATCATTTAAAATGAAGATAAATACTAAGAAAATGGTAGTAACTGGTAATCCATTGAACTATGTACCCATACCAGCTAACCATACCACTCCGTCCTTTCTTGCAGCAGCTTACCAAAAATAGAGCTGGGATGGTGAACTATAGGTCATATGGCCTCCAGAAGTAGCATCATAAGCAGGCAAAAGTATGTCAGCAATGCTGACTTGGTGCACATGTTTGGCAGCCAGCAATGCTCTCCGAAGAGTCTAATACTGAGGTGCAAGGCTTGAATTTTCTGTCTCCTACCACCTTGAGGTAAAATGCTGCAATAATACAGGATCTGGTTAATAGCTTGCTAGTGCACAACTCCTTAAGAGCAAATCAGAGGTATAATTACAAATTGTTTTGTAATTTTCCAGCTTGCATCGTGAATAGAGGCATTTAAACATTCTGTACTTGCAGACACATTTTGTTTCCTCCTTATAATATACACCATGTAGTTAGAATAAGGCCTTGTCACTGGCTCTTTCCTTACCTGAGCAGTTGGTTTAATGCAGGAATAATTATATCTCTGCAAGAAAAAAAGGAAGAGTATGAAAATGTAGATACTGTAAGAACAGGTGCACTACAAGCCAAAGAAGAAAATTGATTCAGCAGTTGTTTGCCATCATGTTTTTAGATTAATTCCTACTGCATATCACTGCAGGGCTCTAGCAATGAGCAGTTCTTACACATTTTACTGAATTACTGTTGGTGTGTTGGTTTTTTTCCACAGGGGCCTTGAACTGAGCGATGTTTACAGCAGTCCAGATGTGAGGGCTGGTTCCGCATTAAGTCGCCCTGATCTTCTAATCCCAGGTTCACATACTTCTAGTGCTGTATTTTATCCAATGGTTTTATCTAGCATTGTATCCAGGTCACATGGAGTTTATGGAAAACTGCTTGAAATGCAGTCTCTGGGGTGGTGTTTAACAAGGTGTGCGTGAGGATGTTTATGGGGTGTGAGAATGGGAGTCCATTCATTCTCCATGTTGAGTGTTACTGAGCCCAGTTCTCTTCTAACCTTGTCCTGGTGCATTCATTAAAGGGGAGAGAAGACTCTGAGCTCTTGTTTCCCGCAGCCTGTAGTGTCTGCCAGTTACTCGTCTGCTACTATGCCCAGGTGCTTGGCTCTTGCATCTCCATCACCTGGCTAGGACCCAGTCTGAAAAACTGAGACCTAAACTTGTTTTGAGGTAGAATCTACTTTTCTTTGTCTCATCAGAGCAGTCTCTGTCAGATTATCACTGGGGCAGTGTACAACAGAGCCTCTACTCTTTTTCTGCTTTGGCAGTTCTAAAGAAATGTAAATCATTAAATGGACAAGTATATTTTTATTACTTGGTACCCACAATTGTTTCTGTAATAACATGTATATTTCTAGGGCAGGGTCTTTTGAATATCCATGTATATAAATACATATATTAAATAGAAAATGCAGTAAACCACAGAATTTTGCCAGCTACCACTGCTCTAATTAGCTCACGGAACTAAAAATAATTAATATAGTTAGTTGTTGGATTACAATACAATGAGAAGTACACACCTAATAAATCACATTATTTTTATTATTATTTGCTAAGTATCTGGCTGCTTGAGTAATGTTTTACAACTTTGGCTAAATTCACCTTGTGCTCTTCAAAGCCAGTAGCAAGATTTCCAGTTTTCATGATGCTATGAGATCAGACACCTATGCTCTGGGGGGTTTAATTCACCACTGCATTACTCCATTTACAAATCTGATCTGCAATTCGACCACTATTTTCATTCAGCAAAACTAAAAGATTAACTATTTCTAAATTTATGAGCTAATTAGTACACTAATACAAACCACATTTATAATTTTCCTGAGTTTGCTTAATCCTTCTTCATTATGAAAGTCAGTTCAGATGTCCGTAAAAGCTTACAGGAAAAAAAAAGAAAAGTATTTGTTTTCATTTTCATTAGGGAAAAGTGAAAATTCCAAAAGATTCTGGGCAGACAGAGCCACATTCTTTTGCTCTCATTAAAGTCCTTTTAGTTACAGTAGTTAGAGGAGGAAAACACTGTGCAGCTCTAGGCATATGTCTGCAAGGTTGCCAACACCAATAATTTTATCACAAGTTTAATAAGATTTAGTATTTTTCTTATAAAGCTCCAGAGTCCCATGATTATGAATTAATGTTATCTTCCATTAGACATGCATGTTAAAAGGAGGCCTTGTAGTTGCAAAGAAAGTATTGGAAATATAAAATCATTGGTTAAAAAATCCTAATTAAAAAAAAAAGAGCCCCTTTAAAGAATAATCTTTTTAAAATCAAGATTTTAGAAGCAAATCTCAGATTTTGAAAAGTGTTTATTAACCAAAATATTGTGTCAGTTGTGGCACTAATTCCAGCAGTATTGCTCTTCAGGTATTTCTGTATAGAATCTGGTGCTACTTTCTTGATATTCTTCTCCTACTCTAGAAACTTCACTTAAGACACAGAAACCCTACATGTTTTTCTGATTTAAGTGCATCAGAATGCTGAGACGTAGGGTTAAGAGTTGGCTACATATTTTAGATATTGGAGCCAGACAGCAATTCAGTCTAATAATGTGCATGTCTACTATTTCCTGAAAATTTGCTGGTACATGACCCTTTATATGCATATATGTGACCCTACAACAAACTCTTTTATGTGGTGCCAAAAAATGGCATTAGCTTCAGCTGCTTTATTAAATTGCTACCCAAGCTGGCGTACATTCAGAGCGTATCAGCAGCTTGTGTGCCCTGCCAGCTAACACGGGAACCTCTGCTTCTCTCCATGCTCTCTGAGGTTAGCACACAGACCAAAAACAAATGCCTCTTGAACATTGGGCCAGAGTATTTTGCACACTGTCACAACCATGTTTGTCCTTTGGTCTGAAAGGAGCACTGGAGGGGCACTAACAATGACTGCCTTGAGCTGCTTTTCTACCCCAGTCCTCAGTGAGGCAGCAGACATGGAGTCTGGCTTTTAAGAAGCATTTATCTAATAGGCTGCAGCTGTGATGAACAATACTATTCCCAACTAAATATTCTCTCCCAGAGACAAGGTTAGAGAAATAGTGCCTGTAATTAACATTTAGCTTTTAATACTACCAGCTGAAAAAAGAAGTGAATGTGACAGCAGTCAGCAACTGCCGAGGTATAGATCCAATACAGGACTATTATGGAAATGAGAAAAGTGCACACTGGAAGAAGACAAAGCTTGCATAATGTTCCACATGATTCTGGGCAAAATAATTGCACCTAAAGAATGTAATTTGAATGTATGAAGGGTATTCATAGTGGCTAAATTTATCTGGGTGATGCAGACTCCTCTGGGCTGGAGCTGGTTTCCTGATCTGAACTGCCCTCCAGAAGAGCCTTTTGGTGTCCCTTGGTTGTGGAAGTTCCCCCATGGGGCTTAGTGACCATAGGCTAATATGGCCTTTGGGAATAGTCCCCATGGTAACATGAAACCAGCTTGTATTAGTATTTCAATGCTGCTGTTTCCTGACTTTTAAACATCTCCTCACATAACTTGACTTGGTACTTAGCCCTTCTACAAGGACTGGACTAAGAACTCTCCCGGAAGGAGCAAGATTGGAATGCAACTTTTCAATAAAATTAAAATATTTTTTATAATTTTCCTTTATACTGTGTAGTAAAAATTGCTGTCACATGTGTCTTACACTTCTAATATTCCCATAGAGGTGTTCACAACACACATTCCAAATAACTCTCAGCAGAAGTAAATCATAAATATCCTTGGCATTCTGGACCTTGAAATGCAGATAATAGGTTAGTTCAGAGATATGCACTTGTTTTCCATCCTGTTCAGGACAGAGGACAAGCTTCTACTTGAATTACTTCAAAATCACATGCTTAAATCCTCTTCTATGACACCTTAAATTAATTTTTGTGTTCCTGATTATATAACTTTGTGTATCTATCTGGTATCTATTCACTTTAGTCTATAAAATAGTGCATTTAAATTCTTTGTATTCCTGCAAGTCCTGAAGATGTAAGGGACCTGGGAAGAATTGAGCTCTTATTTTCTTGTTCATCAGTGTACCTATTAGTGGCTTCCATTGCAGAACCACCCTTACACCATACAGTGGTTCATGTAATGTTTGGTTCCTAAATTGCTCTTATGGGAAAGGTTGAAAAATTTAATTTTTTAAAAATTTAATCTGGGGCTTGACTGAAATGAATATATTTGTGTGTCTTATGACTTATTTTTAACACAGTGCCTTAACATTTAAGTTGCTGCATCACATTTTTAATTGTTAGTGGTGCCTACAGTTAGGCATTCCTTGTGACTTAAATACACCAAATAATTACAAAAGAAATGACTGGTATATGGTATTTGAAAATCAAACAGTATAATTTCGTGCACCTCTAGGGTGCATTCTCTAGGGTGGAAAGTAACTACTGATGGAATTTTTAAACCAAACCAAATTTATGCAGCATCATTATATTCTTGTTTTCTTGGAGACATTTTGTTGAAGCCCAAATGTTCAAGTAAGTTTCATCAATAGTGTGGTGCCAACCTGGCATTGTTTAAATCAATTGTTGTTTTGGGGTTGAACTTCACAAGTAACAAGAGGATTTTCTAGAATGAAATGGTAATCCTTTGGAAATAATGAGATAACTGATGACATTATTTGACAAAACTTCCTGGGATGGAAATGAAACATTTAGTATATTATATACATGTTTATATATATATATATATATAAATATATATAATATATATAGTATATAAATAGTATTTATATAGTATATATAGTATATATACTATATATAGTATATTTAGTAAATATACTATATATAATATATACTATATATACCATGTTTAGTATATCAAAAAACTTGAAGTGATTAAAAGGGCTGTGTTTCTTTCTCAAAAAGCATTTAAGACATATTAAAAAGCTTTGGTAACCCACCATTGGTGGTAGGTACATACTGAGAATAGGTCTGTTTTCCCCCAGTTTTTTACTTGTTCGTCTGAGCACTCTTACAACGATGCCTGCATTTCCCCCCAAAGGTGGCTGCTTTTCACACGTTCTAACCTACATAAATTCTTAATGTTTTACTATACTTTTTGCAGTGGAGATGTTATTGGTTAGATAATAAGAAAAAATCCGAGTTCTACCATGTAATGTGCATTTTTTTGTACCTTATGAGAATATTGAATAGACTTCATTATTTTTTTCAATACAAGTCTGAATTTTACCATTTGATTACCTGAACCAAAAGCATTTCAATTTGCCATCCATCACCCTGACCAGTGTAAAATGCTGAATATTCAGATTAAATTGGAACTTTTTTTCTATGAATAAGGAATTTGATTCAATTCTGTAATATACAGTGTCTCTGGGGAGAGGAAATTGAGCTGAAGGTCGCTGAAGGCAAGTGAGAAAATTGTATTATCCAAATACAAAATTCTTTTTCTTATCATCAAAACCTGAAATACAGCCATGGGGAATAAGGGGGTCAAGAGAGAATTCAATTAGAGATGAAAATGGAAAAGGTGCATTTTTCAACTTACCTTTCATTTTTCCAAACAAGTGGCAGCAGTGAGCTGTATAGGGACAATGAAATATTTGTCAAGCAGTTTAAATTTTTTTTAAAAAGTATAAATCAGAAAACATTCTCAATCAGTTATAGAGTAAAAGTCCATATGAACATGGAATGGCCAATTCTTCATAGCCTTAACCATTGCAGTTTTAGCTTGTTCATCAGTGGTGGGGAGAGGTAATGAATATCTAATTATTACAATTTGTATGGAGATATCTCAGAAATTCTTATTCTGTGTCTGTACTTGTTAGTTTAGTTTGCAGTCATTTCCTAAACATTTATTCTTTCCAAGAAAAAGTCACTATGATATTTACAAAAACCTTTCTGTATTTGGCAAGTGGTAATTTTTAATAATTTGTCATTACATAATCATTTAATGGGCTTTCTAGTTCAAAAAGATGGTGTCATATATAACCAAACATTCAAATATATTTTAATTCTGAGGAGCCTTTCATTCATATTGCAAATAACAGTTCTGAATTTGGGTTTTCTCCAGTATTGGCTAAAACTTAGTGAAGTTTTTCTCATAATCTATAAAAAGTAATTTGAAAGTGTCGTTACTCTTGAAGACAAATGCAGTCATCTCTGAGCAATAACCTGGAAGGAAAATCTTCAAACACAGTGTAATACTTCAAATCTGATAAGTGCCTTTTTGGTGTATTTGTAATGCTGTATAATTACCAAGTTATGAATGCCCTATCCCTCTCTGGAAGTGTTCAGCACCAGGTTGGATGGAGCTCGGAGTAACCTGGTCTGCCTACGGCAGGAGGATTGGAACTAGATGGTTTTTCAGGTCCCTTTCAACCCAAGCCATTCTATGATTCTATGATTAAAAGCATGTCATATTCACTATGAAGCTATTCAACAAAATAGCATCCTTTTAAAGAACTGAACTTTTCAATCCCATCCCTTCTCTAGTGCTGCAAGGTTTGTTCATGCAGATGCGAAATGAAACCTTTTGCCTCTTTGTGAGCACATGGAGTTGGTATTCTTTGGAATTAGAAAGGATGCAGTACCCAGCAAATCTCTGAACATGACAGAGTTCAGAGAGATGAATTGTTTTCTACCAAATTGAAAGGTCTTTAAAAAAATTGCTGGCTGAGCATTCTCTAAATTCTCCTTTTCTTGTTCCATGGGACAGGAATTTCAATTTTAGGTTTTTTTTGTTTTTTTTTTTTTTTTAAATGTAAACCCAAATTATGTTTCAATTTTTTTTGCTCTGTTTCATATAAAATATAGTGGTCTATGTTATAGACATAGAAATGAGCTGGAGTGAGAATTCATTTTCTGTACATTTTTAAAAGATTTTGTTATGAGCCTGTCTGCATTTTTAAGTGCCAGAACATCTCTGTAAGCCTAGTGCCTAATAGATTCAGTGGTTTTCAGTGGAAGTGAAAGGACTCTCCTGTTCAGATTGGATTGCAAGATTGGGTCTTTGTAAAACAAAATGCCTACTGGATGGAGCAGGATTGTCTGCATGCTACTTACATAACACGATATGAATAATATTTTTTTAAAGTGACAAAGTGTTTTATATTTTATATCTAATGGAATAAGGCTTACTATAATTTTCATTTTAGCCTGTCACAGGAACAAGAATTTCATCTACAGTTGCTGAATTTTTCAAAGTGAAGGAAAAAGAACATTACATAGGTAAGATTATTCAGTCTGGTTCTGTTTGAATCTACTGAACTTCCTTCTATTTGACAAAATGTAAAATTAATGTTTTTTGGAATCTGGGGACTTCAATAACCTAAGAAAATTAAAAAAGAAAGGAAGTTTTTACTGAATTGAAAGAGGTTGTTAGAAGAAAATCAACCTCTGGTAAAGGGAAGGGAAGAAAAATGATAAAGAGTAATCACATTGACAAATCTCAACCATTATGGAAACAAGTAGGTCAAAAGAGTTGTTCAAAACAATATACCTTTGGAGTATATATTATCAAAATCATCACTAATTCTTTAGGCAGAAAGACACCTGAGATCAAACAAATGCTAATTTGTAAATAACTGTTAAACAGCTACTTGGGTAATGGGAAAAAAAGAATATATATAGTGCAGAAAATTAAACCAAGATTATTTGATTGAAAAGATAGTATACCAAAATATAAAAGTAAATGTAAAATGCAATTTGATTTTTCAAAATAAACTAAAGCCTCAATGTTTGGGAATCAAGTTTTGTTGGATAAATCTTCTGTAGAAATTTGATTATTAAATCCTAAAATATGGGAAAGGAAGCTAAAACCAATGTCAACCATTTGGACTGTAGAGGGGAGCTTCCTTTTCTGACTAACTTTTATGGACTGCTGGAGAATGCAGCAAAATAGAAGTTATGCAGTAAAGTGGCAGTCAGGCAGAAGCAAGATGTAACAGCAAACCTTCACTTCCCCTCAGAGGTATCGCTTTAAAAACAAATGGGTCAGAAGATGTAGGCAACAAAGGAGGAAAAGGTTTATACAAAGGCTTTAAGCATGATTTGCAAGATGTAAGATAGATACTGGAGATCTTCAGCTCAGGTGATCTCAGTGGGAGTTGAGGCTGGGTACCAACTTGCACTTGCAAGACCAAACCAATGATGTAAAAGGTCACATGTATTTGTTACCTTATTGCAGACAGATAATTTGAATGGGGAAACATTGCTTGAAAGTTCAGCCTAATGGCTGCACTGTAGTAAAGTGAAGGAGCTGTGTTGACTAGGCAAGAGACTGACCTACTTAATCAAATACCTTTGGGAAGACTTTTTAAATATCAAAACCCTTTTCCATACAATGTTAGGGTTGTGATATTAGGCATTCAATAATCAGGAGTTCCCAATGGGTAAGGTAGTAAGCTCAGCTCAGCCCTATTGTTTTTCTCCATATAGAAAAGATTACACAGATGGAACAGGAGGCAAGTACTTTACTAAACCAACATGTGCATGTGGAACTGCCTGTCCCCAGGGTTCTGGGCATCATTAGAGACAAGCTGCATGTTCAATTGCTTTTGAACATTCTAAATCACTTTTGACCATTCTACATCATGGACTGCAGGCCAGGGGATGCACTAGGCTCCTTAGAGCTATCCCAAATGCTAGCCTTCCTTCTCGAGACTATGTCACTCTTGGAGAAGAAAGAGAATGGAGGGATAAAAGTATAAAAAGTAGTCTCTGTCCCTCATATGACCTCTGCTGGACTCCCATAAAACAAGCATCAATGCTTAAGAGGATGGGACTATCCTTTCTAATGTAGTCCTTTAATTTGCTTTTGTTTTATCTGTGATGAATTTAGATAAGCCAAATATTTAGAAAAGTGCTCAAAGAGTAGAAGAGATATTTTTGGTGAAGGATGCTTGAAACTCACTTGAGTAGATGAAAGTTTTCTATGACTGTGCTGGCACATATGACACAAATCTGTTTTTCTCTGAAGATTTCAACTTTAGCAGCTTACAGACACTGTTGGTGTGGCAGACCAGGGTATGCTGACCAAAGGAACCATTCCAGCTCCCCTTGATATTGCTGGAAGAGTAATCTTTGACTTTAAAGGTGCAGGGGTTTAGCCAGCAGTATGCAGCTGTGTACTCCCTGAGTATAAAGGAATTTCCTAACCACATGTCAACGCCATGATTTCTGAACAGCTGAGTTCACTGCAAATGGTATGGAGCATTACAGAATACCTGGTGGAAAAAGGGTCTGCCCAGGTGATTGTGATATGAAACCTACTCTGGTAAGAGGAATGCATCAGTTATCACAGTGTATTTTGGATCAGAGTCTAAAAGAGATGTTGAATACCTTGATATACCAATGACTTCAGCAATACTTAATGTTTTGACCAGCAGGATATTGCTTTACCAAGACAGAGAGGCATAGCAGAAGGTAATTTTACTCAGTAAAATATAAGTGGAATAAAGGCAGGCAGAAGCTGCCAGAACTGGGTAGCCATACTTCATGGACTTGTTCATCTATTTAACAGAAATTTGCATAATGGCATCTTCCTTCCCCTTTCTCCATTTTTATAACTCTTCAATACCAGGGAAATATGTTAACATGAATATCACTGTATTTCTTTTATTTATAAGAACAAACCTCTTTTCTTTCAACTGCAGATCCATTATTGCAACAGTAAACAAGAAAAGAGGGATCAATTTTAAACTGATAAACTGAAAATTTTGACTAGGTAGAATAAATTATGTTGAGGTTGCTTGCTCAGAACAGATCAGGAGAAGCCAGTACTTGTGTTTATTGAACTCTTCTAATGAACTCACAAAGCCTTGTTTTAGTTTTTTTAAATAACAACAAATTGGGTACTGTGATATGCACATATACATATTGACAGTTAAAATTGAACTCATTCTCCCCCATGCATGAGTATGTAAACATGTAATAATCATTTTACATACAGAACAGCTGAAAAGCCCAGAGAGAGTCTGGCTCCAGCAGAGCTTTTCCTGTTTACTTTGTTGTCTGTTGGATTGTGGGCTTATTAAAATGCAGCTATAATTTGGTAAAACTCTCAAGTAGAATTTGTCCAAGAGGTTGCTTTGCACAAGTGCACAGTCCAATGATTAGTTTGGCCTTGGGAGAAAGAAATACATATAAAAAAATAAAACCAATAATATAAATAGGTTATATGAGTGTATTGCAGAATAGTCTGTTTAAGAAAAGACACCAGATTGGTAGAATTTCCACACTAAATTATTTTGATACCCATGTCTTACAAAAAGAGAAGCAGCATCACTTTCTTTCTTCTCTGCTTTACAAGGATATAAGAACCAAAGCAGAATCCTCTTCAGGCCATACATTTTATTTACCACAGTCTGATTGCCAAAGACAGAATTCAGCTGAGGGTAATACATATGCATGATGATGGACTTGTCATCCTTACCTAGTGGGAAGGGAGGTACGGGATGGGAAAAGCGAAAGGGAAAAAGTAAGCACCAGCTGAAAACTCTTTGAATTTTGAACTCCAGGTGATGTTGTACAGGATAGGACTTTGAAAGCATCCTCTTCGGATATGAGAGATGGGGAAATCTAGAAAACCTAGAGTAGATCAAACCCATACTGGTGGGTCCATAGTTAAGTACAAAAGCTTGTACTTGTGGGCAAGGTACTGATAGATGTAGAAGGCAGAAGCCTATTAAGCTTTGGAAAACTCCTTGTATTCTCTAATGACCATGCTACTGTCTGCTGAAGAAAGAACATGAAAATTATATTGCTAGAGATGTGTGCAGAGACTCCTCAGGGGTAGCTCTGTGCAGTTCATCAAGTAAAACCTCCCTTCTTGCCATCCCCAAAGGCTGAAACACAGTTACTTGAAGGGGCTTTTAGATAAACAGATCATAAAACACTCATCAGTGTGTATGCTACTGATATAATTTTAAGTGTTTTGCTTAAAAATACATAACTGTGAATATTGAACTCCTTAGACAACTCCTCTGAGGATGAATAAGAAAACTTCAAATTCATCTGTTCTAAATAACTTGAGATGTAAAGGATCTGTGTATGTTACCTCTACCTGTTCCTCTTCATTCTGTAGAAACTAGATGAAATAATTCTAGCCATATTAAAGAAGTGAAGCCCTAGAGTCTCTAAAGGCCTCACAGGTGAATTTTATTTTGAAATAAAGAGTATGAGAAAATTCTTCTCCATTTTCCGGAGTCTTCACTTCTTAACAGTTGGAGACTTGTATTAACCTCACTTACGATCTTGACCTCAGTTGCAAGACAACTCTTCCAAATCCTGATATAGAAAATCTCCTATTACTGCTACAGCTAAAGGACCCATTTTCTTTCTCTGTAGGAGCTGGTGTGTGTGCTTATCCTGTCTTTCAGGAAATGGGAATGATGCGAATGTGCTAAAGGGAAAGGATTTTCTTGCTTCTTCTCCTCTTTGGCACCTGCACATGCCAGAGGCTGTGCACATACTGTATCTGGCATGCTGCAGTGCCTCTAGGTCACATTTGTTGTGATACACTATGTCGTCAGCACTACAAAATTCCTGAATGTTTGCTGGGGATATTAGATTTGCTCTTTCTGAAATGAAGCTTATAAACTGCATGACCAGCTATTAGGAGAAGGCATGCAGTATATTTGTAGCTGTAAGTTAAGAAAAATCTATATATATATATATTTTTTTTTTTTTTCCTATTCACTGAAGGGGGAATCACCTCTCTCCTCCTCATCAAATCCAATGCATCAGATAGATATCTCCCTCTCAAATATTAATGACATAGTACAAATACTCTCCTATCATACAAAAAGACATGTGCCGGCCTCTATTTTTCCTTGTAATGTTTCATAACCCGTTTCATTTACTTAAAATGTGTAGTGATTTCAAAATCACAACAGAATTTTTGTATTATTTGTGATGGGTTATGCAGCATTAAAATGAGCAATTCCAATCTGGTGCTTTAATTATTTTCTCTTTTAATAGAAATTTCAGCCTTGAACTACTTGTGAGGCAGTAATGTGTGTATCTTCATGACTGACTGACTGTGATGCTGGGTGTTGTTACTGTTTTCAAGGTAGTTGAAATGTATTTGCTGTAGTTCAGCAATGTATTTATGGCAAATCAGGTCAATGATATGGTGGAGACACATAAAACTGTCTTAAAAAGCACTCATAAAAGACTTTTTTTCCAAGTAACTAGTGGTATCTATATCTCTTACAGCAGAGTATTCCTTGCTCTGAATGTCTAAATAAAACCCATGACTGTGCAGAGGAGTGATTTTTGAATGCTTCATCGGTCTGGACTATATATTCTCTCGAAGTGCAATACTGTCTTGGTGGTCTACTGAAAAAGCATTTTCCTTTCCTTTTGTGCTATTTCATAATATAGCTATAAAAGGGAGTATTACAATATTCTTGCAACATAACTGTTCCTTGTAATGCAATGCATATGAAGTGCAGTCTGAAAAGATACCATGAAACAAGAAGTCCATTTTCCATGTGGCAAAACTTACTGTCACAGTGGGTTTAGTTGTTGAATGCTGAGTAGAAATGTTGTTACATATATCTGACAAACAAAGGGGCAAGTTTTATTATTCCTAGGCCATGTACAAGTGAATGTAATATTTAGCAAAGGTGATTTTATATTTGTATGAACAGAAAACATTTTCCTGACTGTTTGACTCACGTAAAACAAAGATGTGCATTATGGCATCTCAACACTGTCTGGTCTTAGCAGGAGGCCCTGAGAGGTATGTAAGAGAGCAAACGGGGAAAGAGTTGGTCAAAGATATATGACAAATTATGAACTGCATGTCTATGTGTCCAGAAGTTATTGCAAAACCAACATCCCTGCTCATGTAATGGTATTAGTATCTATTGATTTTTGTGGCAGAGAGAATGACAGAGGAATAGTGCACGGAAAATGAAGGAAAAAAAAAATAATGCATTTAAAAGCAGCCTTGCTTTTATAGAGGTGATAGAGGGAGGAGGAAAATTAAAGATGTCGAAGTCTTTATCATTAAATGCTGTAGAAATGTACTATGTTTTCTTTCTCACACGTACACTGTACATAGCAAATACCGTACCAAGGCTCCTTTCCCCCTCTTTTGAACCTCAAACAGCGTTTGCCACTGATACACTCAAGACTTTGTTGAAAGTGAGAGGCAGAGAAGCACTAACAAGCCCTAACACTAGTGTGCTGTAATGCAAGAGCACAGCGCTGTGGGTTTCTTGTTTTCCTGTGGGTTGCATTTGCTGAAGAAAGGGCAGGATACACATTTGAAATGCAAACATGGCACACATTGGATTCTTGCAATGTCCACCTGGGTGTGAAAGATTTCGGAAATTTGAGTACACCCGTGCTGCTACAAACACATCCAGAATGGATCCACCTATGTTATCCACAGTAGTTTTTGCCAAAAACCTCAGTTGAAACCCAGTTCAGAAATATTGCCTACCTGTAAAGGAAACACTGCTCCAGAGCTGATAACCACTGATTCAGCAGAAACAGTTCACTCTTCCTTTCAAAATAAGAAATTCCCAGAACTGTGTTCCTCTACCTGTAATGTAGCTGATTTATTTACTACTGACATCAATTACTGTCCTTTTTTTGCTTTTTCTCATAATCCTCTGCAGTGTCATGTCATAGCCCTGTAGTCTGTCAATCTTTTACATTTTCTCCACTATTTACCTTCTTATATGAGCAATGATCTGTTTCGTTTGGGACTGTGGCTCCTCAAGGGCTGTGGCTAGTGGTGCTTGCGTGTCATTCAGTCAGTCTTCCTCCTTTGCTGAAAACACTCTTCATGCTCATAGAAATGCACATGCTCATAAATAGTCAAGTGCAATTAATTCTGAGTCATATATGTGGCTTCATTTCTTCGGTTATCTTTTTGTGTGGAAATATCTTTAACAGGGATTATTTGATACTTTGGGGTTTTTTTGCATTTTTCATCTTGGTCTTATACCCTCAGTTTCCTCTATCAGATGGTCATTTAAACTTTAAAAATATGAGGTAACATACTGGAGGTGACCAGATATACATTCTATAGCATAGCTCTGCATACCTAGTAGTCTTCATGCTTAATTCCAGTTAATATATTTTCTGTTGGAAATCACACCCAGGTGATACTTCAGTGAAAGAAATCCTTTTGCAACAGCTGTAAACAAACAAAGAAAAAGGTCCCAATAATAAATCATTGAGATGAGCTCACATGTTAACTAAATGTTTATCTTTTCTTTCCCCACTTAGACTGTCATGAAGGAGAGGAATAAGAACACAATAGATTGTAGAACATTGCAGAGGACAGCATGTACAGGCAGTTTCGTTGTGTTTTCCTACAGTCCTGCTTTCTGCTGCACTTCTGTGAGAGTAGTTTGATCTCAAGGAGAGAAAAAAGTTATTTTGTCAGATCCTGTGGACCAAATTCCAGCCTCAAGCCAACTTGTGCCTCTTTGAGCTGGGGCTCATGTGGTCTGAATCAAGGATGGCAGAAGCAGCAGCCTCCTCTTCCTGTTTCTGAGCAAAAGATGAATGGATGTGGTACCAGATGAAAGGCAATACTGAATCTGGTGGAATTGGTTTATGGGGCAAACTCCACCCAAAATAATTTTATTTGTCTCCCAGCTACAAATGAAATTCATTTGTTTTGCACTTCCTGACAGATTCAAATGTGTCAAAACATTAGGGTCATGAAGGTGGGTGGTTTGCATTGACAACTGTGGTTTTTTGTGGCATACTGGTTTAAATCAGCAGATTTCAAACAGATTTTGTATTGAAGTTTAGGACAGAGTTGAACCTAATTTTCATGCAGAGAGTTGTGGTGTGTGAACAGATTTATATGGCTGGTCAGTAGCTGGAAGCAAAGCCATTAATGTTTGAATGTCTCTGGATGTTATCTGGGTAACTGAAAAAGCAATTAAGTATTTAAGGAACAAAAATCAAATCAAATACAAAATAAAGGCTTAGGGAATTCAGTGATACAAGGGAAGAAGACTTAAGAAATGTTTGAGGAGAAAGCTGCAGTAGAATGGGAAAATAATGTTTAGAGAACATGAGAATTAAACTGAATAAAGTTGAGATCAGCCAGACGACTCCAAGCTCTTAATCTTTAAAGCAATTACAGGTTAAGGGTGCAAGTGCTAGACATTTTTCCTGTATCAACAAGAGATGCAATAATTTAAATTTGGCAGAGGGAAAGATGTGCTAAATAAATGAATGAATGCCTTGCATCAGCTGAAGAGTGTGAGCTTGATCCTAATAGCCCTTTGTAAATTTCAGATGAGAATCTTACATTCTCTTGCAAAGGCCAGATGCCAGAATGATAGTGCTTCTTAGGGAAAACAGAAAGGCAATTAAATAAACTATGTATGAAAATTGTAGCATAATTTATAAGGACAAGAGGTAAAACTGGATATATTGTTCTTATTTGCATGTCAAATGCAAACCGAACATCTGGCATCACATGAGATTTCTAGCATATCGATAATCTACCAGATGAAAGGGAAACATAAGGCTGATGGTTGAGTTGGATACACCTATTCATAAGTGAAGTTTGTTTAATGGCTAGTGGCAAGGAACTAGTATATATTTATTTTGCTTATTTGTGTTTGATTTGTGTGTGTAACTACAGCTTGTTTCATTGACAAATACTGCTAAAAGGTGTGGTGTTTTACCTCTGAGTTTTAGGTTCCAATAAGGTGCAAAAACTAGATCTTTAAGGGCAACTTAAAATACACTTTTTCTCTGGGGATATTAATTATGGAGATTTATGATGTATATAATTTATAAAAGTACATATGTATGAAACGCTTTAACTACACTGTTCATGGAAATTTGTTATTATAATGTACAATTAGTATCTAAGTTCTTGAATGCTATTCTCCCATTTTTGATATTGAAAGCATTCTGTTTAAGGAAAACTTCTCTTATAATACAACAGATGAACTCTTTGCAGCAACTTTACTTAGTCTCCATAAGATTTATAAATGCATTTACACTATGGGTCTGCTTTTTTATGTTGGGATATTATGGTACATTACATTCAGCTATCTAGGTCAAATCATATTAGTTATTTATATTTAATAGGTTTAAAACGAGTTTGAGCATTTGGTGTGTACATTTTTCCTGAGGTAACAAGTTGAATGGCAGTGCAGATACCATGTAGGTCTGTTGGTTGTCATGGCGCTCAGTGCAAAGGAGCAGAGCTATCTCAGCCCCATGCTGAGGGAATTAAAAATGAAAATGAGAAAGATTAGGTAATGTAATGTTGATTTTTCTTGTGATTTCCACTTCCTCTGAGAAAAACAAATGCAATATTTTTAATCTCAGATAAAATCTCTCAGATACTCTTGGTATTTAGAGATGTCAGCATTTTGTGTGACAGCTTATTTCTAGCTTGACCGCATTTCTGTTTATAAACCATCATTGGAGGTTTATAATGGAAGGAGATGATGCTCCAGGTAATATGTGCACCCTGCCTATAGTGATACTCTAGAAACTAGCCCGATATAACTCAGATAAGATTACTTCTGGACTCTGTGGTGTTTTGCTCTCTGTCTCACCCTTTTCTGTGACTTCCCTCATGCCAGCACAGCCAGCCAAAGCATCTCCAGAAGCTGCTCCTACAGCAGCTGGTGTTGTATGGCACGTGTAGTATGTGGGGGGCTACAGCTCCCTTACCTGCCTGCTGCTGCTCAGCCAGCCCTGGATGCAGCTCAAACCAGACACTGCACTCTGCACACTGTTGTTTTCCTGCCCCTTATTTATGAAGTGCAGTTAAAGGAGCCTCAGATGATATACACTAATTTATAGTAATCCCTCAAGAGATGCTCATAGGTATCATCTAGGGAAGAAGAGTTTTTGACTTATATCTCCAGTGGTTTGGGGTGGGGAAATGTGGAGATCCAGGTATTTGCAGATCACATGCCTTGTGGAAGCTTTTGTCAGCATGAAAGCCTTTTTTTTTAAAATTAGCTGGGGACCAGTTGCCAAAGAGTAGGAATAACCTAAGCATAGAAGCCATGCTGGAAGACTTCCAGATAGAAATCATGTAACAGTCCAGAAGGATGTTCAACTTCCACAAGTTTTCTATTCTGTCTCTGGTCTCAATTTTTTTATATCTGCTGTCCAAAACACAAGTTCTCCCATAAATGTAGAAATTGCTGTCTTGATGTCAGGTGATAGGAAAAATAGAGAAGAAATGGGTTAGTCTGGGAGTGGTGAAACTTTTGAAGATCTTCATATGGTTAAGAACCACCTGCACCTTTCCCCCTCTGTGCCCAGAACCTCATCCCCAGAGGCTACCATCCTGGTCACTATACTCCAGATATTTAGTAGCCTGTGGACAATGGATTAGGGTCAAAGAATATGGAAACAGTAATCTTAGTGGTTAGTCTACAATACTCTCATAGCCTCAATCTGCTCTGCAGTACAAGAGTATAAAAATGTTAACAAGTGTTCAACTCATCTCCAAATTACCAGCAGCATGATCCTACAGGATTTCCTTTTCCCCTGGTACATTTGCAAATATGTATTTACATTTACTGGATAGAAGTCAGTGACAAGAATGATCTGAAATGAATTGTGAAATGTGCTGCTTTGAACACTCAGCATCATAGGGGAAACAGAGTAACCAGGGAGCAATCTATCCAGGATGCTGCCAGGCCAGGCTGCAGAAGGATGACAATCTATTTTCATTAAAGATATTTAATAATTTTCTGAAAAAATAAATGTAAAAAATAAGTCAGGAAATATGAATGTTATTATTGATTAAGCTTTTGAAGGGAAATTTTTCTCAATAAAGGAAACTGTATTTTCTGCTCATTCTTTTTCTTGTGTTTTCATTAAGCAATTTAATATGTCTGAATCTTACTTTATGTTGTATTTCCTCTTTATTACTTTATATTACATCTCTGTGTTCAGAGAATGAATGATATAATGCCTGGCTAGAAAGAAAGTATGCCTTCTGTTCAAATGTATAATAATTTCAGACCAACTTTACGCTTTTTATTGGGGAAAAAGTTATTAAAAAGCCCATAAGGTGTGTTTGTTTTCTTTTTGATCAGAAACTTTGGTACTCAGGTTTTTCTATTTCCTATCCAGAAATAAAAAGGTGCTCTGTCTGTTCTGTAAAGGCCCTCTGTTGCACTGTTAAAGTCAATGGGAAATTTACCCCTAACTTTGATGGGAATGCTACCAGACCCTGTATTTATAGCAGAGGGCAGTATTCATCTTGGCTTAATGGAAAAGATGTGCATTTCAAATATCTGGCAGTCATTCTTGCTTGGTTTTTCTAACCAGTCAAAATGCATGTAGCAGTGCTTCCTCAAGACAAATTAAAAAAAAACCCAAACAAAAACATTATCAGTTTTGAATTTCTAAATCCGGATTTCTAAAGAAAACAAATTTTAAAATGCAGTTTTTCTTACCATATATTTTTCTTGCAGAGGTATTGCTGTGGTAATGACTATTTAAAAAAGAATAAAAAGAGGCATATGCTCTAAGAAAATGTTGTTTAAGCCAGCCTGAGACAAATAAATTCTCCAAAGAAAAAGCTCTTTTACTTAAGAATCTTCTCTGCTGGATGGTGCACAGTAGTGACAGCATAGGTGTTAATGTATCTTGCTTGTGACATTCTGCCACAGCAAATGTTCCTCTCTGATATCTTGATCATCCATATTATTGACTAAATAGAGGACAAACCTCAGAGTCAAAAAAAAGATTACTTTATCCCAAATTCTTTGGAATTTTGCCATGAACAGACCATTAAAATGATGGAAGATTTGCTTGTGGGAGATGGCCCTTCATAGGAAATGGGGTTCCTGAAGACTGGGGCTACTTCATATTTCAAATTAACTTGTTTCATTGAAAGTACAATAAAAAAACTTGGTCTTTTGATCAAAGTTTTTTCCTCTCATCTACTTAAAATAAAGGTCTTTTTATGTTAACAACCTGGATATCATAATAGCAGGAAGAGCCCAGTAAGAATAGACAGGTGTAGCAGCACCTAGCAATGACAAACAATAAGCCTGCAAATATTAATGTGCAGCTGTAGAGTTCCAAGAAAAACTATAGCATGTGAACTAATTAGCAGTCTTATGTGGTATCTTCAGAACACCTTTGGGAGTTTCTAAACAGAGTTGAAGTATATGACTGAAAGTTGTCCATACTGGCATGCAGTGAAGGGAGGCAGGTGCTGAACATTTAGCATAGAATTCAATCACAAATTTGCTGTAGATTTCAACAGGAATTGAATTTGTGTCTTTAAAAGTAAGCTTATATGACTACTGCAGAGGGTATCACCTTATAAAACAGTGTCTGTATAAAAAAGTACTATGCTCTGTTAAAAATATGTATTAATAGTTTGGAAACCTGGGGAGATTCCCTCATCCACAGTCATGGTCCTTCACCGAAGGAAGTGTTAATAAATGTAACAATGTCTAGTCAAATTTATGGGTTTTCATGCTAAGCACATATTTTATGGAGTTAAACATACTTTTTCTTTCTGTAAGAGAATGAGATGATAGAAGACATTCTGTGACTGCTTCAGCAAGGAACAGAAAAATCTGGATCTAGTCCCAATAATAAAATAAAAAATAGAAATATGGATTCAGATGGAAAAGGAAGTTCATGCTTCTTCTGACCTCTGTTCCAGAAAGAATTCAGGAAAGTTGCTTTTCAAATTCAATCATTTTCTTTGCGTGAAGAATAAAATCCCACTTCAGTTCAGCAAAGCAGCTAAGCCTGTGCTGGAGTTCTGTTAAGAATTTGTGAGGTATCATTTCTGGAATTGAACAAAAACGATGAAGTTACATAAACCATTACCCTCGACCAAACATCATCTAATTTAAAGTTTTTAAAAAGTAACATCCCCAAAAATACATATGTACTTCTGCTTGGAAAAAGTGTTTTTCCATTTGTTGCTATCACAAACTGGAAAATTGTGAAACAGATGGTCTTTGAACTATGAAATTGCCTATCAGAACAGTCTCTAGTAGCTGCTCTGCTTTCCACAAAGAGATGGTAGGTCCTGTGGGTGACCTGAGTTTCACCTTGGTTTCTCATTTGTGTGTGAGTGCTTATGAGTGTGGACAGTACCCTCTCCTGGTACTCATTGACATAGTTTGATTAAATTCACATCAGCTGAAGATTTACCTCTTCGAGCTTTTGAAGTATTGCTGTCATGCTTTGTACTCCAGGGGCTGTAGGATGTGCACTGAGGCTCTTTATTTTCAGAAGGCAAAAGTGCTGAGGTGGATGGACAGTGACCTTGCCTTCTGTCCACGTCCCCCAGGCAGTGGTTGCAGCCTTGAGCATGTGATGTAGCATCTCATCCTTGAGACAGTAGCATGACATTCTCTCTTTCCCTCCCGGGTAAGTCGGTGCCCCCAGGGTGTTCCAGTAGCAGCACAGAAAATGGAGCCAGAGCGAGGGGCTGGATGTGGGTTTTGGCTGGGGCAGTCGGGTCCTCTGCTGGGCAACCCAGTGTCTGCCTGGGGCTGTTGCCATATGGTGATTTGGACTTGTCTATCCTGCCTGGGGAGAGTTTAATGGTGGGGATGTGAGAGAGAATAGTCCCTGGGCTGTTTTATTTAGGAGTTGAGGCAGGACAGGATAGGACAGTTTTCCTGGTCCTAGCAACAGTGTAGATGTGGCAAGACGTCATTTACATTGTAGAAAATAATCTGTGTGTAATTTAGATAAACACATTTGTTCAGGTTCTTATGGTTAAGGAGCCAAATTCTTCCATTTGCAAATGAAACTCAAAAATACTGGGAATTGTCCAGTATTTTGCTCCTTGCTTGTTGCTGGAAGAGAGAGTTTTTGTCAACAAATACTTGAGAAATTGCACTACTTATGGGTGCTGCTGTGCCTGCAGCGAGGCACATCCCTCACAAGTCCCCTGGGAGCAGCAGCCTGGCGTTGTCCTCATCCCGTGCCACCTGGCTGCCCATGTGACCACCAAGTGTCATACAAAGCAAGTGAATTTGGAAACTTGCCGTGTGTAAATACCTTCTTGATGGCTTAGCCCCAGTAATTGATATTGCAAAACTTCTGAGAGGTCCCAGAGCACAGATTAGGCACAAGTACCTGCTTCTGTGTAAGCCACTTTCCTTTGTTGGTAATGGCTTGTGCCAGAGGGTTGGTGTTTTACTGGTGGTTAAAGCTCAGTTGTGGAAACTCATTTAATTTCCTTGAGAGGAAAGCAAAAAGCATGAGAATGCAGTAGGTTGGGCAAGAAACCTCCCCCAGCAGGGAAGGAATCATGTGCTGCACTATGCATTCAACAACCTTTTTCATTATTATTTTTCACAGTTAAATAAAATTATTTTTGAAGAAAACACCAAGGGGAAAGTGTGAGCTGAACAGTTTAGGAATGCTGAAAATGACACTAGAAAAATCACTTGATTACTTAGAGGAATGGAAATAACCACACCAACCAAGCTTCTATAATTCATACCAGGATAAAAATACATATAAACCTCTACTTTCCCAGTTAATAAGATGACAGTGACTTTACAAGGCAGCCTTGTCACAGATAAACTGATATGTAAATGAAAATCCATACTGGTAAATGGTATTCTTGACATGAGATGATTTCAATACAATTCAAGTGAAATTCAAGTATATAGACAAGGAAGGTGAAGCACAGATTATTGAATGATGTACTCAAGTCATTGAGGAAACGTTGTCAAAACTGGCAGTCAGTTTTAGGGAGGCAAATCCTTCTTAATAATTTCAACTACTCACAGCTAAGAAACTCTGGATTTCCTTGAAGCTAGTTATAACAGATTTGAAGATTTTGGTTTTGAAAAACAATGTCAAGACCAGCTGGCTTCAGGCAATTTCTTGTGTTTAATTGTCAGTTTATTTAACCCCTTCTTACACCTCCTTTATGAACCTCAGTTCAATTTATAAGGAAATAATGCCTTTCCAAATAGAAAATATCTGTTGTATTTGGCAAATGAGCATACAAGGTGTTGATGCTTCTGAAAAAATATTGAGAAGTGTTTTGACATTTTTGACATTTCTTCTTCATTTTTTTGTATCTAAAACAGTCTGTAAGAATTTATTTGACTTGACAAATATTCTCACTGCTTAGAAGATCAGTTTATGCCAAATTTACTGTTTAGTGATGCTACTTTCTGCTGATCTACAGCTCAGCCTTATTTAACATAGTTAACTAAAGTTAACTATAAGACAACACAAGTTAACCATTGTGCTTTCATGAAATATGTCTGTCTTAAAGCCTTAGATCCTTGGAGCAAGTGTCTGTGCAAGACAACCTGTTTTCATTAACAAAAGCAGAATGATTTTTTAAGTCTTAGGCATGAAGGAAACACTTAAAAATGGGATGGAAGTACATTTGAATCCATGGTTTCCAAAGACCAGAATGCAAACATCTCATGTTGACTGTTTCAAGGGCTTGCCATTTTTAGATAGAAAATTAATTTCTAGAAATCATGAAAAAAATTTATGAAGCTGGGGTTTGTCATCATGCAATTGAAGGGTTGAGCTGGACTTTGATGGAGGTAACAAATCAGGAAAAAGAAAAAAAGAGGAAAGGCAATGCCCCACTCATCAAAAGAAAAGGAGGTTTTCATTGTCTCAGTGCACTCTGGAACCTGAAAATTTTTATGTGTGAGTTTATGTTATGCGTAACAGAGGTCCTAATAAGTTTTCCTGTAAGAGGTTTTTAGGCAGCTCCAGAGGAATGTGGAGTTGACTTCATATTGTACCTTTGTACAGCAAGTATCTCCCTCATAGCCCATTGTGGCCTGGGTGTTCAGTCCTGCAAGCCATGGGATGCATGGGCAATGCTGGGACGATGTGAGAAAGAGTGTCCCTGATGCATGAAATTATTCCTAGCAGCTATTATATTAGTGTGTTTGGTATGGTCTTTAGTGTCTCTTCTAAAAATAATTTGCATGCAAAACCAGCACAATACTTTACTGACTTATATTGTGTAACACACTTTTCCAGGAGTAATTGAATATAAACATAAACACACATATGTGCACGCCACCTCCCTTTTCTTATGAGATCGTTACTGTTATTATTTTATGGTGGTTTCTTATAAGCTCCCTCAGGCACACTAGCTTATTAATTTTATTTCTGTAGTCCTAAGTTCTTAATTTTATGATTTTTGGCCCTTATTCAAAAAAGTACTTAAGGAAAATCTTAGTGAAGTTTCTGCAGAAGCATACAGAATTAGTATAGGTTTTAGGTGAAAGGAAAAGATACAGGAAAAATATGACTCTTACAATTCTGTGCCTCTGTGCCTTACAAAAACTCAACTGTGTATACAAATAATTGTGTTTTTTTAGAGATACCACAGCAGTATAGGTTAGAGCTGCCTGGATGCTGCAGTGTAAGAGCTTGGAAGAAATTTGGTTGCACTCCTCTTGCATTTGACAATGTCTGCTGGCCTCTTAAACTGTGGCTTGTCAATTACATTGGATTTGTTAATGTCTGGGTTTGGGGCTAAGTAATGTGTAATGCAATATTAATGTAAAGAGCTATTATTATTATCTATTTGTATCTTCTCTCATTAAATTTTATCATCCAATCAAGAAGGACAAATGTCGGACTATTGATCTAAGGTATGAATCACCCAGAATAAATTACAAATGTCAAATATTCAAAGTAAATGATCCAGGCAAACCAACTCCTCTTTGTCCAAGCTGTTTGCAGCAATTTATAAACAAAAACATCAGTAGAAATAAGAGCAAAGAAATATACTTTATGTATCAGATACTTTATTTGTAATTAAAATCAAGTTTGAAGTGACCCATTGAGTCTGACTCCCTGCTCTTTGCAGGACTACCTAGAATTAGAATATATGATCAATTCTGCAGGAGATGTTATTTTGGGAATTGTTAGAAGATATTTAGCTGTAGAATGCATTATTTGACTAGAATGGCCTGGCTCAAATCTTCTCCATGCCTCAGAGGGACCAGATTAATCTGTGAGCTCTGCAGTAAGAATAAATCCCTTTGAGCATACTGAACGGCAAATTCAGCCCAAGGGAAGCTCACATCCTTCACAGTCAGGACCAATCTCCAGTTAGTAACAAACAGCTGAGATCCATCCTTTACATATACTTAGCTAAAGTCTGGAAATTTGTTAGAACAAAACTTCCTGAGAATGTCACTTCATGTCTCTCTGGTGTATCAAGAGAAAAATAGTGCACTAACCATTAGGATCTAAATCTACTCCAAGCACTCACTTTAAAGAGATATCATTTATTAGAACAATAGAAAATTTATTGCAATCAGAGTAGGGAATAAAATGAAGCAGCATCGTGATTTCCATGGCCATACCAGTCTGGGATTCCTAAATAGAAAATGCTATTCCATTTTCTTTCATTAGCAGGGTGACATTACATAGCAGAATAAGGGAAACTCCATAAGCAATGCACAACACCTGCCCTACACCCTTGATGTGAGACATGGCAGCCAAAAAGATATTGCTCTGTGGAAGAATATAGGTTCCTAAAGAGCACTTAAATGAGAGTTATTTTGCATTCCCTTGGCCACAGTGTAGGGGAAGTGACAGAAAAAGTGCAGAGTGCTTCACCACATATATGGCCAGTATTGATGTCACCTGTGGTTCTGCCTCTTCTCTGCCATTACTTCTCAATCTTCTCATAACTAAGATATTGCTGTTCAGTATAGTTCATTCTTGTAAGAGGGGTTGTCTAAATGAGGACAAGTCTTGATATACTAGCACACAGTTATGGCACATTAATTTCATTACAGCTGAGTGCTCTTCAGCTTCCCTTGACTGGCACTGGTGCCTAGCCAAGAGCAACTCCTGTGCTGGTAACTGCAGCAGAAGTTCAGCTGTTGCAATCTGCACTGGACACAAGAACTGCATTGTTTGTTCTCCTATTAATTATTTAAGTTGTGTCAATTTTTATATTCATGTGTCAAATTTAATAACCTTTGTAAATCAGGCAAATTATAAAGTAAATTTGTACAATTAAAAGACAGAGATATTTGTAGGTAAGGCTTCAAATCAGGTTCAAGAATGTAAATTGAATTTCTAACTCTGTAATGGTTTTCTGTGCAATTTGAAGCTTTGGTTTCACATTTGTAAAACTGGAATATATTTGTCTCATCCATTTTGATTGTAAATTATTTGAGATTATATCCAGTACTAGGCACAGTTCCAGTTTTCTTCTGAAACTCTTTGGAGCAGTGCAAAGGAATAAATCTGATTCTTTGGGAACACCCAAAACCTCTTGAAGTAAACAAGTTGTTTTGTTTTATTTATTTATTTATTGATTCATTTTTGGTGGTGGGGGTCAGAAACCAGAGTTCTTGAATTAAATTTCTGTGTTGCAGATGAAGCCTCAAACTCTAAAATCTTCCAGACTCACTGATCATGTGACACTTCTTCCCTGTTCTTCTCAGCCAGTATTGAAAACAGGCACTATGTTGTTAAGTAATTTCTTTCTTGGCCTTGTTTTCTGGGGTTGGCCTTAGGGACCAGGGTTTGGATGGGACATATCTTTTAAAAATGGTAGATTAGCACAGCAGTTTTCAAAATGTCACAAAATCTCCATAATTTTTCTGATTCTATTACTTTTACTTCTTTGTTGGTATAAAATTCAGAGCACACCAAACCCTTCTGTTACTGCAGTAGTAAGACAGAGGAACTGCTACCTGTATGTGAAGAGTTGGGGCAATGTTTATTGTTTGCTGGGGCAGGAAAAAATTAAAAGTATTTTATTTTTCCTTAACAAGTTCTGAGGGAATAAAGCATAGCTTGATTTTATAGAAGTGCCCCAAAAATGACTGTTTAACCAGTCTAGCATTTGTCTCAGTCCAACAATGGATAATAATGCTTTGAAGAAAGTGAAGCATGCATGTACAGCCTGGAAGCCGCCTTCCATTAGTTTCCATCTCCATAGGTATATGGGCTTCTAGAAATCATATCCTGCAAAGCATTAGGTACCAGTCATGATTTCTACCTTCACTAACTACAATTTGAGAAACTACATCCATGGGAGACAAGATGGTCCTTACCAATACAAATCAGATTTCATTTTTTTACTCTAGTTGCCATAGTTTTAGGCCTAAGCAATGCAAGGACTGGAATTTTTGATTAGAAGATCAGCAGTGGAGCTCACTGCAGGTGTAAACATGGACAATGAGCTTTTGATTACCTGTGTGAAGATTGAGTTGTGGGTTATCCACTTCCACCTGCCACTTCATTTTTATTATATGTACTGTGTCATTCTTCTTATCAGCTTTTTAAAAATTAAATATATTTACTCTTATTCTTACAACCTGATATGCATCTCTTTTGTATTACCCATGTTATTTCTTTATCTGGATTATTCTGTCTCCAGCCTTCCCCATTGCCCTGGCAATTGAGAGTTAATTATATAAAAGATAATGAAAAAGTGAAATGTGTAATCAGTACAAGATTTTAAGAGCAAAATGAGCATTAGGTTGGTCCATAAGAATGTAATTCTTTGTGCTGTTACAGCAGTTAAAACTGAAGTTATCTAGTAGTGTGTCTAAATGACAAGCTTATAGCAGAGAAGTGTTGCAGGGCTGCCATCTTCACTGGGTGTGGCAAGGGGCTGAGAATGGGCACGCTCAAGCCAGGCCCCTGCTCTGTCATGCTGGGCAGAGCACAGAACGTGGAAGAGATGTTTGTCTGAACAGCTTATGCTGAAAGGCTTTTGGTTTCTGGACATCATACCTGAATAGTTGAGGCAGCCTTGTGGGGTACCACAGGCTTCCCTGACGTGTGTCATCATCAGCATCATCTGTATGTACAAAACTTGTGCTTATTCAAGGAGTATTTTTGCTGATGTTATCTTGCCATTATGAAATGGAGACAATTCATCATATTATCCCTTGTGGAGGGTGTTACTATCCTTGATTAAATACTCTCAAAGCACAGAGTGGAACTGGGCTGCCCATGCTCTGGGACTGGTCCTTCCTGCCTGGACCTTAAGTCCTTGGAGAACATGATCTATCTCCATCCATCTGTTTTCTCCTGTGCAGTATCTAAGGAAGGCCTGTGTCTTTCTGTGCAGTGGCTAGCACAGGAGTTTCTTGTTCAAGACTGCTTGCTTTTGTGGCAGAGAGTACTGGTAGCAGTAACCATATGACAATACAGGTCTAGAAACACAGGATAAAAAAAATTACCCCTCCTTTTGCACTTTTCTTCTCTACAAACCTGACCTACAAACTTGTTAGATGAATGAGCTGTCATCCCTTAGTCCTTGATTTTTTGGTCATGCCTTTCTGATGAAAGGATAAGAAATTTTTTGCTAAGTAAGAGTGCTGTCAAACTTTAGAACGTGCTTTAGTTCTGAATATTTTGTTCTCTGGCTTGTAATTCCCTATGTTTCAGATCTCAATTAGCTGTCTTGCAGAGCCAGCATTGTTAATTCACACCAAGATATTGCTTCTCTTATTTCTTCACTGATTAGCTAATGTAGCTTAATTTCAGTGAGGGGTATGCATGTTAAATGGCCTGCTGCAATCAAAATGCTTTTTAGTTTTGAAGTTTCTTTAATGCTGTTACAAATGTGTTCTTTTGATAACATGTATCTATACTACTGAAAATCCGTTCCTGTAGATCATTTCATTTGTGCAAAATGCAAAAAATGTATGTATAAATAAATTGTGGAACACTGTTGTTTGGCATGAGTTGTGAAAGCCAGAAACTTTACTTATTACAGCTGTAAAAAGAATTCACTGGAGAAATGGATGGCTTGGGAGATGGATAATAGGTAACGGAGAACACAGGATTTCACAACCAGGACATCTGCACAAGTGCAACCCAGAAGTCTAGTCCAGCAAACATTAATATCTCTCCCACAGCAATCCACAAAAGCAAACAAAATATCAGGATGTGCAAGAAATGGAATATAAAATAGTCTGGATAAACAGTGTAGCCATCTGCCCAGAAAAAAAAATCCCAACAAAAAATTACCAATAACAGCAACATATCTGAAAAACCACCTTCTTGGTGCAGGCTAGAAGTTACTTTTCATGCCTTCTTTCTCTTACACAGACTAATTTTAGCTGCTTCTTGTGTGTGGATATGGGTGTTCAAACATCTGTTTCCCTGGGCAGGTACAGCTATATCTATGGGAGAGGGATGCAGGGGGTCTGTGTTGCGGGACGAGGGCACAGACAGGGCTGTGCATCTTCCCTTCCCCAAGTCTTACTCCTCCCTATCTCTGGACACCAGAATGATTAAAGAGCAATAACAGCGTCTGTGTCCACACTCCTCACTTCCAGTCAGCATCTGGCCCCAAAGATCTTGTACATTTTTCCCTAGGGCCCATCCTTCAGCGTTTGCTCAATCTGCTCTTTCTTTGCTGTTTTCTCTCTTCTTCTCCTTGGGCTTCTTTTTCAGATCTATTTCCTATCTGTATTATCCTTCAGAAAGGTAAAAGACAGCAGAGTTCTCCAGAATATAACCTTTGCCTGGTGGCATAGGAAAATTGAAAACTACTGGTTTTCTCTGAGCATACTGGTCAGTACTTTAGCTTGGAAAACTGTTTAATACCACTGTGCTCTTTCTGTCTGGCTCTGTCAGTAGCGGATTGATTCTAACAATCATTTAATCAACTAATTTATGGGCAGTTTTATGTTAGAATGAGGTGGACACTTAGAATTGTAGTCTTAAACAAGCTTGTGGTTTCTTAATCATGCTTAAACCACTGCTCATATTCATCTAGTAATGATTTTGTCCTTTTCCTTCCATTTACTCCTGTTCTCTGAACATCTGGAAGGAAAAAAAAAAAAGTTTATTGCTTAATCTGTTTCCAAGTTAGTATTTGACTTTATGCATTCTTATGTCAGTGACATCCAAGTAAAATGCATTCCTATAAAAACGAGTAGAATAGCACCAGACAGTTCCTAACATGATGTGTTAGGGACTAGTATGTTTTTCTTTGCATCTTGATAGAGGGCTCTGGCTTTTCTCTAACTTTCAGCTCATGATTTTTACCTTCCACTATTCAGGAAGTAGGATAAGTTTAGGGTGGTTATACATCTTCTGAGATAGTTTTCAGAGGCTTTTAATTTTCAAAGTGTACAGGAGGATCAAGGTCACAATGTATGTCCGAGTGTTTCATTATTATGGTGAAAGCCCTTGAAAGTTTCCTGGAATATTTGGCTGTTTTTGAGAGCTGGTCTAGAGAAAATTCCTTGGTTGGAATCTGCAGTCAGTAGACTGGTCTCCAGTATTTTGGAATGCAAGTTAAGTAGTTGCCACTAGATGACAGTATAATCTACTGATACGATACCTAAATCAGCATTTCACTACATTTTAATATTGAAGTTGTTCTTTGCACGAGCAGTTTGCTAGACTTATTTCACTGGATCCAGTCAGAACCCACTGGAATTCAGCAAAATGTGAAATTATCTTTAATTTTTTCCACCCTAAATGCTATTAGCTGGAAGGGCAAAAATATCCATGAGTCCTGGGCAAGTGCTAGAGGACAAGACTTGCAAGAAGTAGACATTCCTAATTACTTAGATGTAATTAATTTCTGGATTTCTCCCTGAGCTCCTGTTAATGCTGCCTGGCATCTCCAGTAGTTATTTTCACTGTGTGTTGTCCTCCTGGCTTGATGGTGCTTTTCTCAGATATTGCTCTCTGAAGGAGAGGAAGAAGTGGTGATTCCCTTTTAACTAGCTGCAGTACAGAAAAGATTCATGCTATGGAAACACTGGCAAACTGGTGTAAAAAGAGACTGAACGTATAGTAATGTTGTTAATCTTACCTGAGTCATGGGTGTATTCTCTTTTGCTCTTATTTAATGACTTGTTTCTCAAAGAGTTAAAGTGTTTCATGTGAAGTTCGACTTCTTGGATAAACAGAAGCAATGATTGTCCTTGTGTTCACCTCACTTATTTCTCTGCCTTGTGCTCTGCAAAAATATTGGATAATATAAAAAACCAGATAATTAAAGAATTTTTTTTGCACTCTTTTAATATGTATGTCTTTCTCAGTTGCAGCTTTGAAATTGAATTGTTTTTTCCAAAACATATTGAGGCAGGATTTAATGCAATGAATATGAGTTTGCTTGTGTGACAGAAGCAGCCTTGCTGTTACAGATGTGGTTGGGACACTCACCTGTGGGTTAGTTTGCCTTCTGCTACACAACTTTTGAAGAAAGCATTACTTCAAAAGCCAAAAGACTTTACTTAATTACTCTAATAATTAAGCTTTGTATGTAGCTGGTATTTGTTTCTAGGCTGCTCAGCGCCATGAGAAAATGAAGTGCCCTATCACAAGAGTCAGCTGTCGTGCAGGTTTTCACTGTATCATAAAAAGCAACAAAAATACAGCTGCCCAAATACTGCAAAGTAAACCCAAGATTTTTTTTCCACTTTATAGTTTCAGGTTTGTTCATGAATTGTGCAACAAGGAGCAGTGAATAGCTGAGAAGTGTCACATGCAAATCCTCTGAGGGGGATGAGAATTAGCAGTACAATAAAACAGACTAGGCAGTCTCCAAGAAGAGCTTCCATTTCCTAACATGATCTTTTGGAAGTCTACCTTTGCCTTCCAAAGATCACCTTTAAAATTTGCCATATAATGTGATACTGATAATGGCAACCTCCTGTAAGACCATTTCCAGATCAAAGTCCTAGCCTAGCAATGACACAGAACTCTGACAGCAATGCTCACCACTAAATAAGTACTTGTGAGAGTTGTCAAATGTTCTTAGCCTAATATTCACATGAATTTCATTTTCCTTGTACTATTGTCCTGGAAGAAGTCATGAGTCTGAAGATATCAATGCTACAAATGTATTTAATTAGAATGACGGGAAATAATCAATATGTGTCCATCAAGCTGAGTAGAAATGGAAAAATTAATGTATTGGGGGAGACTAAGCAGGGATGAGAGTGCACCCACAGACTGTTTATATAGTCTGCTGCTTTATGCTGAGGACCTGTATTTGGCTGAATGGAGAGAACTTTCAAATAAATCACTTAAAAGTGATCAGAGGTACACAGTGGTGTTTCAGAGTCTGTGTTAGAAATGATGCAACAGTTATTTTTCACTCTTGCCTCCCTGCTAATTCTGTCTTCAACAAGAACCTGTTAATGTGGACAGCAACCATAGCCTTTGTTCTGCTGTTTGTGTGTTGATTTTAAAACAGGTTCAGCAGGAGGGATTTGGAAAATGTCTTGTAGCATATCTGTATGTGCAGATTGGGGCTGGAGGAGGAGTGCTCTGTGCATTCTTATGCTTAAAATCAAGTTACTGTTACTGAAAGAACTTCGATGATATATGAGACTAAAAGGGAGTGAGATGCAGGTCTGCATTTTAAAAGTTTTCTTTTAGAATGGGAAAAAAAGGAAGGTTCTGTATTTCTCCTCCTTGCCATTTTCTCGGCTTCTTGTCTACTGTTGAGATGGCACAAGCAATTCTGTGTGCAGTGTCTGCAAATGGCTGAAACAGGACAGTGATAATTTCTGTAGCCTCATTCTGGTTTCCTAAACAATATTTAGAAGAACATTTTTTTCTTGAAAAAGTCTAGCACAAAATTCTGGCTTAAAACATATAGTGACTCCAGCAAAAGGAAAGCATTTTAAAGCAGAGCACCACACACAGCAGTGGCAGGAAGGGGTGGGCCCTGGTCTCTAAAGGTCTACTTGTCGTAATGCTGGGCTTTTCTTCTTTGTGAGCTGCAGCAAAATACCATTGATCAGGCAGAAGAAAGATGTTGGCTGCACTAGAAGAGCAGTCTGAGCTTTGCTTGTGCTTTCTGGAATGCAACAGTACCAAGGATTTTTTTTTAACTTTTAGAAAGGACTAGTATTCAGTAAACAGCAGTGGGGACTTAGGGCAAGAAGTAAGGCAAGAATAAGTAAATGGTGTGACATGATTCACAATGTGTTCCCTTGTGCATTCATGGGGAGAGTAGAAATGCTGGTGTTATTTATTTTCATGAATGGTGATTTTCTTGATAGCACTCCTGTAAGTATTTCACAGGTATCCTCTCCTCACAACTCACCTGCTATTTCTGCAGGCAAATGCAACAAGTAGACCTTCATCACAAGAAAAATGGCTGAGACCAGGATGAGAATTAGGCCAGCAAAATGTTTTCCCATCTTCGTGCATATTTGCTTTCATGTGTGAATGCCATCCAGCCTATTGAAGCCATCTGCCCAGCTCTAGTGCATGTGCCTGTGGAACATTTTCCTCAGCTTCATCTTTAACCTACACATTAAAGTCTGAGACAAAAAAGTAAGCTCTCATGCCAAGTGATGATGTTTATGGGGATATTAGAAGCTGGAAGAGAACACAGTCACATGGCCTTGACAAGCCAGGTGTGCAGGTGGGTTGGAAGTAATTGAATATCCCATAATGCTCAATGTCACATCCCATTTTCTCAGGGAATTCAGAGGTGTAGTTACGCACTACTCTGGCTCATGTTGATAGGCACATAAACCTCATTTTAAGAAAGCATTTGAAGAAAAGGCTTGTTTTCTTGAGAAGCTGTACTGGTGCCTGTTGGGACCTGCAATGTAATGTTACAGGTCAGAATTAGAAATACAACAGGTGAAGAAGCACCTTCCACAACTTTCACCGCCTCTGGATTGAGCTGACAAGGCAGAAGCAATTCTTGAAACAAACCAGCAAAAATCAGACAAAGGAAGGAGGTGCCCCCAATTAAAAAAAAAAAAAAAAAAAAAAAAAAAAAAAAAAAAAAGGAGAAAGATTAAAAATTAGATGGCTGTTTCTCAAAGCACCAAACTCTCCTGTTTTTAGGGGTTCCCTTGGAATTCTACCTTTGTGGATAGCATATGTTGCTTGAAGTGATTGGCTTTTCTGTCCTTGTACATGGTGCATACCTCTAGATTTAGGTAGGGGGGCAAGGACAGACTTTTCTGAACTAAAAATGTTTCCTACCTTTGCTTTGCCTTCACTTGCATACATGTAATTCCTTAAAATGGGAGGGGGCTGAGGAGACACCCCACTATTTCCAGGTGTCCATCTTGTTAACCTTGAACATACTCTTCCAGCTAATTGAACCAAAATACATGTTGCCACACAGAAGAATACATGACACCTTCTGAAGCCTATTAAGTATGGACTGAAAGGCTGTCTGCTTTTAAGTGGATGTATAACCCATCTTTACACGCTCCTCATTGAGGAGACTGAAAACTGTCTTATGCATTCCTCATTCTGAGGTGCAGAGATGCCAAATTGCACTAATTTTGGCCATATTGCTCTTAAAGTTCAAGCCCCACTGGATCAACCAAATGATCAGCACGTGGGCTGTAAACCTTGAAATCAAAAGCCGCACACAACATCATAGGAAAGGCACAAGATCTCCCTGTTTCTGACATGTCATTAGAAGAAAGATAGAAGTTAGAGCACTGCAGATGAATGAGGAGCTACAAGATGTTATTGCTGGTCAGTGTAATAGGAAAAATTGGGGATGGCAAAGACTGCTATGGCAAGTGAGAATGTCCCTAGTTTCAGATTATAAAAATCCCATAAAAAAGCATTGCTGTTTCAGTAATACTGCCCTGCATTAATATCTTCCTATTTATAGCCTCAGTCTAATCATAACAAAGTCCTCACTTCCCCCTCAAAATATTCCCTGGAGAATTGTCTAATCTAGCTTTAAATAACTCAGGTAAGAGTACTTTCATCATTTACCTTTGGAGATGATTACTTGGCCTAATAGTAATAATGGTGAGGATTCTGTAGAGTTTGGTTCATGATGTTTGCAGACTGAATTTAGAAATTCTATTTATAAGGGATTTGCCATAGATTAAAGCATTCACTGTTTTCTTGATGTTTGAATGCACCAATTCAGGTGCCTTATAGCTTATTTCTAATGGGAGTTTAGGTACTTAAATAGCTGTAATAACCTGTCCCTATATGAATACCCACAGTTAACAAGCCCTTCTTCTACTACCTTGCCCTGGTACAATATTGTGTGGAATTATCCTGCTTGCCCAATGGCCTCAGTAGTTTTTTTATTAATGGCAGATGACCAATGGCAGCATAGATAATCTTTACTGTTTATGTCCAGAGAGAGCAAGACTGCTTAACAAGGAGAGACTAATTAATTTTTTTTTTTAAATCTCTGTTGTTTTCTTTGAGGTTGAACAAGCAGGAGTTAGACTCATGTTCAGTATTATGGTGGTAAAACACTAGTGGCTGGGCCACCTGGTCAGACTTTGTGTTCTTCTGAGAAGTGCTAAATGGATGACCCCTTCTCTCTGCAGCAGTAGTGGTTTCTTTAAGCAGTGATTCCACACTTTTTTGACCATGGTCCACTGTGAATCCTAAAATAGCACACAGACCACCTGCATTTCTTGCAGGTAAGTGTTTGTACACAGGCTTTTCATGGAAAATATTTCTTCTCAATCTGCAGCTGAGGAAATAAAATGCCAGAATTACGGGCAGAATTTTTCTGGTTTAAAACCAAAAGAGATTGGGTTGTCTCCTTTACTAAGGCCAAAATTCACTCTTAATACAAATAGTATTTTCTTTCATCTCCGTGATGATTTGGAATGCTCAGAAAGATCAAGCTCTGTTACCAATTTTAGTAAAAGGCTAACTTTGGTAGCAGGGGTAGCACAAGTTGCCTATAACCCAACAGAATGGTTCCTTCCCATTGGAGCTGCAGTTCTTTAGGAGTTTCATAACAGAGTTCATGAAAAAGTGGAGTCTTCTAATTGAGCCCAAACTGAAGAAACAGATGAGTTTTGGCCAAAGGCCAGTATTTTCGGAATTGTTGATCAAAGATAAGTTTTATCACAGTTGGTCTTTAAAAAATACTGACATCTCAGAGAAAAAAAAATGAACTAAAACAGATGGAATGTGAGGCCTTACAATTTAAGCTGATCTGGCTTTTTCTTTCTTCTTCCCCCCCTTTTTTTTTTTCTTTTTTGCCCTGTGATCACAAACATAAAAAGATGGAGGTAGTACAGGTGTAACATTTATTATAACTACCAAACTCTTGAAGGTCTTTAGAGAGCGAAGTACATACAAAACCTGCATTTGAACTTAACCATTACTTGTTCCTGTGGTGGTTGGGAATGATTAAGTAATTTTTAATGTAATGGAAGCTGGGGTCATGCTCCACTTCTCCTAAAGCTCTTTAAAGGACAAGCTGCTATAATTACTATAATAAATGTTATAACCTATAGAAAAGTGCAACCCACGGCAGACATGCTGCTCTCAAAAACACCCAAGTTCTGCTCTGGGCATGCGTTCTGGATTGTCACTGGCTTAAGCACCATAGTGAGTGTGGCAGCTATTAGAAGAGCAGAAAGAATATGTAGGAAAATGTAGACATTGCTGTTAACTACATCATGCTTTTGGCCCAGTCAATTTCTTTTCCCATTAATATTGAGGCCGTAGAGTCACATATTAGAACCATGTACAGATTTAGGTCAGAAGAGACCTCTGGAGGATGTTTGGTCCAACCCCCTGCTCCATGCAGACCTAACTTCCAAGTGAGATCAAGCTGCTCAGAGCTTTTCCAGTCACGTTTTGAATGTCTCCAAGGACAGACAGATTGCACAGGCTCTCTGTGCAGCCTGTTCACCTTCATAACCACTCTCACTGTGGAATGCTTTCCCCTTATGTGCAATCAGAATTTTTGCAATCCTACTTAGCGCTTTCTTCTTAGAACCCTTTCTTGATTTTTGAAAAATGCAGTCAACTTCAGACTTCTCAAGCTACCGTTCATTTTATAAGAGGGATGTCATCTAAAAAGGAGAGGAGAAGCATGCCAATTGACATATATAACCCTCACACAATCTGGGGTTTGAATTCTATACAGCAAAATTCCTGTGGAACACTCATTATGAATTCTCGTAGAAAATCCGTAACTCCAAATATATTAATAAAAGCAATCAATAAAACAATTACAAATAGCATACAAGTTCAGGAAAAAAAAAATTCTTGCTTCTTGAGTGGGGAAATTGTGAGAGAGGAAAAAATAGGCCCCAGCACAGGAGTCTATTGTTTGCAGCCCACTCTGATTAGGAGTGAGCACACTGGAATCAGAGGGAGTCACATGCAGGTCCTAGAAGGAATACATTTGACTCAAAAAAAGGGCTTTTTATTAAAAACCTTTGAATTTCTGCTTTTTAATTGGTTATTTATTTGTGATTAAAATTGAACCCTTCAAAGAATCAACTCTTTCTTTAGTAATCGATTTCTGCAGTAGTCATGCTAGCCTACATTTCTTTTTGCTGTGACAGTTTCAGGAATGTGTTGCTTGCACACTGGCACAAGGAAAAGAAGGAGGTTCTGGCAAATCACTGGCAAATGAAGAGATGGCAGCTTGCAAGAGGAATTGTACAAGGACAAAGTGATCTTTTAGATGGGTGCCTGCAGAATAAAAGCTACGTAGATGACATACTGAAAAAAAAGTGAATGGATTTACTGTCAAAACCAAGAGACATGAGAGTGTGAATTTTTTTCCATTTCTGTTTCATCTGGTAAAATAACCCCATTCTTTTCCAGTGCAGGATATGTGAAACGTGATAAGCAAAATGAATTTGAAAAGTATTGTAAAATACACAGGCCTGACTAGCACTGTATTTTAAATCACCTATTTATTTCCACTATAACTTAACTCAAATTCTGATGATTTTTTTTTTTAATTCATTATGTCAACATAAGTAGGTGCAGCTTATAATCACTTGGATGGTTGTTATTTTTTAGCTGTTTAATTCATTGACTCACATCCGGCAATAATTCATGCAAAATGGGCTCTGAACTCCTTTCCAATATGCAGATTTGTGTGCAAATGAGCGTTACCTATGGTGTTCATACTGAAGCGTTTTTCTTTGATGTACATTTCTGACATTCTGAGATTGTAAAGAAGAAAATAACTTTAAAAATTTTAAGAAACCTTAATTGAAGTTAACATAAAAGAAGATACATGGTGTTAATTGGTCTGTTTCAGGCATAATTTGTGCCTTTGAGACCATGTCCCTTACCCCCCGCCAAAGTGTCAAGACTCACATCTTTAATTCAACAATCTTTGTATTAATTACCTCTGGATAAGGTAAGCTTTGATTGGGAGTCCTTTATTGTAAAATTACAGTACATTGCCTGCTTTAAGATAAATAAATTAGGGTTGAACTTGAAAAAAAATCTCCATCCAACTGTGAATGGGAAAGTGCATTTGAGTATCAAATGCTAGATGAAAGAACACTTTTTATCAGACTTCTTTACTAGGGGAAAAGTGTTTTCTTTTAGTTCCTCTTTTTTCATTGTTTTTGCACATTGAAAAATTATAGCTTCAGATAGAAACATTTGGGTCCTTGGGCTGCCAACACTTTCATTCTAAAAGGTCCCTTTCTGCCTCATGGGATCTCAGCATTCTCATCTGAGAAGAATTCCCAGTATCTGGTCCACTCATTTGTCACAGAATAATCAGTGAGCTATGGATGGCATTCTCTCCTCTGCTACTCACCATTTCCACTTCTTAATTGCATCTTGTTGACTGTCCACTAAGGCCAAACTTGATTTTGCTTTCAGGAATGGAAGGATTGAAGAGGGCTTGTTTACCCCCTCCGTGTCACCTGGATGTGTTTTGGGGAGTAAGTGTTACAGGTTCTGAGTGGTACAAAAAGAGCCCCATGGACAAGAAAGCTGCCAGCAATACAGGCAGGCTAGAGACAGCTTGTCTGTCTATTTCAGAGGAAGGCTATCCATTCCTGGCTTTGCTGTAATGGAGGTGCAGAGCTGAATTTGGATGTTGGGGCTTGGGTGCTCTGCAGATGGTATGCTTTTTGTATGGATTATGCTGGCTGCAATATGATGCCCTCACATATGCTTTCAATGCAACTAAGTGGTTTGAACAGCTATTGTCGAATGTTGACAGAGCTTTAAAGCCCATAGGCTCAGCTGTGACCTCAGAGATGCTGGTGTGACTCTTTCGAATCCATAGGATGTGCTGTGAGCCTTGTGTCTCTTTTGGGGTTTGTGCACATTTTTCCATGAGTGCTCAACTGAGGGATGCAGAGACTGGTAGCTGAAAAGCTAGATGTGCCTGTGTGAGGGTGTTAAGAACACTTATTCTAAAGTTTCAGAGCTGACACCTGAGTGATTTCAGGTCTCTCAGTAAAGACACTCTAACTGCTCTTCAAAAGATTTGCAGCATATACATAAAAGACTTGAAGATACAGGTCCAGTTTTTTTGTTCTTTGCATAATTTTTATCATCATCTTTCTCTTCCCTGCTGGGACACCTTGATTAGTGCAGAGCTCCCACATTTGTCCAGTTAGCACGGAAGGTGTGCCAGTGACAAAGGGATGCTGGAGGCTTCAGTTTTGCCACCTGAGCTGTCAACTGCCTCAATAAACCAGGTTTTACCCTGTTTTTGCAATGTACAGTAACTGCAGTGTTGGCCCTTTATTTGCATTAAAATCTGCTGAAATGAAAGATACGCAGCAAGAAAAAGTCCAGGAGAACTTTTGTTTTATTAAAAGCTCTAGAAATACTGAGACAGCAAGACACAGGACACCTATTCAACCCTCCCGTGCTCTGGGTGGGGAATTGTACCAACAACATGTTGAAACCACAGTGGGGTCTTGACCCAAGGACTGGTTGTATACTACTTTCTCATTGTACTAGGCCACCGTGATTTTCATCCTGCTACGTTTTTCCATCCCCTAGAGGCAGACTTGTCAAGAAACCTTTTGTCTGGCACAGTATTTTCAAATCCAAACTCTGATAATTATCTGTGGTTCTGCTGCTGACTTGAAAGGCAATTGCTAGGCATCGAATCCACATTCCCTTCAGTACTAAAATTAAGGAGCAGAGGCTTTTCTATGACTGCTTCTCTCTCCAGCACTTGACACCAAATGCACATGTGAGACTGACCGTCAAAGATAAATGAGTTCAGTAGAAAAGAGAAGTCACATGCTTGGATCTCAGTGAAATTCAGTACAAATCAGTAGAAAGTGCAACACAAAGGCTTTGCATGGCAGACTGCTAATCAGAAGAGGTGAGTATTTTAGCATATTTAAATGAGGAAAGGGCATGCACTAATCAAACAACATATTCCAGAAGTACTGAAAGAGCAAGGGAAAGAATGCTGCTTAAAACTTTTCAGCATGGATGGAGGATTTTTAAAATATAATTAAATATGATGATCTAGGTTTATAGGAAGATAATGAGGAAAGTAACAAATATGTCAAAACTAAACTATCAAATACTGTAATTATGTTGGATACAGATTAGTTGCTGAAAAAGTTTCCCCATTACTGACTATATCTCTCAGAGAAGCATATTCAAATAATAATAGGTTTTCTTTTGATTTGCTTTATTTAGCAAAAGGGGCTATGTGGTAACTTTCCAATAGCTTTCATGAGATGAATAAGAATTACATCATGAACCTGCTAGGATTCTTCAATATAAATTGAAATACACATAAGTGACAAAAAATCATTTTTTACATGTGAGATTTTAAAAGCTTTCACATCATCTAAGTAGATTGTTTTGAAAGTACCTCTATTTAGTTCTCTTACAGGCTTTGTCTTTCTTCTACTGTTGTCTTTCTTCTACAGCCTGGGTTGCTGTCACATTCGTTGACATTTCTCCTTCAGAGCAGCAATATTTTTTGTTAATCAGTCAGGAAAGAGAATTAGTTTTACATCAACATTTAAAAGGGATATTTTCTTAAAACCTCCCAGGGAAAAAAATACCTTTTACTGAGAATTATACAAAATGTACATGCTTCCTAGGCCAATAGATCACTGCCATATGAGTATAACAAAGGTTATTTAGCAGTCATGGGTTTTCTTTGGGAATATTGCCTTCACAGAAGCAGTTCTCTAAGGAGATGAGCTTATTTTGAGCTGATATTCATTAGAAAGCTGCTAAGCCGCTAGAGACATTCTGGATACAAAATAGGATATCTGGCTTATATTTTCTTTTGCAGGTAATAAGAGGTAATATCTGTAATCATGATCAGAATCTTTGATTTATTACTCTGATAGGTAATATTATGTTATATGATATTCTGAGATATTTTCTCTATTTCTTTAAAAGAGTATTTTAATGGATTTTAAGCACATGCTAGTGTGACACTTATAGCTTCAAGACTGGTGTCTTCATACATTTATGAATATTATGTCTCCTTCTGGTTATTACCTGTATTTGCTGTAGTTGCTTCTCAGGGCTTGAATTATCTGCTTTAAAGACAAAATTTATATTTTCATTGTCTTCAGTAGAAACTGGATGAAGGCTGCATACATCAACATATTAAGAGGAGGTTAGATATGATCTTTTGAAGGTAAGAGAAGGTATATGTTTAATCTGTTATTCGACATTTTGGTGAAATATGAATCTTCCCTGAGGTACAAACAGTTGAAGAAAAAACTAAGCATTGGACAGAAGAAATATGTGACTGTATTAATTAAATAATTAATTAATTAATTAAAATTAAACAGTGACACTCTTTATGCTAAATACCAGCTAGAGATGATAATTTATTTGGATAGAATTTTTGAGTTCAGAAAAGAAACAGAAAGAACCAGGAAGATTTTGTCACGAGTAAAAAGAAATTATTGAAAAATTAAGAAATGGTTGTTTCAATAAAAAATAAATAATCTAGAAGGAAGAGTGCTTGCATATACAAAATAATCTCATCTGTGATTAAAAATGTTACAATCAAATCTGAAAGACTTGGGAAATATATCTTTTCAAATGTATAAAAAAAGCTTTTGGGTTAGTATTTTTGACACTGTGGATACAGTGGGAAAAGAGCAGAATGGTATCTGCAGGGACAACGCAGTACAGTCAGGGATTGACTAAAAGGTAAATTCTGCTCTTTCTCCTTTATGTTTTGGGTGGCAGGATTTCACTGTCTGTACCCTCATTCCACAGCACTGGCATGCAAAAAGGCTAATAGTGGCAAAATAAAAGGAGGTATTGCCTAGAACTTCAGTGCCAAAGCTCTGAAGATTTCTGTTTCCTACACAGATTGACAACAATTGTGAATCAGGGTAGGAGTATTATGGAGAAATAAAAACCAAAATGGAAGCACAAGACTTAACAGCTGCACAACCAAAGAGGGAATATATTGCTCCTCTGTGGCTTTGGGTTACTGGCAATGACAGACTTCTCCCAAAGCCTTTGCCTTTTCTTTACTTTTCTTTTGTAGACATGGAGGTGCTATTGATCACATACTCCTTGTGTCTCGAGCACTGCTATCAGGAGATAAAACATATATTTGACATCTCGTATCTCCAGCTCCTGGAGATACGAGAGTTCCTGGAGAGTTCTTGTCATTGTCTTGCCATAAGTTCTCTCTGAAGGTCTCTGGAGCCATTTTGCCTCTCATTTCTGTGGTTTACCTTTTCCCACTCTTAGAAGGTAGTTGTGTGTACACACAGCTCTCAGTAAAGGGGCATCTCATGGAGGAATTTCAGAAAGGCAATTATATTTTCCAGAGCTTAGTATTCTAACAGGGTGGAAGAGTGAGGGGAAAGCACTGTGAAATTATTCTGCTTTTGTATTTAAAAGAGAATACTAAAGAGTTGGATTTTTTTCCTTCACATTCTGTAATATAATTGTTCACCTCACCTGTACACCAACAGAGATGGGAGAAGTGAAAGCAAAAAAATCTCTGATATTTTGAAACCTTTTGCTTTGCCTCTGGACAACTTCTCCAAAAGAATGAAGTATAACTGGTAGAGCTGACTGTAGAAGGTGGAGAGAGGAAGAACCTCAAGTAGTTCTGTTGTAGTACATAACCAAAAGTTGGTTCATTGGCAATATAATTATTCACATACATGCACACGCTTTTTGTTTTTATCCATTTGCCTCAACAAGTTTTTCTTAAGCCTGGACCTCTATATAAATAAGGCTATACAGGTATATGAATGCAATTAAATTCCTCTGTTAATGTTGACAGGTGCCCATCCTCATTAGACTGAAGATGAATGAGTAACAAGTACTAGCCTTCAGCAATGAAGATATATGTCTCCGATGCAGAAGCATGGAGATTCTTGCAGGCCATCCCTGTGTTGTGTTTTGTGAAATGTTCTTTCTATCAGAGGAACAGGCCTTAAGATGAGAGGAAGATTCTACAAAGGGATATTGCAACATCCAGCAGTTTCCTGGTCCAACAGTAAAACTCTTAGTAGCTTTTTCCTGCACAAAACTGAAAATCTAGTGTTCCTCAATGGAACTTCCTCCCACATTACCGAGATAACCATTTGCACAGTTACTCTCCTGTGACTTAGCAGCTTAGAAACTTCTCCAACACCGTAGGATGACAACTTTAATGAAATTACCACCAGTATTAAAAAATCTGTCTGGCAAGTTACTACATATATTATGACGAGGTGACTCAGGATGAGGTATTTCTAGTGGTTTTTCTCACAACAGATTTACAATTAAATAAATTGAAGGATAAAAGAAGATGAGGAATTTAATGGAGAAAGAGGTGATTTTTTTGTATGCTGGATGTTCAAACTTTGCATGAATTTGGAGACAAGGTCCTAATTCCACCTTCTATAAATATTTTTAAAATGTTCTCATAACATTTTACATCAGAAGTATTTTTTACTATTGATACAAACCAATAGTACCAAGCTATGATTGAATGAAGATGTGTCTGAGTGAGCTTCTCTTTAAAGATTCACATCAAATCTGTAAGTAAATTAGACTGCAGCACTGTAGGACCTCCTCAATGGTGCAGTGAAGTCAGTGAAAAAACTCACTTAGGCAAACATCTGTATGTAACAACACTGTTCCAGCAGTCACCAAGATGAGCAACTATTCCTACCAATCACTAAATCTGCAGAATTCATGGAATATTTTCAGCATTGATTATCAAATCCAGATCTTTTTCATTGCTATTTACAATAAAGCATAAAGGATAAATGATTCCATTTCATGACGCACTTCTTTTGGTCCACCTCCAGACCAGAAATTTCAGTTATTCAATATGTTATTTAAGCACCTGCTCACTGAGCCCTGAATGATGCAATACAAGGATACCATCAAGATGTATGTTAAAACACCATTTGCTTCCCCTCACAGTGGTGTTCTCATTTCTTTATGAAATATTTAAGGGGTGCATGTTGTTCTGACAGCATATTAAAACTATGTCTTCTTTGATGATGTAATAACTGTTAACAGCTTAACGCTCCCATAACCAGCTAGTAATGGGAAGGGTATGTTGGATTCTACTAGTTTTGAAGTGATGTCAGCCAAAGATTTGTAGGATCATAGTTTTCCTTAGCTTTTAAAAGTATCTCCATCTGGCATGCTTTATATTTTATTCTACTCTGCTTTGGATTGTAGTTTCGCTGCGCTTTGTGACTTGCCTTGCAAGATCTATGCTTTTTTGCCTTGACTTGACCTCTGTCTTGATAACCTTGGACTGGTCTTTAAGGATTCCAGTTGCAAATACAGGAATTGTTGTCATCCTTCATTAAACTTGGAATCCCTCAAGTGCTTCTCGACAAATGCTGTGTAAAATCCTGCTCACTGAGCATCTGACTTGTTTCCATTGCTGGGACATGGGACGTTTTTATGCTTCCTGCATATTGTAAGGATTGTCAGTGATGTGTTCAGCCAACTTGCAACCTGATTCTTTAAAGTTATAATGCTCAAGTCCCAGTCTAGAATTGATGTATTGTGTGGTTACAGAGAAGTGGGGAACTTTCTTAATATTTGTGCAGCTCTTTGAAAAACAAGACATGGGAAGCAAGCTCAGGAGGGGGCAATGCTAATTATTGCCAGTGTTGTTTGTTTTGTTTTGACTTTGAAGGCTGAAGCGAAGAGACACTTAGGCTAAAAAGATGCTGTATTTTAGAAAATTCAAACATTTCAGCTACTTACCAGACTTCTCAAATGGTGATGAACAAGATGGGTAGAAAGCTATGGATTACTAATCATTCAGAGAAATATTTTGTTGGGAATGAAGCAACAGTTATTGCTCATTGAAACCTGGAGTACTTCAGAAAAATACACATAAAGTTTTACCACATGTAAAAAGGAGGAACTCAGCTGAGCTTTTGAAAGAGGCCAGCTTTTAAAAGTGTCTCAAATTTAGTGTGTTCTCCACAAGACAAGTTAGAAAAAGGCATGTTTTTGTGTTCTGGTATAAGAAAGGACTACCAGGTGGGATGGGAAACTTAGGCAAAGCTTATAGCTGAATGTGAAAACAGATCTATTTCTGCTCATATGTGACTCTTGCACTGTTGATATCAAAGTATTCAAGGCATTGAACTCACATCTTTTCATCTCCGGACCCCCACCGTATATTTTTAGGGGAACTTAAGGGTACAGGTGCCAAAGTTGCCATAAACCTTGGTTTTTATGACTTAATGAACTCTAAAGCTGTGGAACTCTATGTTTCATGAGTGAATGACCTTGGTGGCAAGAGCAGTTTCATTCAGATATACTTTCTGGTTCCACTGAAATCAGCAGGTGTTTAAAAGTTGATTTTACTGGGTGGTGGATCTCACTGTTTGCTCTTGAATATTTTGAAAATGTTAATAAATGCTTAAATGTTTTTCTGGTTGAATTGCGAGAATTCACAAAGTGTGTACAGTAATTTCACGACTATAAGGCGCACCCTTTTGACTAAAATTTTCCCTGGAACCTGGAAGTGCGCCTTATAGTCCGGTGCGCCTTATCTGATGGACAAAGTTCAAAAAAATTGCCTACCCGGAAGTGCGAGCTGCGAGCCACGGGGGGAGCCGGCAGGGCCATGGCTGCCAGGTGGAGGTGGGGCGGAGCAGGGGCGGGCACGCCCGGGCCCCATGCAGGCGGAGCCGCCCCTCCACAGGCACCCACCGGCCCCATGGAGGCGGAGCCGCCCCTCCACAGGCACACCCCGGCCCCGTGCAGGCGGGACGGCCCCTCTAGAAGCACCCCCCGGCCCCGTGGAGGCAGAGCCGTCCCTCCAGAGGCACGCCCGGGCCCTGTGCAGGCGGAGCCGCCCCTACATAGGCACGCCCCAGCCCCGTGCAGGCGGAGCCGTCCCTCCAGAGGCAGCCCCCAGCCCCGTGCAAGCGGGATGGCCCCCCTAGAGGCACCCCCCGGCCCCGTGCAAGCGGGACGGCCCGTCCAGAGGCACCCTCCAGCCCCGTGGAGGCGGAGCCGCCCCTACACAGGCACGCCCCGGCCCCGTGGAGGCGGAGCCGCCCCTCCACAGGCACCCCCCAGCCCCGTGGAGGCGGAGCCGCCCCTCCACAGGCACCCACCGGCCCCGTGGAGGCGGAGCCGCCCCTCCACAGGCACCCACCGGCCCCGTGGAGGCGGCACGGCCCCTACAGAGGCATGCCCGGGCCTCGTGGAGGCAGAGCCGCCCCTCCACAGGCGCCCTCCAGCCCCGTGGAGGCGGAGCCGCCCCTCCACAGGCACCCACCGGCCCCGTGCAGGCAGCACGGAGGGGCGGCGGCCATAGCCCGGCCCCGGAGAGGCAGCACGGAGGGGCGGCGGCCATAGCCCGGCCCCGGAGAGGCAGCACGGAGGGGTGGCGGCCATGCCCCGGCCCCGCCGGATGCAGGCGGGCCTGGGGCCCCGCGGCACCGCCCCTGCCAGGTACAGGCGGGCCCAGGGGCCAATGACTGCCGGGTTGAGGCGGGGCCTCGGCCAGCAACCGCGCGGAGGGAGCTGGGGGCGGAGCCTCGCTGCAAAAAAAAAGTGCGCCCTATAGTCCAGTGCGCCTTATCTGATCTACAAAGTTGCGAATTTTGCCAACTCCCGGCGGGTGCGCCTTATAGTCCGGTGCGCCTTATGGTCGTGAAATTACTGTACTTCCTTTGTGTTAGTAAAGTCTGGTCTATTAGCACTGAGAATTTCTTTGGCTATATCAGGTACAGGAAAATTATATGAGAAAAACATGGGGGAAAAAAATGCATTGATGAAGATGACCAAAAATGTTAATATATTAAATTCTGCAAAACATGATTGATTGAGAAAATCCAGTTCTAGTTTAACAGCTTGATTGCTGACTGAGAGAAAACCTTTTGTTCTGATGAACAAATTAGGAGGAGCAGTTTTACAAACAAAGCACATAGACATTGCATTTGTTTTTTTCTGCTTGTAGTGACTAATTAAATATTCTGTGGATCTATTTCCAGAAATAATGCAGTCAACTCCAGGTCCCTGTAGTTAAATTGATTTCTTAATTTTTGACGATAGACAGGGAGGAAAAAAATCATATTCCTGCTTGGGAAAAATAAGCAACTAGGAGGAATATAACCTTCTGTAAACTCTGCAGCCTGGGAATTTCAGGAGATACTTAAATGAGCAAGAGCTGTTTGGCAGTGCTAGGCAGAAGATTGCTGGTCAGGAGACAAGAAGAGTTTAGTACTGCTTTACTTCTAGAAATGGGATAACTTCACTAATGTCTTAGAGGACAAGGAATATGGATTTTCATGTATTGACTGGGCAGTAGCAAAACAATTCTGTTTCTTGCCTTTTCAAACTGAAAATCAAGTATATTGAGGTCTCTCAGCTGGCAGCTGTGTGTTTCTCCTAAAAAGTACGGATGATAAGTACACCTTTGGTTCTGCTTACTGTTATGGGTTCATCATGATGCCCTGTTTAGTTCAATTTCAGTTAGCAAGATATGAATGCAGCAGGGATAAGAGAAGGGAGAAGGCTGCAGAGGAGGTGCAGAAGTAAGAACCAGATGTATGTCAAACCATTCATCCATGAGGTGTTCTTTATTGTTTGATGCATTTCTCTGGGTGATGTGGTAGGTTCAGATTCTGTAGACTTTAGGCTTTTATTTAAAGGGAAAAATCTGAAATATTTCTGTTCTAGCCAAAAAGATATAAACTTTAAACAGGTCCAGCCATCACTCTTTCTGAGTGAACATACCAGCTAAAAAAATGCCTCAAAACACAAAATTCCATTCCCATCTTACCGAATAGTAAACTTAAAAGTTAGAGGAAGAATGAATTATGAGAAAGTGTGAGTCACTAGGAAAACTCTACATTCAGTAGGGGCAAATGGAGAAGTAAAACACAGGGACTGAGGATCAGAGGCAGAAAATACCCTTGGAGAATAACTGAGCACCAAAATGTCACAGAGGACAACAAATCTGAATGGATAGAATGCTAAATCACTGCTAAGCTAGTGGCTGATTACTGGCAGTGCTAACCACAGATCCCTGTGTTCCTTAGTGTTCATGACCCTACAGGGCCTAACATGCAGCTGTTTGTCATGTCAGTCATTTCTCTTCCTTATATCAGGTAAATAAGTATTGTCATCTCTTGCAGGAGGAAAGCTGAACTCTCACAAATCCTTTGAGGAGGGGTAGGAGTGTGCAGTCAAATGAAGAAGTAAACCTGCTCTGTGCCCTTTTTCCTTCTCTTTTCTTTCTGTCCCGGTGGAGATTGATAAGGCTGGTTATTTTTCCCTTCCTGAAGCTCCTTTCTGTGTTTATGGACATGAGGACCAGCACAGAAGCTAGCACTAGCACATGGCAAATGCAGGGCATGTTAAACAGCCTGAGTGAGCTATGACCAGCAACAACCTGGTAGCTGAAGGGTTTTAGTGGGAGCCACCATGACCAGTCACTGTATATTGTGCTCAAAGATGGGTGCAAATCTTTTGGCAGGCAGCACTCGCAGCATAATGTCTATACAGTCTGTACACAGCCCTTAGTTCCAAGTGTTGTAATTCAACACCTACTCCAAAGGGGAGTATATTTTAAATCACATAGTTAAACCAAGTCAAAGAATACTAGTGGGTTTTGGGTTTTTGTTTTTGTTATATTTTTAATTAGCACTCTGTTTTGGAGCCATTACTGATCATGCGGGTCATATTTACAAACTCTTGTCCATGCCCACCAGGTTATAAAGTAAAGTGAAAGCTGAGATTCTAATTATATAATTCAAGGAACTGAGGCTTCAGTAGAACCACAGGTATTATAGAGCTTGTGTGATTCAAATATCTGTGAGTCCAGGGAGGAATACATACTGCCTCTTCAATCTTCATTTTGGGGTGTTCTAACTCTGTGTTGCCCCACATTCAGAACCTTAGATGCTGGATCCAACCCTAAGCCTGATTCCTTTACTTATGTACTTATTACTTTGCCTCTTGCACTAACTCAGAAGAGTAAGTTTATTGCATAAACATCTCACTTGGGGGTTTGATTACATTTATTCCTTTGAATATTCCTTTATGGCAAGGATTAGGCCTCAGAAATGAAAAGAAAATGAAGTTAATGTCTGGAGCAGTTTTCAGTGAGGTCAGGGTATCCTCTCAGTAGGGCAGAGCCAGCATTGGACTTTACAAAAGGGAGGATGTTTGTCAGACTGGCAAGCATCGTGTTTGAAAATATCTCATGTGTTCCTTCTAGAAGAGAACTTTTTTGTTATATGTGTCAGGGAAGATCCAGATGTCATACATGCTGATCTATATTCCCATTATGTCTTCCCACTAACAAGTAATATTATCTATACAACGGTTACAGACAAAGATCTATCTTTCCAAAATTCCTTTCTCTTAGGTTATGTTTTCATAGAATCAGAATGGCTTAAGTTGGAAGGTTCCTTTTAAGCATTATCTAATCCAATATCCCTGCAATGAACTAGATCAGGTTGCTCAGAGTCCCATCCAACCTGTCCTTAAAGGTTTCCAGAAATGGGACATCCAGCACCTCTTTGGACAATCCATTCCAGTGTTTCACTTTCCCCATTGTAAAAGACTTATTTTTTAATATCTAGCATAAATAGATCCTCCATTTAAAAACATTTTGCTCCTTATCCTAATATAACAGGCCCTGCTAAAAATTTGCTCCTCTCTTTCTTATACCCCCCCAATTACTGGAAGACTGCAATAGGATTTTCCCAGAGGTTTATCTTCTTCAAACTTAACAATCCCAATTGTTTTTAGTCCTGAGGGAGAGAGTTTTGCCCATCTTGAGGGAGAAACAAGAGCAGAAAAGCAAACTTTGCCACCAAGTTGATGCAAATGACCCTCTGTGCCTGCTAAGGAAACCAGACCAGAGTTGGGTTTGAGCTGGCCTGTATGGGAGACAGAAAGTGGATGCCAGGTAGGAGGGAGTAAGGGAAGAAATGGATGCAAACAGAGTTGCATGTGACATATGGTTCCTTTTGCTTTCAGTCTAGCAGAAGTTTCTTAGTGGATATGAAGTCCTGTGCCTGATTGTGTAAAGCCCATTAGCATATGTCTCTGCAGTGGGTTTCTGTGGCAGAGTTCCAGTAATTACTGTTCATTAGTATTCATTAGTACCAGGTCTTGCCTGATCTTGAGTTCATGTTGAATCAGCACTGCTGTAACATTTTTGATATGGGCTGGATGTAGAGGTCAGCATGGAGGCATTAATTAGGCCTGGTAGTCAGAAGTTATTTTCATGGCTCTTCAGATAGGGTTTGTTTCAGATGCACCATGGCTTTTCCTTCTGAAGTGGAAAGCACACATGTAAAGTGGAGCAGTGGTGAGCCTGACACTCAACCGTTTGTGAATATAAAAGCAAGGATTTAAAGAAAGCCCTAAACTTGTTCTCTTAACAGTGACCTGTTAAAAAAATGTACAGTGGTTTCAGTCATTTTTCTTGTTGCTTTCCTTGCTGTTGCAACTTAGAATGTTGACACTGAAAAGAATTTAAAAGTGCAAATTATGGATAATAATGTGATTTGTATTGCTGAATGCTCATTTGTCTTTTGATCAGCTACTGCTGATAATAATGTAACCAAGAGCTTCTAGAGTATACCATCTGACCTCTACAAAAAGAAGAACATTGAACAACAAACCTAAAAACAAAAACAAAAAGGGGGGAAAATATTGTGTTAGAATAGTTGCTACATTAAACAGATAAGTTCAAGAAACTTTTGGTACCCAGAGATAATTTGGAAATTATTTCAATTTCTGTTTTTCTTAGAGAAAAATGTATTTTCTATAGATATCTTACACTGTACATTTATCTAAAAGCACAGCTCTATTTGCCTTTTCTTTACTTCAACAGTCCAGAAAATCATGATCCTCAACATGCAAATCCTTATTTCTAGTAATAACCAGTGTCAGTAGAATGTTACTCACCTGAGAAAAAAAAGGTACACAAAAATCCATGCACTGAAGCCAAGGTATTTTCTTTGTCATAACTAATGTCTCCTTTGGTTGAATTTAAGCCTACAATACAGAGATATAACTGGTGAGGTCACAGTCTTTTAAATTTCAGTAACACAGAGTATTGCCATTACCTGGGAATTGCTCCAAAGAAATCTGGCTGAAGAATGTCAGGAAAACCCTTTTTTTCAGACTTTCTCGTCTTCAATGATGAATAAAATATTTAAGACAGAACTGGAAAATTTCTCCTGGTAAAGGAGATGCTGAAGTTGGGACTGCTCTCCTCATAAAGCCTTGTCTGTCTACATAACAACACTAATAGAGCTGTAGATCTAGTTACACTTCAAAGTAAAAAGCACGAAGTCCTCTCCTGCTTGGAATAATCAAAAGATTCCAGATGATGGCAACAAGACTAGACAGTCTTGAATGCTTTCTGGATTCTTTTAAATTACAGTAATTTCACGAATACAAGCTGCACCATTTTGACTAAAATTTTGCTCCCACACCTGAAATGCGGCTTATACTCAGGAGCAGCTAATATGTGAATAATTTTCTGACATTTACAACCCCAGAAGTGCCAGCCAGGGTGCCGAGCCGAGCACCTGCCAGTAAAACCCAGGATTTCGCGATTGTTACAAATTGGTTACTGTGTTGTGTGGCAGGTGGCGCCAGCTCAGCGCCGGCAGCGCGTGGGGAGGGAGGGAGGCAGGGAAGTTCCCTCCTTCAGGCGGGGGAGAGGCAGGGGACTCTGTGCTGACATCCCCACAGTTCGAGGAGGAGGCGGGGGCTCCATGCTGCCATCCCCGCAGCCCGTGGGGTAAGCGGGGGGCTCCTGCCCCCGCCTGCCATGGCAGGAGCAGGCAGGCTCCGACCCCGCCCTCCGCCGCCGTGGTGGGAGCGGGGGTGCTCCGTCCCTGCCTGCCACTGCGGCACAGCACCGGGCCGAGGCGAGCGACCCCAGAGGTGGTGACCAGCCCTGAGTGGCCCTGACGAGCGACCCCACCAAACTGGGCCACCTGGCCCCGTCGGCAGCCCCAAGCGGGCTGAGCCTGCGCAGCCTTAGCTCAGCCAGTAAACCCCGCCCTGCCGCGGTTCTGTTACTATTTGGCAACTTTGTTGCACGCGGGTCCTCGCTGCGAACGACAGAGCGGCTTATACTCAGGTGCGGCTTATTTATGGACAAAGAATGAAATGTTTGCCAACACCCAGAAATGTGGCTTATAGTCTGTGCGGCTTGTATTCGTGAAATTACTGTAAGTTCTTTTTGACATTCCTCTGCTCTTTTTCCATGCTGTGGATCTTGGGTAAACTGCTAAAAAGTGTGCCCAGTGAAATGGGCAAATGGGCCTCTGACCTGACCCAGCATGGGTCCTTGTAGTACATCTCCAGATAGATCATATTGAGATCCTGATGGCAAAACATTTCTCCATCATTTTAAAATTGAAAGAGAATGAAGCAGATACTACCATGCAGAAAGGCCTTTGTTTTAACTGGAAACAAGACAAAGCATGTAGATTAGGAAAGTGCAAAAGTAACACCTCATGTACTACTACTACATACTACTCTGTCAGTAGTATGGAGTACAGGAAAAGTTACTGCCTGTACCTGAAACCTTTTGAAATATTGCATGATGTAATATTAGAAACATTGGAAATAAAGATGAAGGGTTTTATAGCTTCAAGAGATCCAAGTACCTTCATGAACCTAAGCAGACCAGAGGTATGTTTGGTGAAGGAGCTATAGAGATTTGCACTCCACACAAGGAAGGGGGATGAAAAAGCTAGTATCACATCCTGTTCAAGCTGGTTCCCCAGCCTAAAAAATCTGGCACCCTCTGGGGTGACCTTTGGCACCAGCTGGTTTATAGCTCAGACTCACACATCTGTCTCCAAAGCTGAACACCTCTTGGGCCTCACCTTGCCCTTCACCAGAAAACGCACACGCTCTGGATCCCAGCTGAACTGGATACTTTTCACTTCCAAATGATTTAAAAGGAGAGACAATCCTCTTTTAGAGTTTCAATGGGTGAGATTCTTTCACAGTAATGCTAAGTGCTCTTTGCAGGTTAATGGTGTAAACTTGTTTGAGACACAGTGTGGAACACAGATTAATGACCTCCCAATACAGTATGATTCACAGGTTCCCTTACTTGTATGTCATATGCAGACTGGCCTCAAAATAGATGTGCTTTGAGCCAGAAAATTTAAAGTCAAGAAAGTCTGAAGTGCACAACCGATTTTTAGGACGCTTTTCTAGGAGTTATCTGATTATGAGGCAATATGAATGTTGCAAATGCAACCCTTTCCTCCTGTAAGAAAAATAAAGTGCAGGTTACACTAAGGAAGACATAGCAAGACTTTTCTGCCAAAAAAAAAAATTAAAATTCTCTTTATCTAAAGATATGAAACAAATTAAGTTCAGTGAAGGCACGTGCTGCATAGAGGGCTTCTTTTCTTTCTTGTCATGCTTGGCATCTTGTTTTAGGATCCCTCTGATGTGGTACCTCTGTTGCAAGAGAATTGTTTCTGGTTCAGGGAAAGAATGATGCGTTTTTAATAAACAAACCTGGGAGCTAATACAAATCCATGTTGACAAATGCTTGTCAAGAAGAAAACCAAAGAAACAAAATCAATACATAGTCTTGCATTAAATCACATTGTTTACAGATAGATCTCCTGGAACTTTTTTTTGTTGTTGTTGTTTATTAAATAGCTGTCCCTGATTAATTTAGGATAAACCAGAATCCGGCTTTATAACAACAGAAGTTTTTTAAAAAAAGTTTACAGCCAACCTCTTCAAATATTCTGTCGTTTTTAAGGAAAAAAACATTCCTCCCAGCCTTCCTTATTCTGACACCATTTTACTTTAGAAGATCTCAAAGTACAAGTGAATACATGACACTTGCAGTGTCTCCAGTGTACACATTTTACGTTTGATTTATGACATTACTATATAGGTGCACTTGACAGCTTTCAGATTGAAGCAGAGACAAGAGAGCTTTAAAGTGAGATGGGTTATCTGGGTAAATCTATCAAGGGTTCGTCCTGGGAGAACAAGGAGAGAGGCTTTGTAGAGCCCTGCTGTGTAGCAAGCCTCCATGCTGAGCACATCCCAAGCTCCCTGACAGTTGCACTCAGCCTTCACTGTAATAACGAATAAAAGGGAGCTCCCTGTAGATTACAGATCTTCCGTGTTTTGACATTGACCTTAATACATAATTTAACCACAAAGCCTGAGAAGTGTGGAACAAGATAAGAAAAGACCACAGAACTGGCAAATAAAGTGATGTTCAATCAGAAATCATATTTGTTCCTGATAGTGGAGATGTGGGCATTAAAAGGGGAGACAGAGAGGGATTGAGGGAGAGAGAGAGAGGGAAAGAGAGAGGGAAGAACAGTCTGGTTTATTTGAAGACTTATGGATCTCTTTTAAAGGACATATGGTTGTCAAATAAAAGTTTGTCCTGGATTTGCGGTAAGAAATAAAAAAAAAAGTCAATGGTTATTAAATTTTCATAGACACCAGGTTGCTGCTTTTCTGAAAATACAGTAATGGCATTTTCCATGTTTGCCTCATGCCTGTGCTTTTGCTTTTAACTCAATGGACTGTGGAGGGGGCGGTACATAGAATTACAATAAAGCTGTCCTTAGGCATATATTTAGACTAATCAAGTTTAATATCTGCCTATTCTAGACCTTAGCTTGGGTTTCTACATACAAAGAAACAATTGTTTGGATGCTAAGAATTTGTAGGTTTTTCTTCTTATTTACAGAGAACACTCAATGCACAAATGAAATGCACAGTGGGATGGGCTGCTTGCATAGCAATGGCATATTTTTTACTTTAGCAGAAGAGGCTCATGCAAAGGAACAGGATTTTTACCATAAAGGGTGTGACTGTGGGTACTATTAAAATTAAGCACAATTCTAATGGAAATATTATCTCAGATAAAATTATGTACAAAATAAAAAAAATATTTTTCAAATATAGTGGATGAGGCAAAAATTGTTGCAGAAAATGTCTTTTCACCATTTGTGTTGCTTTTGGTTTTTTCATCCTTGTTGGATAACCTGTATGGCCAGCTGATCATACATTTCCCCTTCTAATTCTTTTTATATGGTTTATGACTTACCAGTTTTTCTAATGCTGCAACAGCTGGATGGTATAGTCTTTGAGAAAATCCCCACTTTTCAGTTATATTTTAAATTTAAAATATTTATGATTAATGGCATTATTGGCATTAATTAATGGCATTTGAGTATAAATTTGACTTTGATTCTAGTCACAAAATTTAAATTTGGCGCCTCCTTTTGGATGGGTTTCCAGACCCTTCCCTTATCCCAAAATCCTTCAATTCCATCTTGGGAATACATGCAGACACCTTAGTAATTTTGGTGGTTTTGTATGAGAATGGGATTCCCTTGTGTTTGAGCATAGATAAGTAATTGGGCTGGTTTGAGATTAATACCTTTCCTTGAGTACAAATATTTGACTCATAATACAGAGTCAAACCATGAGAATAAAGAATTAAACATTAAAGACAATACACTCTTTCATGTATAAAAATGGAATTGTGTTTCTTTCATTTCCAAAAGCAAACAAGTGAGCAAACGACTCTAAGGGAATTAGAGTACTGTAAATACATCAGTATTTTCATTTGCGATCATTGTTGCATGCACACTTTCAAGCAGTATGTTGAAGTATGTTTGGGGTTTTTAAAAATATATATATGTATGTATATTTAAATGAAATTATCAGTATGATTCCTCAGAGCATCCTACAGACCAGAAATCCCTCACATTTAGCATAAGGTTTCACCTCAACAGAATACAATGGTCCTAACATTATCTCTCTCTCACCACAGCACACCACATAACCCCTTTGACATGCTCAAAGCACAACGACTATAAGGCGCACCCTTTTGACGAAATTTTTCCCTGAACCCGGAAGTGCACCTTATAGTCCAGTGCGCCTTATCCGATGGACAAAGTTGTGAAATTTGCCAAACCGGAAGTGTGAGCCGCAAAGGGGGGGCAATGCCACAGGAGCACCGAGTCGCGAGGGGGGAGTGGGAGCTGGTGGCTGCAGCCGGCAGGAGCCGCAAGGGGAGGGAGGGAACTGCTACCGGACCTGGCCCAGGCGCGGGTGGAACGAGAAGCTGAGCGACATCACTCTGGGTGCGGGGGCAGGGGGAACAAGAAGCTGGGCAGAGCTGGCCCCGGCCCGGGCGTGGGGGGAACGAGAAGTGCGAGCCCGCAACAGCCCTGACCAGAGCCCGCTCGGCGGTGGCATCGGAACAGCGGCGGCGCGGCCTGGGCGGCTGGGGGAAAGTGGTGGCGCGGAAGAGCGGCGAGAGGTGGCGAGAGGCGGCGTGGCCTCTGCCGCCGCTGGCACTGCCGCGGAAAACTGGCGACAAGTGGCGCAGCTTCGGGGAAGTGGAGAGAAGTGGCGCAGCTGCCGGCTGGGTGGAAGCCGGGACACAGCGCAGCTGCGCGGTGGGAGCCGTGAGCCGTGCCAGATGGCACTGGGGGCTGGCGGGAGTGCCGGGGCCCGCTGAACGGGGAAGGCGCCTGGGGCTGCGTTTAAAGGCTACACAGATCTTTGAAAAATGTTTGCAAATTGAGCACCTGCCAGTAATTCGTTACTTGTCACACACCGCGTGGCTCCTCGCTACAAAAAAAAGTGCGCCTTATAGTCTGGTGTGCCTTATGGTTGTGAAATTACTGTATTTAAAACGGGTTGAATACTTAGTGCTCAGCTGCCTGCTACATTTTCGAAAAACATGATGACAGTTAAAGCCCCAAAGCTACATGGCAAGTTCTTCTCTAACATTAATTGGCCTAATTTAGTCCTAAGGACTCTGATCTAAATGAACTTGAGTGTGTAAGCACTCTCTAAGTCTACAGTTAACCACCTTCACAATAATATTTCCCTTAGAAAGAAAAATGAAGAAATAAATGGGGGGAAAAAAACCTAGAACTGCAATCCAAACATCTCAGCTATTTCTGGTCCACCTATGCAACTTTCCATCTGTGTGCTAATAGCAAATATGAGGTAAAACTCTGTATCCATATGGTGAGAAGTCAGTGAAAAACTCCATGAAATAGCTCATGGAGATGACAGTCACTGAGGTGTTTTCTTAGCTAGGAGAGGAGACAAAACAATTTTGTTCTGTTCAAAATAGTTCCCCATAAAGCCTGGCAGGAAGGTTGGCAAGGCAGGTTCAGAAAAAAGGGAGAGAAAAACTCCTTTAGGTTTGCTGAGGTTAGCTGCAGTGTATTATTATTTGGATGCAAATATGGTAGCTTGTCTTTCAAATCTTCTGTTACACAGATTCATCATTTTTCATGGCCATTTTTGTTTGATTTATAAAATAATGCCACAGGTTTCCTGGAAAATACATTGCTAAAAGTAAGAAGTTACAAGTGATGCCTGCTGTATGACATTGCCATAACAGCTACAACTCCAAATTTAGTAGTTGGCCTTACTGGCACACCAATCTGAAGGTCTGTCTGTGCAATGCATCACAAACCAGGGTGTTGAGAGTCCAAGAAAGAGAACAAATGGTAAGAGGAAGGGGGAAGTGAAACTGAATGCTTTGGATTTGGCAAAAAATCCGGGGAAGTGTAACCTGGTGTGACATTTCCCTGTCCTCATTAGGACTAACTTTCACAAACTGATGGAGAGCTGGCAGATCTGCAAATCTTCTTTGATTGCCTGTGGAGACATAAGGACGGGAGATGCAGTGATTGCTCACAGGGTTGCTTATGGGGTTGTTTCTGACTTATGGATGGGAGATGTTGCTTTCATCACAGAGAGACACAATTATGGTAGCTCAGCAATTTTTTCAGCGGGCCACCAAGAGGATCTATTTCAAAGTCTAGAAAAACAAAAACGAAAGAAGAGCCAACTCGGGCTAAGCTCTCCTTGAGCAGAAAAATAGAAATTTATTTTTCTCTTTGCTAAAGAACCAGTCCCTGAAGTAGATAAAATTCTCCAATATTTTAAAAGGATGGTGGATGCTGAAAAGGTAAGGAGAAAGCTCAAGCAGATGCGTAGAGGCTGTATCAATACTCTTAAGTAAAATATAACATAAAAGGGACTCGTTTTTGACCAAGTTTGGTGAATAGAAGTACCATATTTTCCCCAAGAACAAAGTGAATGAAATGCACATTTGGTCTTCAAAGTTCCATCAGGGGATAAAAATCCTCTAGAAGAGATACTATCGATAATATAGATAGAACAAGAGACTAACTTAGCACAGACTCAGAACTAGCCAGTCCTTGTGAGTTTAGGGCAATGAAAAGTGTTGCTGTTCAAAGCTACACACTTTGAGGTGAATCAGTAGAAAGTTCTCACACTAAATGTTTGAGCCCATGTCTGCGAATACCAGTCAAATGGGTGTGTAGGAGAAATGTAGGTACTTTTTCTTTAAAAAAAAAGACAAAAGTAGCTTTTTCAGCTGATGCAAATGAATATAAACCAGTCCAGTATATGTGCCAATATCAAGCAAGGAAAACAAACCATGTGTTTGCAAAATCACTCAGACTAGAGCAGGTAATGAAATGAATAAATAGTGTGCAGAGGTGAGCTGTGCATTTGCTCAACAAAGAAAGATGCTGCAAAGTCAAAAGAATGCCTAATAAAACAAAGCACAAATGGCCTCCATGTGATGCACAAATTAGGCCCAGGAGCACAAATGAAAGAAGTGAGAAAAACTGAAACACACTTGTTCAAAAGAAAGTATAGAGTTAGAGAAGTCAAAGGTGAGATTGAAATCTGAAAGCAAGGGACAAATTCCAGGCCTGGCCAAGTGTGAAGTGTCACTGATGTTCAAAGGCACAAAGAGTAAAACAAGACGTTCTGGTAATGCATTAAGGAGAGCAAGTAGTCCATGGGCATAAGTTTGGTCTTGTCACTGAAATGTGTGCCAAAGCCCAGTAGATTCATAGCCCCGGGAACAACCCGAACCAGACGGGAATGTGCCAATGCGTGAAGTGAAGTGTGCTTGCAGAAAAAAGGGGTCACCTGGTGACATTCCAGGTACAGTTAATGGAAGACACAGAATGTCTTACATGTGGCACTAATAAAAGTGCAGCAAAACATGACAACAGATGGCTTCATTCACAGGATCAGTCAGAGCAATAAAACAGGCTTGTTCTTTGTAGCTGTGGAGAAAAATAGCAAAAAGGATTGGTCTTAGATTTTGCAGTGACCACAAGATGCTGAACAAGATAATTTTAAAAGGGAAACATTTCCATTTACTCTCAAGGAACAAAATGTTTGCTGAGATGGCAGAAGCCAAGTTCTTCAGAATATTAGATACAGAGGGGAGGGTTTTGGCAGGCTCCCCTGGATATTGAATGCTTCAAAATTTGCTTTCAAATCATCATCTTGCAGATGCTGCTTCCTGGGATTGCCTTTTGGAATGCATTTAGCATATTGCAGAAAAACACCCCAAACACTAGGTGGTCTCCCTGGGCTGAAAATACATGTGAATGACACAAGAGAGATGAGCAGCACCACTTTTGAATATCAGGAATGATTGTGGAGAACACTAAAAATTGCAAGAAGCATCCTCAAATTGAACAACTCCAAATTGTCGATCTCAAACTAATAAGAGTAGTAGAATACAGAATGAATGATGCCTAATTCACCTACAGCAGAGGCCTCAAGGGATATGACAGTGACACAAGACAGATGTATGAACGCATATTCTAAATAGACCATGCAACAGCTGTTAAAAGTTATGTGATTTTGTCTAGAATCAAAAGATGACGCTAAGCATAGATAACTTTTTATGAAACACAAGAAAGAACCCACTGAAACATAACCAAGCAATCTTACTGTATTTTTTTCCCAAAGGCTGAAAGAAGGCTGTGAATATGCCCTGTGACCTATAACACAGTGTATAACTACTACAAATGTATGAAGCTCTGTATTTACCCTGGATGTGGGATGAGTTACGCAGGTAGTCATATGAACTATAAGCAGAGAATGATAAGAAACAAAAACATTTCTGATGCTCACGTTGGATCCTGTGGAGATCAGTCACAAGAAGCACAAGAATGGAAATTATCACAGTAAGGCAAAGTAAAATATAGGGAAGATGTTTATCAAGAAGGACACCTTGGAATGACTAGTCAAAAACCATGAAGGTCCACTTTATTCAAAGATGAGGCAGATATCAGAAATGGTGGGTTCTGGTTTAACTGCATCAAGCAGACCTCTGTAAGTTAGCCTGTAATGCCTGTATTGTTGATATATTCCAGGTTCCAAAATCAGAAGTGAAACATGATTTATGTGAATAAGCATAGCATCTCTCAAGGCATATCACTAATTGAAAAGACCACAGGTTTAGCTGTGATCAAGTGTGTTACAAGTGATGCATAACTGTTAAGAAAGAGAATGGTTATTATTATACTTCACAAATTCTGAACTCCCAAATGTTTCTACAGCATATGCATTTTAAAATAAGACATCAAAGACTTGATTCATTCACCCATGTATAGGCTTCTTATTCCATTTAAGATGCACAGACATACCTGAAACATCCACAAGGAATGATGCAGGACCTAAAGGAGACCGGTGCATTACTACAGTGTAAACTGGACACATTAGGGCATCTCAAATCCCATAGATACCCATATATACCCATAAAGACTCCAGAAATTCTTTAACCATAGATATCAGAGGCACACCAGAGCACACTCTCTCTGCATAAGGAAGAATTTGCTCAGGAAACATGTGGCACAAGAGAAACCTGGGGTTAAAAAAAAAAAAAAAAGAAAAAAAGGAAAGTCAGCTATACTAGTGTACATAGGTACCTGAGACACAGAAACAAGCCTCAATCAAAGAACAACATATAACTGTGATTTTTGGCAAACAGCCTAGAGAAGTTAAAATGGACAAAGAACTGTAACAGTCACCAGGTGTTTGCCACAGCCCAGAAGTACAGACCTTGGCAAGATTACTGCTGTCAGAAAAAAGGAGTGAAGATACATCACCTGGTTTACATTCTGGGACTTGAGCCAGTGAATGGACTTCTCAGATAAATGTATCATCTCAGTACTGGTCTTATAGGAAAACTTACTTAATTTTAGGATTTGGCTGATATCCCTGTTCTTCTTTTAAATTAGAGCTACAAGGTTGCTGTATGAAAGAGCTGGAGAATTCCCCTGGTTAGCCCTCCCAGCACAAGCCTGGTGCAGCACTTGTGGGTTGCAGGAACCTGGTTTTTTAATGTGGTTTTGGCTATTGGCAGGGTGAAGGTCAGCATGACCTTGGTCCTCATGACATGATGAACAGGCACCAAAAAGCTTCAAGAACAAGGTGTTTCTGATCACCAGCACTTACCTGCCAAAGCTGGGCTCAAAGTCACAGGTAAGCTTTGATATTAATTTTGCAAATAGTTAGATTAATTTGAAGGACTTTTTCCCACTGTCATTTCTTTGAGCTTGCCTTTCACTTACACTGTGACCAGTTCACATAAAACTGTCTCCTGCTGCCACTGGCAGGCTTGGTCTGAGCTCTTCATTCCACAGGCTTCTTCCTCATGTTCTGTATCTAGGGCAGTCTCTGGCAATCCAAAACTGGTTCGTTAGACCTGAAAGGTTGCAACTGAGCTGTGTTTAGCACTGTGATACCTGCTGAAATGGAAGAGGCATATGTGTAGTCCCAGAGAAAGAGACCCTTCTTGTTCAGGGGGGCAGAGATCACTGTGACATGGGAATTTGTCCTGTGGGACAGGGTATTAAAAATACCCATGGTCCTTTTCAGATAAGAATGAATCTGTGCTAGCAGAGAGTTGTCATTTCAAAGTTGTTTTTGAATTACAGATATAAAGAAAAAGCAACGAATCCCACAAAATTGCTATATTTGTTTTTTCTTCACTTTTAACTTGCACACAGCTGAACCAAATTATTTTATGTCCAGTAAAAGTCCTCTCCTATAAATGTGCTGGCTGTTTCCTTTCATATGAATTTTTTCCGTATGCTTTATGAACTTTTGAAAATGCAGGGAGAATAATTGCATTGTTGATAAAAATATAGCATAAGTTGTGGAGACTGCTACACTAATGAAGAAAGAAGGAAACTTTTTTTTACAGTCAGAAAGCCTGGGGCAAATGAAAATCTTTTTGGAAACTTCAGTGGTAGTTTTGCTTGAGTGCAGATTATGGACTCATGAGCTCTGTGAGTGGACAGGCATGCCCATATAATTTTTACGACATGTGCATGTTATTTAATAGGATGGTTGCACACGAAATTCCTAGGCTGGAAAATCATTGTCCTAAATGGAACTGAAGTCCCAGCTTAGATCAAAATCCATGCTTTGCTGCTTTGAAAAATGATCAAAAGCTTTAGTGGAAGCTTCCCTGTTTCTGTTGCGTACATGTACAAGGTAAAAAGGATATTAACAGGGGTCTCTAAGCATCTCACCTGCTGTCTGGGATTTGGGGTCCAGGACAAACTACATTGTGCCCTGTGTCTACAATCTCTTCAGGTGAAACTTAGGAAAGATGGGCGGAAGAAGAGGAACATGTGGATACAGAAAACTGGTAAGAGGCATGGCAGTCTTCCTAATGTCCCTCAATATATTTTTTGTAAGTAACAAATTTCCTTCTACTAAAAAAATATAGTTGAACCAATTTAATAACATGTTCAATTGAAAAAAATTGTTAAGAGGAGGAAACCTTTTGGGTCCCAATTACTGTTAATTTGTAATCCGGTGAGGTCAAGTACCTGATTAAATATTTATATAGGAGAAAGGTCATAGTCTTTTGTGATCTTCTATGCCCTGTGTTAATTTTCCGTCAGATGCAATGAGTTCCTTTTGGAGAACACTTTATCAGAGAAAGTAAGCGTTGCTCTTGGCCTCTGACAAGGCAACTGTTGGGTTTTGATGTCAAGCAGCTGAAATCAATCTCTTGCAGTTAGGTACATTTTTAACTCAAGTTTTTCCAAAGCAATTTAGTGATTTTAGGTTTTTGAATGTTCATCTCAATGCCTTCGAAAGGCACTAGACTTTAAGGAAATGAAGAGTATCTGACCTCTGTAAATTGGGACACTTTAAAGAGGTCTTTGCTGGACATGTGCATGTCATGTGGAAACCTTTCAAAATCACTACTCACTTTTGAAAACCTTGTACTCAAAGGACACAAAACTTTATTGGATATTTTTGTCTGTTGTAATTTGTTTTGTGGCTTAAACCCCACAAAAGAGGCATGCTGTATCAAGCTCAGGGGTGTCTGAGGAGAAAATAAATATCTGGGTGGAATTCAGACAAAACCAAATGGAGCCAACAGAGATTTTCCAAAGTTTGAAGTTTTCCCCCTGTATCTGTGGAAGGGCAAACCACCCTGTCTGCTCCCCCAGCTGAAGGATTGGGGCAGATGGAGATCAGCCAAAGTCTCTCTCTAAAACACCTCCCTTCCTGGGGCACTGCATGGAGCAGTGCACTCACTGCAGTCAGGTTGTGAGAATTTGGACATCCTCTCAGGGTGAACCCAGCATCTCCTAGGGAGTGGCTAAGTATCCCAAGTGCTCTGTGGGTGCACCCTGATGTGGGACATAATCTCTACAGAAAAACTCTTTTGTCATTCTCATATTAAAATTAATATATTTTCATTCACTTTTCCCCCCTTTGGCTGTGTGTTTATTCCTGTTTAGCTGGAGGTATTTTAACTCTTCTCTTTTACAGCATTTTTACTATCTGTGTATCTCTCCATATGCTATACACATTCGAAATGTACATGGAATCTAAAGGATCTACACTAGGCAAATATATTAGCTAACCTGGAAGCCACAGAAAGCATTCAGGGTGCAGAAGGTTGTCAACAATTCTAGTTTCTGGAGGTAGCTGACTTGCCATAACCAGTTATATCATGTATCATGCAAAAATACCCCTGTGAGTATAAGACAACTATGGGGTTGTGTATTTATGATGCATCTTTTTAGCTGTGGAAAATCTTTATGGAGTAATTCACAAATGCCATTGGACTTGCTGTAATGCCATGCAGAATTCTGAATTAATATTATTGGAATGACCCAGTTGAGTAGAACTCAGACTGATAACTATGCTTCATTGTACTGTTATTTTTTCCCTTTATAACCCATGATTGCTTATTGAGTTAATTAAATGTCTTTGGCCAGTGAACACTTAGTAGGACTGGAGAAAGATATGACATCCACCTATTTGCAGTAATTTTTCCCTCATTGTTGATGAGATTGAAAGTGATACAAAGCAGGTAGCTGTATCATTAGGAGGGTAGTATCCTTACTACACTGCCCTTTCATGATGAATAATTGTAGAATCAACAGAACATTTGGCTGTCATAATTTTGGCTATACTTTCCCCTCATTTGTCAGGTTTGAAATGTGGGCTCTTGGGAGTAGTGGTTATTGGTATTCCCTGTTTATATAATATTGAGTGGAATGGAATAGTGACCCTGTTTGCCTACTAGTGGGCTGAGTTTTCTAATCTGATATTTTATAATAATATACTCAGTGGGCAGAATCAGCGACTTAAGAATGAGGTTATTTTATATATGAATATTTTAATGTAATGAGCAAATCCTTGTTGAAGAAATTGTACCTGTTTGGGTTTTTTTCCCTAGAACATGTAGAGTTGAAGGCCAGGAAATGATCATATCATCTAGGCTTTGGATTATCACAGACCCATATATATCCCAAATTACAGATATAAAATCCAAATTCAGTGAAAGGATATCTTCATAATGGTGACCAGTCTTACATGGAAGAAGTCCAAAAATGTGAAAGAATATTACTATTTCAAGTGGAAGAGAGTTCCAAAACTTAACCACCGTCTTGCAGCATAAACCCCAGATCCATTTATTCTGATCTGAAGTTTAAACTTCCCACCCTTTGGGTTCTTGCTATGCTTCTCTCTTCTAGAATTTCTCACAATATTCGCTACCTAAGAAGATATTTACTTACTGAAAAAATGTTACTTCTCAGTCTTGCTTCAAAAGAGTAAATGTACTGAACTCCTAGACAGTCTCATTGTAAAGCATTTTCTTTAGCTCTTGGGATGCTTTCTCCACATTTTCCATTTTTTCCATTTCCTTCTTAGAGAATGGACACCACATGTGTTCACCATTGTCATAAATCCTCTCTTGTTCCTGCATTCCCTGTTTAAGCATCTAAGGGCTGTTCTTTTTTTTGCCACTGTAAGACACTTTGAGTTCCCATTGAGCTGTACTCATAGTGGAGTTTATTTTAATTTATCTGCAGACATTTCTGTGTAATATTCTGTAGTTGCATGCTAAATTATCACCACAAAATTTCAGGGTAAGTGCCTGCTGGAATATTCTATGTAACTTAAGAGGTCTGAGACCTTTCACTACACTCCCAGCAGAAAGAGCTTGAACACTGGATATACAATGACATTTTTCCAAAATCTATCAAATCTGGGTATTAACACAGTGACAGACTTCTGCAGAATGACACTAGCCAAATAATTTGACTCACCATGTTGTATTAGATTTTTGTGCATGTCAACAGTCTGTGCTATGATGTGCCAAAACACTAAGAGAAACAGAGCTCTTCCAAAAATGACAATTTAAGCCCATTTTAATTCTTTTACTTCACTAAGTTTAAGGGTTGGCAGCTGAAAATCCAGCTTACCCCCTCAATAAGGCTGCTGCTTTCAACCAAGGAATTTGCAGTATGTTTTAAAGAGGCAAATTAATTACATAATAAAGAACTTGGTGACTTTTGAAGCCAAATTGCAGATTCCTTAAAAGAGAATGCACTTTCTAAAATGGAATATTACGGAACACATTCCTATTCTTAAATGCAAAAAATATCAGCCTGGAGTGAGAATTATGGGCTGATAAATTGCATTTTTCTACTCATATTCTAGCCCAAGTAAGGATTTCCTACTGTCATATTAATATTCCTCCCTGGTCATTTTTTTAACTGGTGCAGTTAGGAAGAGAGAAATACTGTGCTTGCCCACTGTCTCATAACATCTGCATTACTAGAATGGTATTAGGAGATCCAGGGAGTTCTCAATCCAACAGAATCGTAAACTTGAAGAAAGCTTAGACTGTAAACTGCTAGGGACAGGGCTGTTTTGCTGGTGTCCACACAGTGCCATTCTTGCCCATGACAAAAAGCTCTCAGGTGCTCAAGTAATAAAACTGAAAAATATGCAAATAATCTCCTTGAAGATCCAGTGCTTTGACGGATCAGGGCCACGACTCAGCAGATGAATGATGTTGGCTCACAGCAGCTGAACAAGCCCTATTGTTTTAGGAAGCTGTCATCTTGTGCTCCAAATTCTAATCCTTCATTAAAAATAGCCTCTAGCATATAATTGCAAAAATAGCCTTCCCCACTTGGACTGACAGCAAATTGATGCCATGTTGCCTCTAGCTTCTGTAATAACTGGAGACAGCAGCTCAGAATGCCCTATATTCAGTCCTTTCACTTCAATATCTTGTTGACTCTGAAGCCTAATGATGACTGTCTCAGAGTTCATGCTATTATTTAACTGATGATCAAATATGCAAGAAACAAGAAGAAAAGTGATCAACAGTGGTTTGTGTCTTTAAAGCATCCAAAACCTAGAGTATGTGATTGTTGTTTACCATATGGTCCTTTACCTCAAAACATGGCAAGTAGCTTTCTTTTGAAGCATGGTATATCTCCCTGATAAATTCTGTATTTAATTAAAAAAGTATATTTTCTGCTATGGAGGACATTGGAACTTGTTCTTAAACGGTCCCATTTTTTAATGTTCATAAGAATGTAGCTCTGGGTAATTTTTAGTTTATTAAGTTTACCATAAAAACAGATGCATGTTTGTTCAGAGTGTCTTGAGCTTGTTTTCTAGTTCATCTTCTGACTGGAAATGTGCATAGAATGCTCATGTGAGGTGCTGATTTTTTTCCCATTCAATTTCTAGATGAAAGACTCAAGGAATGAACGGAGTAAAATAAACAAATTAATTAAAAAAAAAGGTGTCCAAGGCAAGACCAACTGTACTGCAACCACTTGAGAACATTTGTTTTTCTCAACATCTGGTCAAAAACATCTGTGTTGTTGGTATAAGAGCAAGTGTAGCATCCAGGAACAAGGGTATTAGAGATGCAGATGGACAATGTGTGTAAAGGGAAACTCTTGAGAATCCAGTTAAAATAATATCTTCCAAGGTAGCTCAGGGGATTAAGGATGATCTCTTCCTGAGGCTCACTCTTAAATTTGTTGATTATGTGTGAACAAAGGGGACTTTTTGAAATCTGGGTAACACCTAATATGGTCTAAAGAAAATATTTTGATTTGGAGCGCTGCAGATAAAGCCAGTCACTGTTCTATACAAACCTTTTACCTATCAAAAATCTTTTAGACAATGCACCAATCCTTGTGAAAACGCACTTTTATTCATGAAGAATATATGTGAGACTGTGAAATATTGTCATATGGCGTGACAACAGATGGTATCTTCTCTGTTAGACATAGCAGAAAATGGGGCATAAAAAGACAACTGAATTAATGTTAGAGTTCTGTGAGAATATCTTTATGAACTACCTCAAGAAATTTATGAGAGGATCCAGCTGAGTGTGAAACTCCTGTTTTTTCTCTCTCCTGTGGAATCCTCCAGGTGTTTATTAATTTGCTAACAACTTACCAGAATGCAGTCTTCTGTGACTTCAGGGGTTGCATAAATCCTGCAATGTCATGGAATGACACATTCTGTGATAACTTCGGTAGACCAGAAAACCCCATTTAATTTCAAATGTAGGAGGAGGAAGAAAGTTTTGTGGTTTTGGTTGGTTTTTGTTTTTTCACTTGGTTTTTTTTTGAGATAAATATTCTTGTTGCTGAATACTTCTTGCCACTGGTTACTTGAGGCAAACAAAATACAATATGAGGATCAAGTCCATTTTTCTATAATCTCTGCAGGGCTCTGTAGTAGGAAAAATTTTCTCATGACACTAAGAAGACTATTTCAGAATTTTCAAAATGTTTTGCATTTGCTGTAAGGGAAATTACGTGTGGATGCAAAGGAGATTAAAACAGTTATTACCAAAGAATTTGTTTGATGTGGTTTATAGTTTATTTTGCCAAAGCACTTTTGTAAAATAGTAATATTGTTCTTTTCAGGTGGATTTTGAGTTGCCCTATTTATAACAATATGTTATTATTTTAGTTGTGAATATCTGTTCACCAGGGTGATAATAAACGTACGCTCTGCTTTCCTGCCTCTACAGAGCTGGAGGCGGGTTTTCACCTTGTCCTAGTTAGACCAGTCATTGATACAATGTAGAGGCAATCATTAAATACAGCTGTATATGAGAGCCTATGGTTTTAACTCTATCAGGCTTTTCTTGGTCAAGTAAAGAAATGCCAGAGGAGATTGCCTATATGCATAATGACACTTTCAGGAATCAGCTGCTCCCCTAAACATTTCTGACAAACAAAGTAAGTATTAATTACCTAATTTGATGTATCTTGGCTGATCTGTTTATCAGACAGAAATTTTGTATATCACACGTGTCTTTTATTATTGCTGCATGTCATACTGAGGTGGGATTTGCCTCAATTTTTGAAGGCTTGTTTCAAAAGAATATAGCTAAAGTTTGCAAGAGAATTATTTTTGTAATATTTTCCCACAAGGCTGGCTTGTCAGCCTTATCAAGGCGCTTTATGCTCTCTCTTATAATGTAATATTTAATACCTTTGTTTTTTGCATTTGGTTTCCTTGGTACCATTAGAGTAGGACATGAAAAAAAAAGGCAGATACAAAAGTGTAAGTGTTGCTTTGGCAATTAATCTGCCAAACTATACACAACCAGCTGGATGACTGAAGAGTAAGGTCCTGATTCTGCAGGCACCTACCAGAGCGCTTCTCCTACTTCATGTGGGCAATTCCACACATGTGTTCTCACTAAAAAGAAAGCATTGTCCACTTCGTTGCATGGGGAAACACAGCATGACAGAGGCGAGGTTTGCTGTGGCAATTTCTCCACTTGATTTAACACTATAAAGCATTTGAAGGGGTAGGGCTCAAATGCGAGGTGTGCATGCTTGAGTCAGCCAAAAATTGCAGATGCAGGGGGTCTGTTGTGTGGGCTCATTGTAGCCTGTCCATATCCTGAGTTTCTGGATTGTTAAATGTAGTGCAGACTGCAAGGGGAGTTTATCTGAACTGGTGTTACCAGAAGCTAAGAGAATGTATAAGTCCCAAAATATAAGGATTTAGAACAGAATGTTGTTAGGTGTAGGGGTTTATGTCCTGGCTATTTTCAGCTTTAGTGAGAGGTTCTTATCCTGAATTTCTAGATGGTGAATTTAGATTTCTACTTCAGGTAACACTAAAATGCAGGCCTTTCCACTTCCTACTTGTTCCCATTGGCACTCCACTGGAGCTTCACTGCATCTCAGCTGCATCCTTCATAAATTGGGAAGTACGCTTCATTCAGATCTTTGTAAACTCCTTCATTTCCTTCTTCTGAAACTTTTGAATCTAGCCCAGTAGCACTGTCCAAAAAAGACATTACAATCCTATTTCTACCTCCTACTTTATATATTTACTCTTAGTCTTCTTTGTCCTTTATTTCTTCAGTTCCCCATAGGGAACTCATTCATTTTTCTAACCTCATTTTTATTCTTTGGTCCCTACCTACTACAATGGTCATCTCTACTAGAAGGAAATATCCTTTGAGTAAAAAGACAGGCCTTTTAAATAAATTGGTCCTTGCTAAGAGGAAGTGGGAGATGACTGCCATTTTCAGACACAGTCCTTGAAGGGAAGCCAGACACTGTGTAGATTTCAAAGCCCTTTGTTGCCAAAGAACATTATTTTACATTTGTGAATGTCAGTCCTCTTAGTAGCATTCTGCATCCCATATGAACAGTATTTTGAAATGCCCTTCATTTCTGCTAAATTAGCATAGATTTGTTAATATGAATGAGAATGCTCATCCAGTGCACAATCTTTCCATGAGTTTAATTGCTCATGGAAAGCAGTTTTTCTGTGTCCAGTTGATAGATCCTACAGAATTTCATCCAGAAAAATCTTGTGTAAGATGTGCCTGGATTTAGGTTTACTTGCTCAGGCTATTCAGTCATTCTCAAGCCCACGAAGCAACTGAACCATTACTGAATTTGTTATGAATGCGAGAAGTGATATTTTTGCACATATTGGGTGGTATGACAAACTCAAAAGGCAGTAAATATCCAGTGACAGTCCCCAAAACAAATAGAAAACTAGCATTTTCTCTTAAGCTCTTGAGAAAGAAAATAGTGGGAAGTATCTGCCTGAAATATACAAGAACTGCTTGTTTTTTTCTTCTCTTACAGAAATATTCTTGGATTTCTTTTTTGTTTTTTAAACAGAGCTAGTGAGACCATGTATACAAGGAGATTTTTTCACCCAGTAAGCTTTGTCATTTAAGTCTCACAAATTGCATGCCCTCATTAGCCACATTCTCAGAGGTGCTAGACACCTGAAAACTCCAGTGTTCAGGCTACAAATTATTAATCAGCCCTTAAAATTGAGTTGCAAGGGGTAGAAATTTTCTTTTCTTACCAGCACTTGTTTCACTAAGCAGTGTTTCTGTCCATATATGCTCTGCACAGGGAAACTTTTGTAGTATTTGCAATATTGTTTCAGAAATGGTTTTATGATTTGTGGCTTCCAGAAAAACATATTCCAATAAAACAGCTTTGACACTTGCTTCACCTGGTTACTCAAAATATTAACATCTCTGTTGAGTGAAGATATGGCAAGCACATTGAGGACATAGTAATCTTGGGCACTTCCTCTTTCATCACAGACAACTGACACAGAAATTGTTCCAGCTAATTTCTTTTTTCCCCCGGCAACATGGTAATCAAAGACTTTAGGGAGATACTCAGTACGCAACCATTGAGATGTTGGCATGACCCCAGGAGATTTTAGGTTTGCTTCAAGGTAGTAGTACAGACTTGGGTTATCAAGATCACTGAGTGCCACATTAACACATGTAAATGCTCCCACCATATAATAATAATAAAAAAAAAAAAAAAAAGAAAATAAAGAAAAGATAGATTCATTGAATTGTTCAGGTTCTAAACAGTTATTTATTTTCCTGTTGGGCACGTGGGAACAAAACCATGCCCTCCCCTTGTGATGCACCCCAAGGCTCTGAGATAGCTGATGGTGGGCAACCTTTCCTGTAGGACACTAGAGCTTGCACACCCTGTGGGTAAAGCACTGCCACCAGAAACATTAAATGACATTTCTGTAGGGAAAACACAGAAACCACTTGGAAATGTTTCTAAATCTTGAGCCTATTTTTGTCTGCCTTAGCTTAGTGTGTAAAGTGGCTCTGGTTTCAAGATTTCTCAGGCACCTGCCCATCCTGAGGGCACCCAACCCTTTTGGAAGTAGCAAAACTGAAAAACTGAGAGCTCCTCTTGTTTGCCTCTCTTTCTACCTGACAGAAGAGTGCTTTGGGGCTGTTACACACCCCACTCTTTAGGCAGTCTAGGTTCTGTCTGGACAGAGATCCCTAGGGAGGTGTGGGAAGAGCTGGGCCCGTGCAGCACTGTGTTGGTGGCTTCTGGCATCTTCCTGACAGTGTCAGCAGTCTGGGTTGGTAAAATACATGAAAGAAAGAGCTTATAAGGGGGGAAATGCTGGGCACAGTGTGTCTATGGGGCAGCATTGGAAAGTGCACAGGAGTTCTGATAAGTTTGGAAGGCATCATCTCCTGGATGAGTGCCTGGCCATCTCCCTCAGGGACCTGTGGTGGCACCAGGGCAGGCAGTGACCAGTGACTGGAGGGGGAATGGTGGTGAAGGTGGAAGGATGGGACACAACTGGGGCAGAACACCAGAGCCCACACGTGCTCCTTGGCTGTCCAGTGAAGTCTTGCTCTGGTTAGGACCACAAGGATAATGCAAGTATTAGGTGGGTGAACACTTACAGATTTTCTTAGGATTTAAGGGTTAGTTAAATATGCCCCTCTAACAGAAAAAAAAAAAAAAAAAGGAAAAGTTTTCTCACTTTTTTGATACAGTACTTCTGTTATCATGATATTAATAATTTCGAGGACACTGTGGAAGACTGTACTAAGCTGTTGCCGTGTCAATTACACAGAGCTATATTTTTGTGCTCATTATTATTCTTGGATGTCTCTAATTTACATCTAAATGTACTGACTAATTTTGATTCAATCATGTCAAAAATGATAGGTCATGTGTGGGAGGAGATGACAGCCCTACCATCAGGAATTGCCAGAATGTGAATTCCTCGGGGCAATGATTTAATGCCCAAGTCAAGCAGTGCTGTCAGAATTGGAGGCCAAATTATGACACATTATGCTGTACTATGGACTTGCACATACAATGCATATGAAAAAAGTGACTGAGATTGGAGTTATTAAACTATGCTTTAACCGTTGCTACATTTTCCTTCTCTGTCTCACTCTCTCTCCCTCCTGCTGTCTTTTTTTCCCATGCTCACTGCATTTGTTCATAGGTACTAATAATGGTACAGAAATCTCTTCTGTAACAACCAACATCCCAAACCATCCTGAACAGCAGCCTGTGATTAAAGTGGGTGATAAAATAATGGCACTTGATGTATATTTCTGCTTAGCCTTTCTTTAAATCATTTACACTCTTTTAGCAAGCTACATGTCAGCTAGATGTTCCGTGAAAGGGCAGGGCCCATTTGTTCCATTGTGCCTTTTTCCCAGGAAATTACTTTTTTTAAAGGAATCCACTGTCTGGATAAACCTGCTGAATAACCTTCAGCAGTTCCTGAGCAATCCATGGGAGCTGATTTGCATGTTGGATAACTCATCCTAATTATTGCTTCCTATTTGCCTTTTTTTTTAGCTTAAGGGGATTTATCTGTCAGAAGTGAAGTGGCCCTTTCTTGTTTGGTTGGGGTTTTTTTGACATATTTGCTTTACGATCTCACCTTTTAATACTGGTGGAGACAGTGCAGAGCTGTTTATCATGAACACTGTATGGGCAGTTCATTGCATATTCTTGTGCAATCAGTGTTGTGATAATGCTTTAAAATTCTTGGCTAGAGTCACTGTGAAGTTGTTGAATTTGAGCTTGTATTTTCATATCAATATTGTATGTTCATCTATTGTAATCCTAAAATAATGCAATAAGATACTATGATATAAATAGCAGAGTCAAAGTACAGTAATTTCACGAATACAAGCCGCACCATTTTGACTAAAATTTTGCTCCCAAAACGGAAATGCGGCCAATATTCAGGAGCGGCTAATATGTGAATAATTTTCTGACATTTACAACCCCGGAAGTGCCAGCCAGGGTGCCAAGCCGAGCACCTGCCAGTAAAACCCAGGATTTCGCTATTGTTACAAATTGGTTACTGTGTTGCGCGGCGGGCGGGGCCAGCTCAGCGCCGGCAGCACAGGGGGAGGGAGGGAGGCAGGGGAGTTCCCTCCTTTAGGCAGGAGAGAAGCAGGGGGCTCTGTGCTGACATCCCCACGGCTCGGGGAGGAGGCGGGGGGCTCCGCCCCCACCCTCTGCCGCTGCAGCGGGAGCAGGGGGTGCTCCGTGCTCGCACGCCGCGGGAGCGGGGCGTGTGCTCTGTGCCTGCTCACCGCGGGAGTGGGGAGTGTGCTCCGTACTCGCCCGCCACCGCCGTGGCGGGAGCGGGGCTGGGGTGAGCGACCCCAGAGGCGGCGGCCAGCCCTGAGTGGCCCTGCCGAGCAGCCCCACCGGGCTGGGCCACCTGGCCCCGTCAGCAGCCCCTAGTGGGCCGAGCCTGCACAGCCTTAGCTGAACCAGTAAACCCTGCCATGCAGCGATTCTGTTAGTATTTGGCAATTTTGTTGCACGCGGGTCCTCGCTGTGAACGACAGAGCGGCTCATATTCAGGTGTGGCTTATTTATGGACAAAGAACGAAATATTTGCCAACACCCAGAGATATGGCTTATACTCAGTGTGGCTTGTATTCGTGAAATCACTGTAATTGTGTTTTTTCAACTATACAGAATGACCTTAAAAAGAAAAAACAACAAAAAACCTTGAGATTTCAAATAATTGTGTGAGAAGTTGTGGTAATTGATTTTATTGACACAGGAGTGGAAAATTTTAATGGTGCACATCTAACTTTTGAAATGTTTAAATAAAATCCATTATCTTTTTTTTTAGATGTTGGAGGTGAACAAAATGGAAGTAGTTTTGTGTTTTCACAAATATAACATTTTAAGAATTGCTTGAGAAGTGAACTCTAGAAAAAAACAACGGACACTTAAGTCTATAAGCTGAGAATGGACGCTGTGAGGAAAGGCCATTGCTGGATTTAGAAAATATGGGTTTGATTGTCAGCAGGTTTGGATTGTTTGGATGAAGTGCAGTGACATTTTCAGAGAAGATTTGGAATCCTGTTTATAAACCCTTAGGCTTAATGTTCACAGAGCCCCAAATCCTGAGCAGGAACTCTTCCCAAGCAGATCTGCCTTGCTGCAGGAATGTGATTTGTGTTGTTCTTTCCTTACCTCCCTGGGAACATTATAATCAACTGTTCTCAATTTCTCAGTCAGACTGGGGTTGAATGCCAGCCTGGGAACTGTCTCCATGCCTGATGTAACTATGGCCACTCGTAACACCAAATACCCAACCATGTCCTGAAAGTGAAAGAGGTTTTTGTAGTCTCTGTGCCATCCCAACAACTGTTCTTGATCTCTTTTGAAGTCATAGGAAAAAAAGGACCAGGATGGATGGACTGCATGGGTAAGATCTGCCAGCTGGATTGATCCACCCAATTTACATTATTTCAATGCAAGTGACAATTTTTTCTGCTCTAGGAGGGGAATGTGTTACCTCTCACGGAGGTGAGATGAATGCCCAAAGTGTTAAACAGCAGGGAAAGGTCCCTCCATTTTCTGGGAGAGTTTTCAGATAGTTAGGATGGTTCCCAAAGTCTCAAGATTTTTTACATGGTTATTGATGTCTATGCCAAAGCTACAGTGCTGGATACTCCAAATGGTGGTACAGACAGCAGTAGAAAAGAAAACTCCAATCCAATCAAGTTCCTATTTCCCAGGGGTCATGCTGGGGAAAGAGGAGAAGAATTTTTCATGATCTGGAAGGAAATCGGTGAGAGGTTCTATGGACTGGATCAGATGTTGGGACTGTGAGAGGCAACAAGGACAGTCTAGAGATCTGATTTCACTTCTGAAGGCACGCAATTGAAATTCCTCTTTGCACTGACATGGTATAGAAATGATCTGCAGCCAAGTGGATTTCATACTTCAGTCTGCATTTCCCTGGATGTGGAGAGTTCCTACCCCGATAATTAAACTTCAAAGCTAACACTCTATTAAATGAGTACAGCTATTATTTCAGTCTGTTTGGCCACAGTTAGTTGACATTGTGAAGGCATTAAAGGGGGCTATAAACTTCACTGTTTTCAAACAAAAGCAGTGTTTTAGAAAATATAGCAAAATCATCAGGAATATCTTAATCTCATTATGTCTGCTGATTTTTCTGTGTGCCTGAATGTCTCTTTTCATTGCTTAGGAAAAAATGTACTAAGCTAGTTTTCCTGACTTCTGCTGGCCATGAGCTTCCTGAAAAGCCAGGACAAGCAGTCTCATTCCAGTTGCAGAGGAAAAGTGAACAGCTGACAGGGACCATACCTGTAAAGGCAGAAAGCCATAGCTCAGTAAACTATCTCGCCACTTTTGTGGTACCTGAAAAAAACGTGTTATTATATCAGACCCATGTAAACTTGCACAGTTTTATACAAAACTATTTTTGGATTTCTGTTTGTGATCCTATATAAAAAGGGCAATTCCTTCCTTTGGATTTCTGAGCTCTGGAGACCACTGAAATGTTGCATATGGAACTGTGTCAAGTGTCTCTCATTCCATTTTTTGCCAATTAGCCTAATTCCATTAGTTCCTGATTTTCCTGGAAATTTTATGTTTTTTTCCAAACAAAGTTTGCTCTATTTCACAAAAAGTGAGACTGCTTAAGTAAGCTGTTCACTGGCTTATCTAACAGTCTTGTTATCTCAAGATTAGGGCAGAGGTAGAGTAAGAACCAGAAAAGACTCTGAGATGTTGTTTGAATAGCTTGCAACTTTATTAACACATCTGGGAACTATCCAGCAATAACTTGTACAAAACAGATCATTCTTCCTTCCATAATCCACTCCACCTGTTGGAGAACTGCCATCAGGATGACTGACCAGTGTGGCCATTCTGGCATGTTTTACAATATTGTTTTCCATGTGGTCAATAGATATGTGGACAGATCATCAGGCATAATGTCATTCAGCAGCTTCTTTGGAGCCACAGGCCCTCTACCTCTCTGCTGTTTTCTGATTGCCAGCCTGCTAGGTCTGTTATCTCCCTGCCCCATACTGGATTCTTTGCAAGTTCTAAAACACTGAACATTGTTTTCCAAGCTCTTTTCTGTCTTTCTGAACTGCTGAACTGGCTTTCCTCAACTTGTCCCATCTGTAAATCCATACCAGTGACTTCCTGGCCAAATGGAAAGGGAGGGAAGAAATTTTCCCTGGTCAGGGAGAATGTATGTTCAAGTGAACATGCCTTTCCTAAACCTTGTTGTTTTAAATGCACTGTAGGCTAGGACCAGCATGTACCTGTTTCCTTTCCCCATCTACATATCTGTGAATTTGTTTTGTGAAAAACCAGAAGATGACTGGATTATCTACGCCAAATACAAACAGTAGCATCTCATTGTCTTCTCCCTTGTTTTCAGTCTCACTGGGTTGACATCACTGGGCTGGCACAAAACTATATTTAGGTTGTGTGTCAATATAAAATGGTCTTTGATTTACTGATGAACTCGGGCATGAACTTAGTTGATTTCTTCCAATTTAGGTATTTTAAAGTCCAGGTAGTCTATACTAGTGACTGACCCCTTCTCCACAGCCAGGTGAGAGAGAGAGACACACATTCAGAGGGGAAATCCCACTTTCTTGGTGACATATTTGCCTGACACCTTTTGTCCTTGACGTACACTGGGCCAAAGTGGTTAGATGCAGTTGAATAGCACTGATTCAATCTGAACAGTACTTGGACAGAACAATAAAAAAACCTTAACTGAATTCTTCCTTAGGGAAGTTTTTCTTTCTGCCAGCTGGACCAGTGTAGCACATCTTGACTAAACATCTCTACAAGACTACGTATATTAAAAATATCTGTGAAAAACAGACATTGAGCGGTGCTTAGAAAGCCATCCCATACTGAATAAAAAAGGACTTTTCAAACATATTTGTCCTTTTCCTTTCCTTTCTTGCAATTCCTGTGAATACAATAGCAATAATTCTTAGCAGAGAATAACTTTTTCAGCTACAGAGATATAAATCTTACAGGGTATGATTTTTTGTGAATTTGACAAGGTATTTTTTTGAACCTCAGAATTTGCCAAACCTAGCCTGGACTTGCAGAAGTTCTGTAACTTGATCCATAGGTACATTTTTCAGTCACATTATCCACAGAGCCAATACCAACTGTCCAGGGAAGACTTTCTCTTAGCATCCCCAGTCATGTTTCCCCTCTTCTCCCAATACAGCTTACCAGCCACTGGTACAAGCCATTTCTTTCCATGTTAGCAACTGACCCACAATGCCCTTTACTGAAAAACAGGGGAAGAGCAGGAAGCAGAGTTTGGCAGAGGGGTCAGAGCTGTCTTTGTGTTCTTCTCATAGTGTGGGAAGTCCCCAAGGAGGGAGGTGAATCTTGCAAAAAGGAAGTCTAACCCTCAAAAATGAGAAGTAATACCATCCAACAGAAAAGCTGTGCTTGGATGTGGGAGTAGAAGAATGGTGGGAAAGCCAGCCACTGATGGAATTAGGATGTTTGTAAAATGTTTTGCGCAGAAAGAGAAGCTCTTAGGAAAAGACTTGGAGATAATGGATTGCCTGCTGGTGGAAAAAGGAGGTAGAAGGACAGCACATCAAAATCCTTGTCACAGAGTACAGGTTCAATTTGCATTTGGTACTCTTCTTATTTGTTTCCCACCCATGTGATGTGGGAAATATATCTTCACTGGTGTATAAAAACATTCCAAATGAAAGCTCATAATGAGCAAAGGGGCAAAAAAGCAGATGCAATAATTATATTGAATGGTCCAGCTACAACCTGGTACTAGTGCTTCTGAAGCTTAGAACAGAAAAAAGTATTTCTTCAAAGTTACGTATTTCTGTACAGAAATCTTTCCTGTTTGTTATTATGGTAAGATGAGTTTATTATTCAGATTCCAACAACGCTGTTTTCCAGATGTGATTTCACTAGTTACTCCAAGCTATTAAACTCTCAGTGCCCTCAGACTGAACACATATTTGACATATAAACAACATTACACAAATAAAATAAAAATTCCTTAGAAATCTGATCTAATAACACTGGAGTGATAAACTTTTAATGTTGGTTAAGGATAATATGATTACCAACAGCAAAGACTAGGAAACTGTGTTAAGGGGAGAACGACTGTGGTGTAAAAATACACAAACAAGCAGAGCAAACAAAATACAGTGGCTGGAATTTGATTTGGAAAACTGGTCTGGTGAGTAACTGTATATAAGGCTTTGCACAAGCGTGTGTTTTCATGTGGGCAATGGTCACATCATCTTGTTTTGAAAAATCAGTGATTGAAGAAAGGCCTTCAAAATATCTGGTATGATGTACTGGGTTAGGATGGACTCCATTGGTTTCAGTCATAAACATGAGTTGAGACTGCTGAGGGCTTCCTTTGTATGGCTCACACAGGGAGAATGGGGAACTGATTTAGCACTTTCTGCTTTCTTTCTTCCTGTTCTGCTTACACCTTCGTTTGAAATGAGTAATGCTTTTGTTTCTTCTCCCTGACTCTGCTGAATGATTTGCATTCAGGAAAAATGGTTCCCTATGGAAATAACAGTTATTAATTTCGAGTACCAAGGCTAAAATAGCCTTAATACCATCATGATAAAGAGTAGTGTGGTTAGAATCACTGTGGTATAACATTCGCTATGACTTTTTTAAATGTTAATTTGGTCTCTTAATTTGACCTCCTGTTAGGCACTTTATGAAATGAAGATAAAAATGGAAAGGGTAATACATTAACGCTTAATCCACTTAATGAAATAGGATTTCCTTTGTGATTCCACATAAATTAGTGTATAACTTAGACTATTTTACCTGACATAAAAATAGAGATGAAATTAATTCTCAGCTGTAAATCCTCATGGTTAATTTTGTAGTGGTCACTCTGCCCTTGTGGATTGCTGCATTTTACTATTGTTCAGGAGACTCAGATCGTAGTTTTACTTTGTGCTGTTATCCACATACACCAGTTGTTTCTCTCCTGTGTCTGATACCCTACAGATGTGAAGAATGTTGTGGATTAATATATGCCAAAGGGAAGGTTAATAACAGTAAATTCCTCACACATGATTGTTTTGAGATGGGCTGTATATTTCACTTCTTTTCCTAAATCATGACAAGTGATGAAGAAATGGAGGGAGAAGAGACGGTTTGAGTTCTGTGATTCTTTCCCTTCGAGCCCTACAGGGAATACATAATTTGCACCTAAGTATCTTTCAATCTTCACAACTTGCTGTAAAACATCCAGGTTTGAAGGTTGTGTTCTGTGGGTATTAGCTATTGCCGCTTGAAATTAATCTTTCTGTGGTGCATGTATGATTACTGGTGTGGGAAGTGACACACTGTGGATTGAACCAATGATGTCAAAAGCATGAATGGCTTTGTTTTGAGTAAAACCTGCTTCACTCAGGATGGTCATTGATTCTGTGGAGCCTGCATACAGGAAACACCAGTAGCACATGCATTACTGGGTCTTCATGTTGGAGGGCCTCTAGAGCCTTCAATCTGTGTTAATCTTCCCTTGTCAAATCTGTGCATTTCAGCCCAAAACTAGAAGACAGGAAACTGATTATCAGGGCACATTGTTTATGGAAGTTGTTTATGGGACAGGCACATTATTTAAAAGAAATGAAACACACTTGACTGTATCTGTTTGACTGCAGTATTACATGTGTTGTGCTGATGAGTTCATGAGAACTTGGTGGAGTTAATTACACCTTGGGCTGATTAAGTTTTCTCCAGAACTGTTTTGCAGTCTTGCAGCCGCTGTGGAAACACTGAATTACTCTTCATTTGTAGGTGTGTGAGATAAGAATCTATTCGCTCACCACCACAGGCAACTACTTTTAACATAAATGTGCTCTCCCCTTTTGCCAGTGGATTTGATGTGTATCAATTCTGTATATGGTTTTGGTTGAGTAATAAATTCTCAGTTATTTAGTACAGTCTTCATTTACATCAGCAGGACTTTTCCATTAATGTACAACCTTGTATTCAGTTGGGACCAAGTGATATTCCATGTGTACTGATTTTAGCCTATTAAAATATTACACATTTTGTATTTTTAAAAGTAACCACAGGAAATTCAATTCTTTCTTTCTTTGAATTTCATTATTCCAATATCAGAAACCATATGTGGCTTTCTACTCTGTTGTTTATTGTAACATGTGGCTGAAAAATAATATAAAATTGGGACTTAATTGGACTAAATGCTTGGCAGACAAGCTGCATCTGGTTTAAAGAAAACCCAAACATCTTCCTTTCTGAAGACTGTGAGGCCTTAAAAATGGTAAATTGAGAAGGATTTAAAACAAGATATTGAGCTGGCTGGGGAAGAGAGCCTACCAACCGTGAGGTTTGAGGCCTGATTCTGATGTTACTTGCCTTGGTAAAAATATATCAGTAGCTCCACTGCAGCCAATGGCCTTTAAGCAGTATAAAACACATTAATGCCAGATCAAGCTCTGGTCAGTTATTTGGAATTGAAAGCACTGTAGCCCAAGATCTGCACTCTCTGCCTTTTGAAGTGTAATGGCTCAGTGCACCAGGCCCCAACAGCTTTATATGCTCTGCTGGTAAAAATCTGCTTCTGGCTTTTAAAATCAGAGGTCGTCCAGGCCCTGATTTATTAACGTATGAGAGTAATGTAAAAGGAGGGGAAAAAAGGGACTAAGTACTTTTAAAGTGTAATTTTCTACTGTTTGAAGTATTGTGTAAATTAAATGTGATCTTCCTTAACCTGGAACCTCAGTTGGCCTAATAATATCAAACCAATGGGAATCCTTAGATAGAATGGCAAATTTAAGTACTCTCCCTCTCTGTATAATCCACACTTTCCTTTAACACCAAGTCTTTTCAGTTGTGTGTGCAGCAAGCATTGAAATAGAAGTGTGGCTGGGGCAAGAACTAGACAGGTTGTTTCACTTAAGCAGCATTTATGCCTTGCTTTCCGTCACGGCAGAGCATTCCCAGGCCTGCCTTAGTGTTTCTCTGTGCTCCTGGCATTCAGGGTAAATATCCTAAAGCTGCTTAAAATTAAAAAGTGAAAGTAGTTAGTGTTGTATATGGTAATTCCCATCTGTGGAATTCAGACACGCTATTGTGAGGGAGAAGATGAGGCATGGAAAAATTAAATGTTCTGCATATGATGAAATAGTAAGTTGGTAGCAGAGCCTGGAAAAGGGAAATTGGATCTTCAGATTGCCAACCCATTTCCTCCACAGCATGGACTCTCGGAATGGGCATTAATACCAACATTTGTATTTCCATGTCAGGTTTTTTTCCCAATGAATATTTATCTACATATGGTTGGGGGAGGAAAATAAGTGTAACCCTCATCTTCCCCAGGGTACTGCCTTTAACCATTCATGGGTACTTTACAGAGGAAGATGGAAGATTTGTGTGTCAGTAAGTTAATGGATTTCTTTATCACCCACTTGGGTTTCAACCTATTCCACTCAAAACTGATCATTTGCAACAAACATGCCAACACTCAAAGCTGTAAATTCCGAATGTTAATTCAGTGAGTGGCGATCCAAGCTGAGAACAAGGAATTAAATGGTAAATGACCGAGCCAAAGAGAACAAAAAAATCTCTCTGGATTCAGGTCTAAAGAAAAGATATATCACTGTCTGTTCTGTGACTCCAAGGATAGAGTGTATTTCTAAACCTTTTCTTCTTGATTGGCATGAGGTATTTAGATTATGCCAACTGTATTTTTTGAAAGCAAAAGACAAGCAAGCAATTTTTTTTTCAGTGTGTAAGAGAAACAAAGATAAACTTATACATAGAAACTTCTGGGGGGATTCAGGCCCAGTAAACCAATCTTCTTTCTACTGAATAGAAATTAGTTCCATGATCTTTTCTGGATTCAGGAAGTGGAATGCTTTTTGTTCTTTTTGCTGTGTTTGGAAACTCACAACAGCTACCCTAATTTTGTTTATACTCACAGTGCCACATATCAGGTCTACACTCATGTGGAGCAAATACCAGAAACTGCAGAAAGTCTGGGTCTCTGCATGTGTTTTCAAAAGTAGCTTGCTCTATTAAACAATAAAATGCCATAAAATGAGGCACAGACTCCATCTCTAAAGCACCTTGTGAGAATGGCAAAATAAAGACATTTCTGCAATAAGTCTTTTTTTCTTCTCTTCGGCAAAGCCGAAGCTTTGGAAAAGGAAGGTACCGAGAGACTTTAGACCATCTACTGAAACTACACTTGGGAAACTAAAGTTTACTTCATTAATTTTTCATCTAGAAAATTGTACCTTCTCGCACCACCTGATGGAAATAAAGTTTATGTTGCTGGAATCAGGTGGCTGAGATCAATAACAATATGGTGAATGTAAGCTATTTTTGTGTAAGTTGACCTTTGTGGCAGATGAGGCAAATTATTTAAAATAAAAAACCAAAAGGCTGGAAATTTTCTTGAATTGCAGGTGTTTAAAGGGTTGCTAGACCTCAGTCTGGATTCCTGGGAAGGTTCCAGGAAGGCCAGTGGCTTACAAAAGCAAGTGATTTTTGTTGAGCATACAAAGGGTCGCCAAGTCTTGAAGCAGCGTCCTTGCTCGGGAATGGTGCATTAAAATGATCCTTCCTGTTTTTGAAGCTAAAAGTTGTAATGAACATTAATTGCAAGCACTCTTGCATGCTTTGGCTCCAATTTAGTCTCCATCTAAATTAGCTAGAAATCTATGGCCTTGATTTATTGCATTTGCAACAGTCGCACTAAAGGAAGGTAATTCCTTCTGAAAATGCCACATGCAGGCAGGAACAGGAAACCAATTAGGAATCAGTGGATGATAAATGGGCATTTTTACCAGCAGTTTACTTAATATCCCCATTAAATAAGCCTCTTTGCATTTATCATTTCATTCTCCCTCAGTCTATAAGGTCCTTTAATTGCTGCCTAAATGAGCCCTGTGTTTCAGTCCAAATTTAATCTTGGATCAGGAGAGAGAGATCCTTTCCAATGCTTGCCTGCCCAGCTGCCAAGAACTGTCAGAAATGATCACATAACTTTGCACATTTCTCACAGTCTCATTGGAGAAATGTAAGATTGACAGAAAAAAATAAAACCAAACCAAAAACACAGGTCATATTTTTGCTTTAAATTGTAAACTACAGTGCAAGCAGCCTTTTTCCTCAATTGCATTTCCTGTATTTTTTTTCTTAAGTTGCACTAAAAATAGATAGAAGTTGTAATGTTGTTCTGTGCTTTTTCGTTTTGGAAAGGTACCTTCAGTGGAAGTAGATGTGTGGCAGAACTAATGAAGTGTTACAGAGTTTGTGCAGCAAACAATTACTGGCTGGCTGTGGCTGAGTGGGTTGGTTACTGAACATGTGATTTGTGGGAGGAACATTGCATCTCCAGGCTAAATGGCAGTCAATGATAAAGAATCCCAAAACAGTCGCCTCAACCTGCCTTGTAATTTTTTTTTTCCTGTAACACTCAGGTTTGGGGGTCTAGGGTTTGGGCTCTTGAAAACAAAACAAAAAAAGTTGGTTTTTAGAAATTCTATTATTTCAGAGGTCTTCTTCTGACCTTGGAGCATAAGCAGATGTTTGCAGCATATGTAGAATTCATGGATTAGCCCCCAAACATAATTTTTGTAAGGGGACATTCCCATTTAGAGTCAACTGTTTTCTGAAATGCAGTGGACTTTCACCTGGGTGGTCCAGATGTCAGACCTCGTACCAATAGTTACAAAGCCAAATCACCAATGCACTAAACATCACATATTTCTGAAAAATTGGCAGCAAATAACAGGCCCAGAGGAGGAATATTACCCAAATATTCAGTGCTGATTTATCTTTCTACTGTCAAAAGCATGCACATCTGTCTTGGTACAAAGAGCAACCCAAAGCGAATGCTGTTAATTTGCCCTTCATCCAGACCCTTCAGCTTCTAATTTAAAATATCTATCGATGTGGAGCCTGATGTTAGTGCTACAGGACTTTGTACTGATGTCAGTGAGACAGTCTAGGACTGAGCCACTCAAATCTAGTGTTAAATAATGATGAGTGTTATAATAATCTCTCAAACCAGAAGGGTGACTTGAGTCTCTTTTTGGACATGTCCTCCTAATACCATAAACAAACAAATATCAGAAGAAAAGAAAGAAATACAGCCTCTGTGAAGCTCTGACCTCAGTCATGGGATTATAAACTATTTGCTTTATCTATGTGCTTGTCTGCTCTTTTTCTTCCTTAAAAAAAAAAGAAAAGAAAAAATAGTAAATTCAGGGCATATAGATGATAACAGCATGGGAAACATTAGATGCATCTCAAAAAATATTTTCCTCTTAATTCATTGAAAGGTGGTTAAATCCACTGTCATGTGGATTCAAGACTGTAGAAAAAATCATATACAAAGGTAATTGTATTCTGTTGAGGAAGGGAAATGATTGATGGGCTCGAGGGTGTGCTAATATAAGATTTGTCTTATTTTACTGTCTCCATTAAAGCTTCGAAGGTGAGAGTAAGCAGGAAGTTACTTACATTCAGACGTGATACAAAGCTGTCATCTTATGCCATCTGAAATCAGTCACTTTAGAGCATTTTTGTCTTAATGTTTTCTTTAAATCATTCGTCATTGCAGGCAGTCACGGGAAAATCCAACCTGAAACCTAATATTTCAGATAATGAAGATGGGATTACTGCATAGGAATGGCTGTACCAAGCAAGACCATAGGCCCATTTATTCCATCTTCTGTCTCAGAAGTGGCCAATAGCAGATGCCTAGGGAAGCATCTAAACAGGGCAAGCATCCAAGGATACTTTCCCTGACTAAGGAAGTAGAGGTGTCAAAAGATGTGGTATCCATCCAAATTAATATATTCAGCAACTGAGAGGCTGGTAAGGACTACATGTTACTTGTGTTCAGTTTCTGAGAACTAGCAGGTACAGTTTTCATTTTTCAAAAAGTTGGTAAGAAAATTAAGTCAACAAAATCCAGCCAATCTAGGGGAGGTGAGATGGGCAAAATTCTGCCACCAATTATGACTGGTTTTCAGGGAAAAAAAAAAGTATTGGAATAAATGGTTCTTTTTCAGCATGATATTATGAGGTTGCTGTGTGTGATCCCAGGCATTTAACAGACCCGTTTATAATCCGTGAGGACTAGGAAAGGAAAATGTTGAGATGGCAAAATCTGCAAAATTATTTAGGTTAGTCCAGATGAAATGAGACTGTGATGAACTCTGATGGGACTTAAAGCTAAGTATCTGGGGAACATGATATCAGATGAAATTCAGTGCTGACAAATATATGGTAATAGATATTAGAAGGAATAACTTGATCACTGCCTTCTAACTGAACTAAAGTCACTGCAGAAAAGGATTTGCCAGTGGACAAATGAGGGAGTAGCAGTAATGAAAAAGCAAAGAAGGTGTTAAAATCAAGGACTAGAGAACACTGAAAATATTGGATCATCATGATATAATTTTAACTGTAAATACAGAGCATAAATAGGATGGGCAATGGATAGAAGTTATAAAAGGCAATGCCTGAACTCTTTATCTAGGGAAAATGAAAGCATGAGAGGACAATTAGAAGGAAGCATGAGGAATGTACATAAAGAGATGAAGGACATAAAATAGATATATCAAGGGTTCTTATTTATACTTTTTCCTTACTTTGAAAATAATGAAAACCAAGAATAAAGCTACATGAGTTCAAATATCTGTTGGGCCTGTCTCAAACTAAGAATTTATATGCTAACAAGGTACAAAGTCTGAGAGCCTTTTTTGAGTAATTTCTTTGCTCCTCTTCTCCCTTTTGCATCAAGGAAAGCTAAAAAATAAAAAAGGTATCTAACCTTATATTAGTAAATGCATATTTTTGAATTAAAATTAAGTATTACTTCCCATTTTGTAAAAATGCAATTAGCAGGCTTGCTGCTGGCCAGTTTTAACATCTGATGGTCAAATATATTTGCTGTGCTATTTCTCTCTTTCACATCACCTGAATCTTGAGCAGATGTGACTGGGTGATGATGTAGTGCCAGAGCTGATGTGTGTTTGGGAAAGCATGGACTGCCAACCCTTGGGAGGGGCTATCCTAGCCTGGAGTGGAGCTCCCTTGCCCACAGGTCTCCAGGGATTTCAGCTTTTTAAACGGGTAATTCGTGTGAACCTAAAACACTATCTTGCAGATACTTACCCATGCCACTCCTTGACACTTGATGCTGTTGAGGCAATAACATTAGCACCGAAAAATATAGACTTGTATGGTTAGAAAGTTCTATTTAAGGGTAGAAAAGGCCATTTTTATATGACACAGGAGACAACCTCATTTTGTTGATCATATTAGTTGACAGAATTTGAAAACTTTTCCGTACCACTCTGACACTATCAGCTTTAGGATGCTAAAACTGACATTGGCTGCTGAGTCCTAGACAAACCCCATGCAAAGGAATATAATAGCCACTGGTTAGTCACATAAAACTTCTTGTCATGGCTTTACACTGTACAAACATTCCTCTAAGCTGGTGACTCTGGGGACAACCCCTCAGGTGGGTCTACAGCTATTGTAATGTCATGAAATTAGAGTGTATGAATGTCACCTGAAGATCTTATGCAATAAGATGTAGACGGTAGAAGTGTATTTATAAAACCCCTTTTGGTTTACTTTTGTACTACAGCAATAAAGGCAAGAGTCTGACCTTCAGTGAGTGTGGGTATGTGGTGTGCATGTGCTCACATGTGTGCTTTGTGACATGACTGAATCTGCAATATTTCATTCTTCATGCCTAATTGTGTCCCTTTCCCTCTTTTGCAGAAGGAGGTCTGGAAAAATGGTCACTGGTTATACAGCATATATATATATATATTCATATGTATTTATATTCAGCCTGGAAAAGAGAAGGCTTTGTGATAACCTAATTGTGGCCTTCCAGTGACTGAAGGAAGTCTACAAGAAAGATGGAGAGAGACTATTTACAAAAGCATGTAGGACAAGGAGAATTAATTCAAACTGAAAAAAAAAAAAGTCAGTTTAGATCAGATATTAGGAAGAAATTCTTTACTTTGTGGGTGATGAGGCATTGGAACAGGTTGTCCAGAGAAGCTGTGGATGCCTCATTCCTGGAAGTGTTCACAGACAGGCTGGGTAGGGCTCTGACCAACCTGGTGTAGTGAAAGATATCCGTGCCCCTGGCAGAGGGTTTGGAACAAGATGGTCTTAAATGCTCCTTCCAACCCAGGTCATTCCATGATTCTGTGATTCCATGGTGCACAACAGCTCATGGCTGGCTGTATGTGTAGCCTTGTGGAGGGACATTCTTCAAAGCCAGCTGCTATGCAGGAACATTTTGAAGCGAGGAGGAAATCCTGGTCCCAGAAATATCCCTCACATGGAAGAGACCCCTAGGCCACAATTGTGCAACAGCTTGATAGCTTTAAGGGGGAGAAATCCTCCATGGTTCGGTTTGTAATGTTCCCACTTTGCCTCCATGCCCTGCCCAAATTCACTCAAGCTCTGAGAAGGAATAACAATCCCTCAAAAGATCAGCCATTCCATTGCACTGCTGTTTTCAACGACAGACCTAAGTGTATGCTTGTAGGCTTATCCCTCCCTTACAGGTGAGATAACTGAGGGGCAGAGAGCTAAGGTGAGTGCCCAGAATTGCTAGCAGGCTGCTGGCAGAAGAATAAAAGCCTGGTCTGTGGCATGACATCTTGCTTTTGCAGCTTTGCAAGAGCTGAATTGCAAGGTCACTTGGGTAGTGCTTGTGTCTTCCTATTTGTTCTGTAAAAAATGTCTCTCGAGATGAAAAAGTAATAAGAAATGTCCTACCAGAATAAGGTGAATTTCTTTACAAAGTCTCTGCCCATTATTACTTGGATTTTTTTTTTTTGACAGCATAGCTGTTATGCTGATGTTGGCCAGTGAACTATGACTATACAGAAAAGAGGAGAAGGAAAAAGAAAGAGAGGAAAAGAGTGCATAACTATTTTGTGCCTATGCTAAATATCTCTGTAATTTAACAGTATGTATGTGCCCTCATGAAAAGCTGCACACTGCATAAAACAAAGTGGTGAGCATCTTTGAAAATGCAGGCTGTACTAGCAGAAATATAATTAAGAGAAAATACTAATCGCATTTATATCTAGGGTGACAAGACGGGTTAAGAGTGCATATATGTTTGTGTCTGGATTTCAGTCCTAAACTTAAGGCTGAATCCAAACAATGTAACTTCTGAAAAGTGGTGAATAATATAAGAAATCATTTTCCTGTAGAATATTCTTGACTTTGAGAAAGTAACTGTCATTAATTTACAACAACACATGCTGGTACTCATATAGTTTTTCCCAGGATAACAATCTGGTTAAATGAGAAATAATGAGAAAACTATTTCTTACATTTCTTGAAAACAGTGCTGGCAACCTCATCAAACCATTCAGTAGTGATTTGTTCACTATGTTCATGTTGCACACACCCTCACTTTTGGAAGGATTTGGGTATGTTTTTATAACCTGGCCATCTTTTCATTGAACACCTGTATGCTTAAAATTAACAACTAATTTTCAGTTGCCCATACAACTATGGTTTAATGAAGACAATCAGAACATGAGGCCACCACCTTTCCCCCTTGTACAAATAAATCTTGCTCAGTCTTGATGCAAGATTTTCTAGCGTTGGCAATGAGCTGAGCAGTCATGGGGTTCTGTCATGACATTCTGCTTTGGTGAAGCACTGAAACAGAAGCAGAACACTTTGGGATCAAGGATAATTTTTTGGATCTGGTGGATCAAAGATATGGTTGCTATTCTTGACCATGACGTAAAATAGTGGCTGTAAGGCAATTCAGTGGAGCTCTGAGGTTTAGCATGACATGGTCCATCCACAGAGAGTCTGTGAAGCATAATTATCTGTACTGTAGCATGTTGTGGAGTACTGTGTAGTAAATACTTGATGTAAAATTACTGTCCTTGTGGATTACATGAAAATATAAAATGCCGACATATCAAAATAATTAGATTCAGTAAAAATTAAAGAGATTATAAAAAAATCCTAAAATATAAAGCACATTCCTCAACTAGGCTCTTGGTCTCTGTTATATCTTGCAGGTATTGCAAACAATATAGTCCTGTACCTTAATTCCTGTGTTTGATGCAAATTGAGATGATATGGCTTTTTGGGTAGCAGCTCAAGGTTGAGCTGTGATTATACAAAGTCAGGAAAATTTTTGTGCCAGATACTGTGTCTTATCACAATCTTTTTCATTCCTGTCCCTGAAAATCTTGTCACATGCTATTGCTTAATTATAGAGCAAGATGCAACGATTAATCTGTAGTGTTAACCATTGTACTTTCATTTGTTGACATAGAATGTTCAATAGTAATGAAAAAGAGAGTAAACTGAGATTGTCCACAAAGTACTTATTCTTCCCTAGCTTAGCAGGGGTGGCAAGAAGGAAGTGTGGACAGCTTAGTATCACCAGTCCTCATTACAATATTTTGTATTTTAACTATAAAATGTGTGCAGCAAATCCATGGTGACTCAGGAATGCCATGGCTGTCACTATGCTGTGCACTGTGGCCACTCAGAGCTGGGTGGCAGGAGCAGAAATGGGATTCAGTCCTTCTGTACTCACACTCCAGGTTTCTCTCACCTGGGAAACTAGCAATTGTGTGGGGCTTCCAAGAGCAGAAACAGGTGTCACCTCTGTCTGGTGGAGACTGATGGAGACTGGAAGGATGAAAGTAGTGCCAATGTACCACAGCATCACTGAACCATGGTAATACAGTAGTGGGACCCTCACAGTCACCAGCCAGTTGGGAAATCTGATTGAAAGGTAAGATTTTGGAAAAAAAATTCTGACTTTTACACTAGTTTGAATTCAAAAGTGATTTTTCCTATTCTCTTCCTGGACAGGAACAACACAGTTTATGACTATCTGCTCTAATATAATTAATTTAATGAATTAATAAAACTGATATATTTGTCAATGAGCTAACACCTCTGTCATCTCTAACTACAATAATTCATCACTTTTGTCTCATTCTGCTGCTTCTCAGAAGTAGGGGCTTTCAAGAAAGGCAGCACTCTTTCCCAGGTTGATGGATAGAGGACATGGAATGAGTCCAAGAGGAGAGAGAGTCAGCAGGCTTGCAAACAGCTTACATCAAAATAGAGCTGGAAAATCAACACAGGTCAATCTCTCCAGCAGGGATGAGATCAGAAGGATGTCCTGAAAAAGAAAGTGAGGCCTCATCTCCACCTTATGTAAGTGGATCTGGTATTATGAAGATTGCTCATTAAGTCTTAATTCATAAGGCTTAGGGGAAAGGTTCACAAAAACAATCTGTTAGATGAGCTTCTCATAAAACCTAAACTGGACTACGTTGTGTTAGCTCTTTTTTTCAATTTATTTGAAAATTCCAAAATCTGCATTTTTTTCTCCCCCAATTCTTGTACTTTCCTTGGTTTTGGAATAATAGGGGCTAGCTGGAGGGAGAAGTTTGTAATGAACTACAGTGGCATTGCATCTCTCATCTGCTGATTTATAAACACTCTTGAATAAACACTCTTGAATATAGGTAAGCAAAAGTATCAATGCCATTTAGTGTTACAGCATAACTGTTTTTGGGGCATTAGGGGGTGTGACATAGTGGTCCTCTAGTTTCCTCTAGATTTGTCTAGGACCTGGTAGTTAGCATATTTGCTGTCAGTCTTAACAGAGGCCTGAGAGCTTAAATCTTGGTGGAAGGGATTCATCAGGGTTACTGTCAAGGGCAGCATGATGAAATAGACATTGCCCTTCATACAGAGAGCACTGACTGCAGAGCTATCAAATAAACTGGTATCTTTAAAATGTACTGGGGCTATTAAAAAGACAGGCTCTTAGATTACTCTTAAATGCTATGCTTCTCTCCCTCTCATGTCTGCTGCTATTTCATTTTTATTGTCTTCATGGAAAAAAATTCAAAGGGTTGGAGGACAGAGGAAGCATTCTTGTAAAGTTACTTTGCAATCCATAGAGTTAGCCCACAGAGGGAGAGAGAAGGAAATATTTTTCAGAAGCTTTAAAAGGTTGCAAATTCTCTGCCTTAATGGTCCTGTTTAAACCCTGTTTTTACAGATGTGTGCAAACACACAGGCACACATGCACAATCAATGTGTGCTTGTGCAACAAATTTCTCCTGAAGTATTTTAGGAAGATGCTTTTATAATACAACCCTTGCCAAACTCAGTGCCAAGAAACAATGGTATTTGACTCTCACCTTAAGTTTTTTCCTCTGGATTTCCTGCTCTCTCTTTTGCTCTCTCTCAGAGAATCAGATCCTCAGCAGTGAGGGATTAAAGTCTCATGCTGAAACATTCATCCTTCTTGCTGAATGAATAACATGATTAAGGTATGTGGCGAAGTGGAGTGACAGTAGCAGGTTCCATAGGTACAAACCCCCTCAGGGGTTGTGCTGCAATATACAATGATTTATTTGGCAGCTATTTGCATACAACAAATGCCTGTGAACATTTCTCGGGGACTCTGGACAATTTCCATGATGGGAGAAGCAGACAAAGGCTCAAATGGGACAAGATCAGAGTTTCTTCCTCCACTACATTGACAGCTCGATTCAGGAGCAGGGTGGAGTGAGGGTCCAGCATGTTCTGCACGTGTTTTGTCCTCACATATTGAGTCCTGTACACCATGGAGTGATAGCAACCATCACACCACACAAGGTATTGTAAATGAGACAGTGGTGTGCAGGTATCACAGACTAGCTAGTGTGCAGCACAGCCCTGGGCTAAGTGCAAGGCCTCACTGCTCCAGAGTGAACATGGTTTTTTTTGAAGTTTGCCACTGGCTGAAGACCTACTTTGAAAAATCCACCTATGAATTCAAAGGCTTGCACTTTTCCTGTAAGGCTCATCCCCTCATGGACTTTGTTGTGTGCATTTTTTTCACTGCTCCTGTGAAAAGAGGGCTTCTATTCCTCTTTTGAAGAAGGAAAACGAAGGTGCAGAAAAATGAGAGTCAAATTCATGAAGGGTCCAAAATGTCCAAATGTGCCTTTGGTATCTTAATCTCACAAATTCTGCTCAACTACTGCTTTAAGTCTACCCCTGCACATGGTTTTGACATTTGATGTTTTTGGGAATTTAAATTCTACTTTCATTCTCATTCTCATAGGCACCTCATCTTTGACAGTCTTAGCAGCTCAGAGTCTGTTTTGTGTTTTGATTTTGTTTGGATCGATAAATCAGGTGTTTCAGTTTGTGTGAGGGGCTCAATCCAATAGAGGCTCTCCAAACATACCAACTTGATTCAGTTTTACACAAGATAGAATTGTTAGGTACCTCTCCATCTCCTCATCCCATCCCTTCAGCCTGGTGACTAAGCATTCGTCTTGGCTGTGTAAGAAATCTGTAGCTGATCCCATTGATACCTAAAATTACTCGCAAATCTTTGATGCAGAATGAAATACCTTCCAAGATTGGCTGAAACTGCATCCTTCTCTTGGCAGATTAACCTAGAAGAAGGAGGTGAAAACTGCCTGCGAACTAAGGCACATGAATCTCATCAGTTAAAAGGCAATGAGCAAAGGGTTCCCAGATTTTGGTGGCTCATGTTGTGAAAAATCCAATGTGGTTACAAAAGAAAGCTGCAATCTACACTCAGGTTACTCAGGTTTTGAATGAAAAGGTTTAGACAGCTACTCTGGGGAGTGCATTCAGGGCTTTGAGTGTATTGGTATTACTGAAAAAGGAGCTTTAGGCAAGAGAGGAGAAGTATATCCATTTGGAGAGACCAGCATAGGTCCTAAAACCTGCAGATCTGCATTAGCATGGTGATATTCTGGAGTTGTTCTGGTCTTCTTCATATGAGCAATACAATAATATGGAAAGAAATAAAACACAATATGATAAGTGAAAATGGATTTTGGCTTGAGGAAAGATTCAGTGCTATGCTGAAAACACCTGACTAGGGTGCAGCAACAATGAAAGTCTGGTCCAAGGGCTTTTCAACTACAAGCAAGATTGACAAAGTTTATCTTCTGGTCTGGATATGTGGGGTCAATCTAATGGTTTGATTCAGTCAGTCTATCAGTAAGATTTCAAAATGAGATAAAGCTAAACTGTTGTTTAAAATTGTCACAGACACTTCAAGATACAGACCTGGCCAAATTCTGTTCTATGATTTACTTTCTGACTCCATGTATTTTGACTAGTTCTTTGTTGGTGTGGCTTCTGTCACCTTTTGTATGACTTGTACTTTTTTCTCCACTTCTTCATGCAAGAGGCCAGGTAGCTACTAATATACATGTTCTGATTTAAAACCTGAAAAGATAATCCACAGTTAAAATAATGTGTGCTTAATCAACTGTCCATTGGGGTACAGAAGAAAAATGTTTCTTTCTTTTGAATGCCTAGATGTATAATTGCCTGGTACACCAGAAAGATGAGGTTTAGTCTCTTGTGCAATTGAAAAAAAATCTGTTTAAACGTTTTGGAGATAGAAGCTTTGTCAGATCTCATGGGTAAATACAATGCATTTTAGAACTAAAAATAAAAGATATACTAAAAATATTTTAATACTAGTGTACTAGCAAAAGTTGGCATGAATCAGAAAGGCTTGCATGACACTATGTTCTGTAGTGATCAAAATGCTCTAGCTGTGGTTGAACTTCCTTTGCTCGGTGCCATCATTTCAATTCTTTTAAAAGAAAAACTGCAAGTGTTTGAATAAGTGATCAGCACATTCCTGTTAACAGAGTCTAAAAGTGCTCTGCTGTGTTACAGCAGAAAACGGCTTGCAACTTCTATCACTGACTCTTCTCTGATGAGCCACAATGCTCTCCCAAGAACTTGGAGTCACAGTGCAATAGGGCAGGGGGCTGTGAAAAGCTGCTCTGTGGAGATAGGAGAAGCAATGGCAAAGCACAGCCATCCTGCTGCTTGACCCCAGGGTTTCATCTGTTTGTGATTTGTATTTACTCACATTAGTACTGGAAAAAGTATTTTTGAAATCTCTCCAGAAGATGAAGTGATCTTATTTCTGCTTTTTCCCCCCATATTCTCCAAAAATAACTACTTGATATGCTTGATAGGAAAATTGTTGTTTAAATACATTTTCTTTGTGTGTACAGTAATTTCATGATTATAAGCCGCACCATTTTGACTAAAATTTTGGTCCGGACCCGAAGTGCGGCTTGTAACCAGGTGCATCTTATATATGGAGAAAGAACGAAAAGTTGCTGTTTTAGTTTGGAGGACAGGTGTCTGCTGAGAAAGGCAGGAATTTCTCTTTGAAATGGAGAATGTAAACCCCCTCCCTCCAAATTATTATCATTTTGAAATCAAGCGGCTGTCAGGCAAAGACATGGGAATTAGGAATAACAGTTCTTTTCTAGGGAAATTAAAATAGAAATACAGTAGTACAAAGAAACAAACTCCACTCCCTGACAAAGTCAGAGTACAACCTGACACCCCGTCAGGCAGGGTGTTGGTAGCAGTCCCATTAAATGGTGGCTGCATCCTCCTGCAGTGACAGATGTGGCTCAGTTGAAGCAGTGCTCCTGTAGAAGGTGCAGTTTCCCTCCGGAACTCCAGTGGTGATGTGGAGAAATCCGGTTTTCCTCTGGAGTCCAATGGAGAAAGGGGCTCTCTTAGTGTCCCAAAACCTCTGTTTTTATCTTGGTAAGAAATGTTGGGTTCTTCCCCCTGGCTGGAGCAACTTCCAATAGGATGAAGTAATTTTATCAGTCCCACAGTGGGACTCAATGGGCCATTAGCAGAAAATGACTCGCTGGAGGAAGGATGGGGTGTGAAAAGATAAAGAACAATGCCCTGCCTGGTTTCAATAGATGGCCCATTAGCAGAAATCTCCCATGGAGATAAGGATCACTGCCCCCACCCTCAACAGATGGTGATAGAATAGATACCTTTTATCACACCCTGTATTGTAATGTGCGGCTTATAATCAGGTGCGGCTTATTTATGGACAAAGAATGAAAAGTTACTGGCACCCGGAAGTGCGGCTTATACTCAGTGCGGCTTGTAATCATGAAATTACTGTATATCTGTGTTTTTTCTCTGTTACAGGCTGAATGGAGATAGTTGAACACACTACATTTCCATTTTCCTGTAAAACAACTGTGTTCTCTTAGGAAGCTTAGTAGACCCTTATTAGGAATTGGTACAGCATTTAAAACTTTGGCTTAAGAATTTTTGCTACTCAAAAATATTTTCCAATATTTGCTATATTTTTAGAAAACAGATATGAAGATTTTTATTAATGTGCAATTTGAAGGAGACTGTACAATTTAAGAGGTTTTTTTACTTTGGGGATTTCCTATGTACATTAAATTGTATACCCCATTTCAAATATGAGGCTTGTCTGCATTTTATGCGTTTTTTTGCAGGAAAGAGATGAGAAAAGGAAAGAGATGATCTACATAAAAATGTTAATACCAAAATAAATTAGCAGAAACTGGTCATTAATGCTTTGTGCCTGAAAATTAGAACAGAATTTCTATTGAGTTTCTAGCTGTTACACAGTGAGGCTGCAGAACAATCTCACCATAGCATGGTAAGCCCAAAATCTAACATACATACACATGTGTATGTTTATATGTTGAAGAAAAAAAAAAAAAAAAAAAAAAAACCCTGATAGAACTTTATAAGCTTCTAAGGAGTTTCATCAAAGGGTCAGTATGATTAGTCCTTGTAAGAGCCAGGAACTGCACTCTCATCTTAGAAGTCCTTTGAAGTCTTATCTTCCTAAAACCTGATTGCCTTTGGAACCCTACAACAGCTATGTTTTTAATGGAGTCAGTTAACATTTGTCTCTGGATAGGGAGGAGATTTGGAAACAGGTGAGAGGTTACATTTCAGATGTTGAAAGACCTCTGGAACTGGCATTGGTTTGGACCTTTAGCATCTTATGATGGGTATTAATAGAGGGAGAAACCAATGTTCAAGAAAAGTACTGGAAAGATGTTAGGGCAGGAACGAACATGGGAGTCATGTAGACCCCTGGGAATTTATAATTACGCAAAACCCACTACTGAGGGCTTAAACACCAGCTGTCTGCCTAAACAGAAAGTGCAGCTGGCCTGACAACATTTACAATTTAGTAATGAGATGAGAGAAACTTTCACTTCTGCAAGTTGTTTAGAATACCATGTTTTAAAATCAAGACTTTGTTAATGAGTCTGCTCAGGTAAAGGGGGGTGAATGGCTCTGTGGGGGACTCACATCCCTGTGCTGCCACCATGCCCCTGTGTCTTTCTACCTGTAGACTGAGGAGGATCACAAGCTGTGCTGTAGCATTTCTCCAGAAGCCTAAACCTCTCATTGCCATATACTACACCATTTAGGCAGGAATGTCCCAAAACTATTGTACTATTTCCTAGCAGAAGGATAAACTAGGAGACCTGTAAGTTTGGCTGAGTGAAATCTCTGGGTGTACCTCACTGGGCAGATACTGAGGATGGAGCTGTTGCCTCATCAGTCAAGCTTCCTGGAGCTGTTTGCAAGAGCCTGCTATGGCTGTCACTGTCCTTCTTGCATACAACCTTGAAAGCCATGTTTCATGATAGAGTTTATCTACTTCTTGGCAATGATGAACTGGTATAAGCCACACAATTAAGATAATTACTGCCTTTCTACTGGTGGACAGGCATGGTATAGATAAGGTTAGTGGGGCTGGTCACCATTTCATTCTGGTGGACTTTTTATTGCACGTTGTCACAATCTGCCACTCAGGGAGTATATGTAGACCTTTGTAAATCTCAGACACAGTGAAATAGAACAAGCTCCAAGAGGATTCCTCTGCATTTACGGTCAAAGTCAGATGTTCCTGTCTTTTTTTTCTGACTCTGATGGGTGTAACTTTTGTGAAAAATCTCATGCTTATTTGTTTGAGTGCAGAGAGATCACCAATACATTTTGATGTTTCCTTTGAAAGAAAAGCAGATCCTAGGAATAAATTGTATGCTTTGAAAATCTGATGCTGAAATGCAGAAGGAAAACGCACAGAGAAAGGGATTTCATGCTAAAAGGAAAAGTGGTTATGAGATGATCATTTCAGTGGCAGTTTAAGTGGCGTTATGCCAAAAATTGCAAAGGACTGTGTGAACTAGGGATGAGACATTGTGCTGAAGAAGAAAATAACCAGCAGGAGAGTGGATGGAGTGAAAGTAATGTAGGATTATATTACAAGGAGAATGTAGGCATATGTAGATAGTTCCCTGCCTAAGTGGATGCTGATAATGCCAGCATTAATTGCCAGAGATTTTATGTTTAAGATGCTCGGGGGTCTGCTTCAAATGAAGCAAGATGAGTTATTTCAGGAATTGTTGCAGTCAAAACCAGCAGAGAATATGGGTCAAGTGTCTGCAGAGAGCTACCTGCTCAGGTGAGTGCCATCAAATCTCCCTCCACCATCATAGCAGCACATCAGCCAGGTGGGTCATGAAGTTTGCAACTTCCAGTGTTGCCTGCTACGCCCCTCTGTTTCTGCATGACAAACCTTTTTGGCCACAATTTCTGTCACTTTTGAAGAATGGCATACATTTTGAGGATCCTTCTTTCTAGAACTGCTTTGGCTACTTGAATAATTTTGGATTGTTTAAGGAGAAACATTGTCCACTCCTATGCAGAATCGTTGGTTACGCTGTGTGTGTGATATTTAGGGGATCTGTAAGGTCCTCGGGCTGTTGCAGACCATGTGTCACACTGTTGTAATTGATTTAACCTCACCAAGAATAACTGAGAGCACCTGTTTTTCTATGTAATTATTTTTCTTCAGATATGTCACAGCTATTCTCATTATTTACAGTGTACTTTTAGATTTCACATTTAATTACAGTGTAAAAGTGCAAAAGTCTGTTTTCCACAAGAAAAAGAAGTTTTTCATTTTCTTGGGGTTTTTTGTTGGTTTATTCTTTTTAATTTTTTGGGTTTTTTTAAATAATTGTATCATGTTTTCGACAGCTAAATAAATGGATTTTATTAAACAGGATTATAGGCTGAGATTATTTAGTATTCCTTTTTTATTATCTAGTGTAGCCTCTGCTGGGAGCTGTGAGTTTCTTTTCTTCATTTCCAACATTGATTCTTGCATTAGATGGTTTCATTGAATAATTAATATACTTCCTGTGATTGATGATTTGCATGGCCTGAATATTAGGTTATCAATCATGACCCACTTGTTCTAATGTAATCATATTGAAAACGTGTCAAAAGCTGTTTACCCAACAATGACAACAGGAGCTGTGATATTGAAGGTGCTTGATACACTACAACAGAAAATATCCTGGTTGAACATTCATAATGCAGAGATTATGAGTTCCTCAAATTGATGTAACAAAAGCCTGGAGCCCTTGGTGAGAGTTATCAGCTCCAATAAGAAAAGCCCTTTTTTCAGCTGGAAAATCGTACTGATTTCTTTGCCTTTTATCAGCTGCTTAGTGACTTTTTGAGCCTACAGTGTAAAGTAATTATGTTCTGTGCTGCACAGCATAAAGAAACTGAACAAAAAAATGGAAAGTGCTCTTTTTTAAAAAAAAGAAGGAATGACACTGCCTATATCTGTTTTTACTGGAAGGAAAGAGCATCATTAAGGTCTTTCCACAGTTTGCTTTTAGTGGATTACCACAAACACTGAAAAAGCAGGTTTTACTTCTGTGGGAATCATTAAAGCAGAGCATTACATTTTAATACTCAGCATACAATGCACATTTCATTTGCAGTGTATTTCTTAGCTCCTAGGTGCTTGTTTCTGCAGACTGTATTGGTTCCATTTCAATGCCCTCTTGCTCTTTACCTCAACCAACTACAATGGCAGGTTTAGTTGTGTGTATTTGTTTAATTCTTCCATTTTTCCTGTGACAACTCATATTAACATGGGAATTACATTGGGGTTCAGCTTCGCAAACTGATACTGATAGAAATGTTTCCTATGACCAAAGTAGAATTGCTCATGTAAGACAAAGCTGCTTGGGGTGGAGAAGTCAAAAGCACTGGGCTTTATAATTCTAAGCAGCAAAGCAAAGCCATTTCCTTCAACCTCTGTCTGACTTCCATTCTGGACTGTAGCATAGTCAGATTTTTCCAGTCTCCTTTGTTCATGAAAAGTCATGCAGTGATGCTTTTCCTAACATTTGACAGTGCTTTACTCCTCATGTCACCTTTTGGCTTTGATGGAGTCCTCAAAAGCTTTGCTCCTTCCAGCTCCCTGTTGCTCCTGACGTTAGACAACTTAATTGGTGGATACAGACCAAAACCAGTCTATTCATCAAGATTAAGTTTTGTCCAAATGTGAGGACCCTACTAGTCCTGGCTAGCCTTCTAGGGATATAATCATGGAGTTCATACTAGTGTAGTCTCTGAATAGCTGGCATAGTTGACAGTTCTAAGACAATTGGAAAAAATAAAAGCTCAGGGAAAAATTCTTTAGTTGATATTTTACTTTATTCCACCAAAAAAGAAAAAGTTTATAGAAGCTCTGTCATCTAAGTGATACCACCTAGCAGGGGTAATCTCTAGGGATGTCACCACAGTTAATGGCCAAGTGTTTCAATTACTTAATATATGGCAATATTAGCCTTGATGTGTCTCTCAATGATTAAAACAGAGAACAAGTATGTTCATTGTTACAGGAAAAAGGATTTCTAAAATAATTTGTAATACTAAAACCACAGAAATCTGGAACCAGAAAAAGTGTAGATGAAAAAGACTTAGTCATCTAATTTCTCTGCCAGTATAGGATTTCAGAGTGCATTTTTGGTATATTAGTGTAAGAGGGTTACTTGGAAAATTATGCCCAAACCTGTTGGATTTGAATATAACCACAGTGATTCACAGTCTTTATGATTTCTTTTCTTGAATCTCTGTACTTAACTCAGAGTGCTTCAAACACTAGTGCTTCTACAACCATGGGAAATAAAGCAAATTATTAGATTGTAAGAAAAATGAAGATGTTTCTTGGCTTCAGAAAACTATGTCTTCTGGTATTGCTTTTTATCACACTATATATTTCCAGGATTTCCAGTACAAGTCTATTAGAAAAATTGTCTTCAGTTCCCCCAATTGTTTGTTAGAAATGGACTTTAAAATAAGGCAATAGAGAAAGGGTACGTTCTGAGTTTCCTTTATTTGTCTGATGTTTCTAAATCCTCTAATGCCCATCAGTTATCTCTCCTCCACATTTGAGAGAGTTTACAGCTGTTTATTATTTTCTAAAGTAGAAGCAGTGACTGCCTTTTTTTGGAAGAAAGAAGTCCAGGAGACACACCTCCAGAAAGTCTCCCTGTACCTTAGACTGACTTTGAAAGACTTAGTGAAGGTGGCATCGTAATTTCTCTCTCTCACTGGTGACTGATTTTTCGAGTATTTGTGTATTTGTTGTGCCACTGCATCTTCTCTTAATTGCATCATGTTAGATTTTTGCTTGCTACATATTATGTATGAAGTGGGGCAGAAAAGCCCTGTACATAGAAGAGGAGCATACAAACTACACATCTTGTAAAGCACTGAATTGTTTTATAAAGCTTTCCTGCAGGAAAAGCTGTTCTGCTCTCTGAATCACCATTTCTACATTTTTTTAATTAACATTTTTTTGGTTATTGCCTCAAGACTAAAAGCCCACTAGTTTTCAGTTGTTTAGTTTTTCAGCCAGTAGTAAAATTTTCCTTGGAAAGAAGCAGCATTTTATGAAAACCGTCAGTAAACTGTTTTTCTATGGAAAATATTTGAGTAGCCCTCCTCTGTATACATAATTATAAAAATATTAGGGCAATATGTGCTAAGTGGTCAGTACAAGTGTTTCAGCACAGAGCATCCATGCCTGCAATTTGCTGCCAAAAGCAAATTACTCCAGCAAGCTAGTTAACATAATAGAACATAGCAGGTGTTGGGCCACATCTTCAAACAAAAACCAGGCAATGACTAATTCATTGGAAGGAGCAGTATAGCCAAAATTTTCTTCTTCTGACCTGCAGGAAAACAAATCCACCATCCTCAAGTGCAGAGCTCATATGTGTGGGGTACGAACCTTTCTAAGTAACCAGAGACATATCTGATACTATGCTTGGAAAAGATCAAAATAGGCATGGACTTCTGAGATGAGATGTAAAACACATCTCTCTGAACATTCCTCAATATACCACAATTATAAATAAGTACAAACAAAGTCTATTCCCTGCTGATTCTGAATGGAAAAGAGCTGGAGAGAAGAAAAAAAAAAAGGCTGTATATGTTTTCTTTATAATTTTGGAATGCATTCAGGCTTCACACCAGGCAGCAGAGAGAGAGAAGCAGCGGACACTGTTCTCACATTCAACTCATGCTTGGAAAGAGTGCAAATTTTGTCATCAGCATTGTCCACAATGGTGTATTGACTCTGAGAACAGACTATTTCTCTACATTTCTGAACAGTGAAGGATTAAATTGCAGGTGGACAGACGAAGGGTAGTTTAATAGGGCAAGTGGCAATTTGACTCACTGTAGTTTGTGAAGTTGGCCCTTCAGGTTTAAGCCTCCAGGCTCCTCACCTGCCTCTGCATTTCCAGGGTTTGTGGAGCCTGCAGCACCATTCTTCCTTAGTCTTCCAGTAGACTGATCATGTGTGAGTTTGCTAATGCACGTGACAGACACTTTACATTTGATGTCACTGATGCCAGCCTGAAGTGACAGAGTTGTCTTATTCTTGGCATCCTTGCAAATCCTGTTGCTGCCTGTGAATACTTCTCATAGCTACTGTAAGTGCTGTAATCACTACAGAGGAGATGACAGGATATTTCTGTGTTGTTTTGTTAACTTCTCCTGTGAACAACAGGAAATTAAGCTGGGTGTTGTGTGGTACTTGGCAATCTTTTTTCTGGGAGTTTATTATTTTTTTTAATATTCTCATTCCCTCTTTCTACTTCCTTCCCTGCTAGATTTTCCATGGCAATATTAGGATGAATGTGTCTGTCAGTTTCAAGCTGTGGCTTTTTTTTTCTGTTTTTGTAGAGCTGTCCCAAAGCATACCTGGGAGCTGGGAATGTTAAAAAAGAAAAGGAAGCAGAGGCCTCTGTAGTGTAAGATCGCTGGCCTTGCCTGTAACATGAGCACCTGCCGAAGTAAGAGGAGGCTCATTAGGTGACTCTGACTCCTGCTGCCTTTGCTATTTTTGGGCCAGCTGTCATGTGCACAGGGTGATCTGCCTGGCCTTGACGTTTGGTATAACATCTCAAGACCAACCCATTGTACATTTTCCCTCTCACGCCCTGCAACAGGAAGAAAGGCAGCCAACGCCGTCGTTATGCTGCCGGGCCAGACGTCCAATTAAGCAAGCACGGGCTGGATGTGCCCAGGCAAGGGCTCTGGTGGGCAGAGGGGAGGAGGGTGTGCAGAGCCATTACCTCAGAGTGCCCTGCAAACCCTCCTCTTCACTTCTGCTGCATCCCTGGGAATGGCCAAGAAGAGCATCTGAGCTGCCTGTAGCTTTAACAGTATGGCACAGGGGAGCAGAGGTCTCCCAGGATTAATTAATGGGCATCCCGAGAACACATTCTCATTATAGCTGTAGCACTAGGGTTTTTCCTCATTTTGCAGAACATCAAATGTATTAGATAGCATGTGGGGTGGAGGCAGGGAGGAGTGGGGAAGACAGAGGCTGTGGTCAGAGGGAAGCAACATGGACTGGGAAATTGAATCTGACCCTGTCAGAGGCTGTCACAGGACTTAATATTGCATTTATTTAGGCTGGATTTTCTCTGATATAACACATCTGACTTTGGGGGAATGAGCCTTGGTTTTGAGGGGTGTGCAGATCCCTCGGGGAGTGAAATGCCACTGATAATAAAGAGCTCGTGCTGACATCCTCCACCACGATTTTTATTTGTTTGTAGCTGCTCATTCTTTGTTGGAACACAGAAATGGCCAGGCACGTGTGTTTTGTTTCTTTCATGTGATTTTCCCCGCCAGTCAGCATGGCTTATGCTCAATTAATTCCATCAATACACGGTCCCCTCCAGCCTCATCTGCACTTGTGTAGCGTGACAGGCAGTTGTGAATATACCACTAGCTGTGTCCAGACAAAGGCGTGAGGAGGCTCCACGAGGGGTCTATTAACTCCACAGACAGACTGCAGCTTCGTCTTCGGCACAGTCCCTTTGCAGGAGGGATTTCTTTTTTGGTGAAACATTTAGTAAAACGTGTTTCCTCCCTCCTGGTGAATTAACAGCCACTTGGCTGCTGGCGAGCGGCAGCACTGCTGTCTGAACTGTGCCCGATGAAGCACCAGGGTGGCTGGACATGCTTCTCCAGTGCTCACAAACACATACAGACCACAACCTCCCTGCTTGGGAGAGCTCAGGAGTCCACCTTGGGTGATCAAGTGGGGCAGGTGGTAATTCTGGCTGAGTGTTTTGCTAAAGAATATGCTCTGACCATGTTCTCTCCCATCAATACGATTAGGCAGTGATGACATTCTCTGAGAGAGAGAGCACAGCCACCATTTCATTTTTTTCTTCATAAAAGGGCAACAAATTTACTGATATCTCGGGGCCATGTGATCCCCTCAGCAGTGAGGCAACGTGCTTGCAGGTGGACTTCAACGTTGTGACGAACAGGGAGGAGAATAAGAACAGCAGTTTTCAATCAAAAAAATGATCTTTTTGTGCACTGGGTGTTTCAGAGGCATGAAGCTGTGCTAATTGGGGTACAGTGTAATGACTAATCCCATTAGAGGTGCTGTTTACAGATTACCTGCTTGTTTGCAGGACTAGAGAGCAAAGTAGGAATAAAAAAAAAAATCAAAAAAGGAGAGAGAATATTATTTTAGAACTGCTGTGACACGAGAATGTGAGAGATGTTAGTTATATTGAAACACTCTTTCAGCCGACAAGGTCACTTGTGGCAATAATCCGCTCATTAGAGGTGTAATCCATCACTCAAGTAATATCAATTTAGTGCCAGGGTTTTAATGCAGGTTGTACTAATCATTAGCGGCAGTTTGTCAACTGCATAATTCACCAGGGATTGTGGGTATGCATGATTTAGCAGGTGACCCTTGACCTCAGTGGAGTAAGAAGCCTGCCTTAGAGGCAAAATCAAGAGGGACAAAAAGCAGTGCTCACTCATGAACAATTATTATGCTTAACAGCATGACTGTCATTTTAGAGGGAAAGGGGAAAAAACACTATGTACTGAATAATGAAGGATTAAAATTCACCTGAGACTTGGCTCCAGCTACAATGCTGGAGTCACCACCCTCGCTTAGGGGGGCAGGAAGAAGACAACACTTTTTTTTTATTGTTTACTTAATGGCCCCTTAGCTAATATCTAAGAATGAGAAGCCCTTCTGCCATGCAAAACATGAGGGATGATCACAGCAACAGACTTATTTATTCTTCTCCTGTGAAAATATTGGTTTGCTCCCATCTCTATCCCAGGTGCCAAGCACTGGGATTGACCTGTGACTGTCATAGGTGAAAAGTATTAGTTAGGAAAGTCTGCATTAGTGTCAGACAGGTAGAGGATTTCCCCTCAGGCTGTCAATTCATTTGGAGGGAAGAGGAGAATAACCTGAAGTGAATTTCTGTGCCCACCTGAAATCTACTCAGAGAGTTAAATGCAGAGTTTGATTTACCAATCATTATAAATGTAGTATAGCATCATATTCTCTATTTCAACTATTGGAAAAATGCATTTCTTTTCACATCCCACTTGGGAAGTTATCAGTGTCTTGCCTTGCTGTATTGTTGCTCTGTTTTATAATAGCAATAATCCTCCTGAAATCTGGCAACTAGGACCAGTTAAGTGCCCTAAGCTTTACTGTAATTAAGGTACTTTTTTGCTTGCAATAATTCAGAATTGGCTCTGACTTAAAATCTGAAATTTAACAAGTGATTTAACCTGTAATGTGCTCTAATTGCTTTTGGTATTTTGAAAGTGGGGGTTGGGTGGGAGAAAAAAGAAAGGGGTCAAACAACTCAGTAATTTAACAGAAAGAGTTTCAAGTGATCTTGTACTTTAGGCTCTTTCCAACTGGAGTTTTAATATGCACACCAGCTTCCTGGTTGTAAGGCTTTCTGATTATCTATCTGTACTTGACGTCTGTGCTTACAATTAAAAATTATGCTTGGAAGCAATGAAAGGGGCTGAGAAAACCTCTGCTAGCTAAAGATTTTGAAATGCCTCCAGCACTGTCAACAACAAATTTACATCACAGCCCTTGCCAGCTCTGAAGGAAAAGGCAAAGAGTGTGGTCTCCCATCCTGAAGGGAAGGGAACAGCCAATATTCATAGATGCCCTCAGTCAAAAAGAAATGACAAAAATCAGAGGGTCCACAAAGGCTTGCTAAGTTTTATTAGTGAACTATACACTTGGCATGGAAATTAGTAAATGTTTGTCCCTTCTAATATAAACACATGGTGGATGGTTTTGAATAGAAAGGGCAAAAGATAGGTAGAGAATAGGTAGAGTGAAAGAGTGATTAAAGAGAGGGAGGAAGGGAGGGAGGGAGGGAGGGAGGGAGGAAGGAAGGAAGGAAGGAAGGAAGGAAGGAAGGAAGGAAGGAAGGAAGGAAGGAAGGAAGGAAGGAAGGAAGGAAGGAAGGATGGATTTCCAGCCCTGGTTCCAGTGTCAATCCAGTTGATGGGATGTCAAGGGCCCTGGTGGTACCATTTATAGATAAATTTATCCATCCTGGGGCTAAGTTTCTTGCTTTTGCTGCAAATCAGTTATCACGCACAATTTGTCCTTGTAGACCGTTCTGGAAGAGGGTTGGAAGGTTTTGGTTGTCTTGCTCCCTCCTGACTGTACATGTCTGCCCCTTAAATGCTTTATTGAATTGTTCTTACCTCAAGGAGCCAGAATAAGGGTATTTGTCCCAGAAAAGTGCTGTCCTTCTCCAGCCAAAACCTGATCATTCTTGCCTGATGCAGTGCGTGTTCTTAACAGCAGTCTTTGGTTGTCTCCATGGCTATCTGGCTGTTGGTTTTTGGGAAATACACATTAGCCCCTTATCTTCTGGACTTCTTCAGGAAGGTGGGAGAAGGCAAGAGGGTGCAGCCACCAGGCAGCAAGAGCAGCCAGATGACAAAAATACCAGTGAGCAATAATACTGAAGATTAAAATTTGTGACTACTCTCTTTCAGAGGGAGCTAGAGCACTGCTGGCTTATTCCCATTTCCAGTGCAATAGGGGCAAAGACAAGGAAAATAGGAATTTCCCTTCAGTTCTGTAGGAATTGGCAGTACTTACAAGAAAGAAAGTGAAAATTGTCCATTAAGAGGTATTGACACCATTTAATTTGAGGGATCTCTTTCTCTGCAATGCAGGATAGAGAGCTAGGGTCTTTCAGCAGGATTCAATCTGCTTAAATCACATTCCTGCTCTAAAGTGTCTCACTCTCGTGTATGTCCATGACCTTTGGCACCAGAGAAAGTTCTGCTTCTCATGCCCAGGGTAGTCTGGGTTCCCTTGGTGCCTTCTGCAGAGGCATGATGTTGTGGTATGCTTTATTTGGCTGCCACATATTTCCTTGGCTGGGAAACTATCTGAGGGGGCTCCTGCCTGTGCCATCAGCGGAGCCTTTAGTGTTCAGCTGCTCTAAGGAGAGTGTCTACTGTAATGAGAGCTGAATTGCTAAATTTAGCTATTTGAGCTGAATCACATCCAAAGTGATGTTACCCTTGCTCAAACAAGGGGAGAAGCAGGAAATGGAAGTTCAGCACTGGGTCAAGCTGTGATTGTAGTTCAGCTACACTTAGTGATTCCTGTTGTTCCATGTATTTGGATTATATGGGTTTGTGTGTAGGAACTGGCTCTCACTGCAAAGGACACTGCATTTCCACAATCAAAAAATAATTAAAATTCTGTAAAAATATCACATAGTCCACAGTTCACATGTGAATAAAAGAAAGCTTTTAGGAAAATAACAATTTTCATTTTGTCAGATATAAGATGCCAAAGTCCTTCCTCATACAGAGAAGGCACTGAATCCAGCCAACATTTGTCTAATGAGTTAGCACTCTCCTCTGTTGGAAGTCAAAAACCTTCACTTCAGGCTGCAGGCAATGTTCTTGCCCATGGACCTAAGAACAGTAAAGCTCCTGTCTCCTGTGGGCTGACCAGAAAAGGAGGCAGATATAAGCTGTGCTTCTATTTACATGTCTACATTTTGATCAAATCCTTAATATAACTGTAGTTTCTGTAAGTAAGAGTTATTTTTCTTTTTCTATTTTAGTCTTTTTAAGTTCAAAAGCTGCTGTTAGTAGGAAATTGGGAAAAAAAACCCAAATGAAGCATTATACTATCATCAACACGTTGATATTTGGATATATCTGAGGACAGCACAGTGCCCATCTGGACTGCCTTAACAGCACAGTTAATTGCATTATATATGGAGGAGGGATTCAAAAGAACAAAGAATTGAAGCTATTCTGTTTAAGTAGCCCATTGCTGTGGTATCTAAGCACAAGAGTAGATCAGAGCATAAAAAAACAGATTGATAAAAGTTATACATCCCAAATCTTATGCATAACTCTGTATAGAGATTAATGAAACAAGCTGAGCAGCAAGCTGGAATATTAGTGACAGCAGATTTACTCCCTCTAAATGTTTACAAGGACACCAACTTCAATTATTTCCGAAGTGAGCCATATCCATCATGGATGGGCTCCACAATATTTGCTAATGTTTCTTGCACAGCTGCTAGTCATATGGACAGGGTTTTAAAGGTATCTTCTAGCCTCAGGAGGCTGACCTACTGAGGGTTTCAAAAATCTCTAGCCACTAAACTCAAAGGAAAAGCTCATTCCAGCAATTCCACAAGCTGTCTATGATTAGGTATCTAGATACTCTGGAAAAATGTGGGCTCTCCTGGTGACCTATGAGTGGAATCTAGCTTGTGGGGGATTTTTTTGCAGAGGAGGGACAGGCCATGTGAGGGGATGGTCTGCAGTATCTGCTGGCAGCCCAGGCCAGAGGTGTAGGTGAATATTTTCAGCTATTGCCTGTGACGGCAGAGAGGTGCTGGGAAGGGCATGTCCCCAGATGGCAACTCTTTCTGCCATGACTAGGGCAAAGTGGGGAAAGCTGCTTGAGCTTCCTTGCTGGGCTAAGCAGATTGAGGAATGTTTTTTTGTTGCTGGAACAGTGCCTGAGGAAATTGGGGGGGTCCCCAAATCTATAGTTAAATTGATCTGATGACTATGGGTCTCCCTTTCCTCCATATTTCAGGTGCATCACTGCACTGAGGATCGTTAGCTTCTTCTCAACGTACTGTCCTAACACTGCTGATAAGCAGCTGCTGGTCTGGTGGAGGAACACCAATTAGCAGTCATCTGTAGGACTGAAAATGGAAGAGAAGTGAGTTCACAAGATATGAGAGCTGTTGTTTCCTAGTGTTTGCATACAGAATTTTGCTGGATGGCTAAGAACACAGCAGGTAGCCCAGATGCTGATTCAACCCCCATGATCTCTCCTCGAGATAATATCTCCCTAGGAGAGCTTGAACCATGTGGAAAGCATACATGCAAACAACTGCAGCCAGTGAAATCATGTGTCAGAGACAGGGACAAACCTGTCTCTGTGTGGGATCTTATTTAGGCAGGCCCAATCTCATGTCACCATGGAACCAGCAGCATCCCAGCTTCTCAAGCATACTCCCACATCAATTTCCCAGAGGAGCACTGCCCACAGAAGTGCCAGGTGATCTTCCTGGGGGGATTAATAAGCCAGCATGTAGCACCTGGGGACATCTGGTCTGTATGAGAGCAGCTGAGACATCTGTATGGTCAGACCAGTGCAGCACAGCATGTGTAGAGCAGAGACCCTCCCTGCCAGCAGCTCCATCTCATCCAGCAGATCCATCTCTGCTGGAGCTGGGAACCTGCAACAAAGGGTGTGATGTTAATCCTACCTCGTTTGCCAGCCCAGGACCTCATCCAGCGGCAACAGCATCCCTCTGTGTGCCAGTGTCAGTATTAAACTCCTTGACTTGATTGAAGCCTTCAATACATTGACTTGTCTGTTTTGATCTTCCTGAGTTTACTTTTGTTTCTTTTGGAATTTATTTTAATCTGCTGATTTCTTCTGAGATGTCTTACTTCTAAACGTATTTCCTCTATTTGTCTTTCTTTGGGTTTTTTTAATTTTGTTTTTTTTAATGGCGATGTTTTTTCAGATGCTATCTTTTCAAAGAACTGTCATTGCTGCCTCCACGGGTGCTCCAACAATACCATGTATAGAAGATTATGGGTGTCCAAAAGTGTAACCAGTTTTCTAGCAAAATTGGATATATAAGATAATGTGTCTGTACACTAAATTGAAACTTTGTAAATGGCTCTGTGCATTCAAAGCCAAGTTGTTGGACTCATTAAAACTGACATATGCAAACATTTCGACTACAAAAATTCAGTTACTGATCTCCGTTAAATTCCAGGCAGCAGATGACACTTAGAGTCTGCTAAAAAAAAAAAAAAGCTAGTCTTTTTTTTCCCCCACTGCTTTTAGTATTTGCTCAGTATCATTAATATAAATATGCAATCATCGAAATCAACACAACTGAAGTTAACAGAGCAACTCCAGATTTACATCAGTGTAAATGAGAGCAAAACTTGATCCCTCTCATGTAATTTATCTTTAATTCTGGTTTAAGTCTCTCTCATCTTGCTGAATAAAAACTGATGTTCTTCTCACACACAATCTGTATACCATTCATTAGTGTCTTTTCTGTTTGGAAGAAAGATTGGAGCCTGTGGTAATGAAAGCTCAAATCCTGTGGAGCAGTACACATGGTATTTTGTTTTAACTAAATGCTGTATTGGTATTCTCATGAGTGGCTTTGCATTACTTGAACATTTATGAGTAGCTTGAACTAATAAATCTCTAATTAGCACTAATTACTAATTAGGTTATTGATTCCTCTGACTGTGGACTCCTCACTGGCTTTATTCATAAGCAGAATGTTATTTTTAAAATTCTTGTGGATATATCCTCAAACGAGCTCACTCCTGCCACAGAAAGAAGCAGAGCAGCAGGCTCTGGGCAGCCTGCTTGTCAGAACAACACCCAGGCTTATTCAGACTGAATAGGTCTGCTGAGGAGCAGAGGTACTTTTTTTTTTTTGCTAATTGAGCTGTCAGAGCACTGCCTGCTTGCCCAGATGCACTGGAAAATCCCAGCACTTTTCTGTTTTCTTACCTGATGGATGCCTATTGTTTGCACCCTGGTCTGTGCTATGGGCCGTGCCCAGCTCCAAAGGGTGGCTGATGCTCCTCTGAAGGTGTTTTGGGACAGTGAGGCTCTTTTTGGTCTCATGACGAGGCCTAAAGCACATCTGCTGGATGTACTCTGCTGTGCTTCTCACAGTCTGACTTTCCCCTCCCATTCTCCCATCTCTCTCCAGCAGCTGTCCTGCTCGCTACCTACCTGATGAGCCAAAAGGGGTTGTTAAAATCTTTGCTCTGGAGTCTGCATTTACATGGCATCCCCAACAGGTTTTTGTAGAAACAGCCTTTCCTGCCCCAAAAGGATCAGGAGCTCCATAATCCCATTTTTTCCCCAAAAGCTCAGAGAAAATGACTCCCAAGGTGCAGTACTCATGTAGAAAGCACTTTTCCTACTGCCACTGTCACTGCCACACCAACTCACCAGTCTTCTCCCAGTTTCTCACACCTGCAAATTGATTCATAAAAGAGTTTTGATTTTGTATGGTTTATTGAGGATAGCAGTTAGCACACTGTCTGCTAACTTCTTTCACTTGAAGGCAGAACACACAAGCCGTTGAAGAAATTTTGGCTGTCTTCACTGACAGTAGTGATTCTATCTAGAAATGACTGATTGCCTCTCTTTTAGGACTGGCAGGAGAGGTCAAGTGCAACTCTACTTTATTCAAGCATCAGGCTGTTTCGCCCACAGAGGTTCTGCACATGGTACATCTTCAATTTGCAAACCCAGACAAGTGCAAAATGAAGCTTACTTCTGGTTGGCATTATCTGTGAGGAGCATGTAAAATCTCTTTTTTGGTGGTTGCCTTCTCTTTCTGTTTATTTTATGCAACCCACTATGTTTGTTTTGATCCCTGCAGCCCTGTTTAGGTTCTGTGATGAGCCACTGTGGCACCACGATGGTGCTACACTCATGCTGGCGTTCTCACCAGCAGACTCCAGGCCCTGCTGAGCTTTGCTGTTGCATGCACATAACTCCCTAGGACAACTGTGGGAGATGTCTGCGTGTGGCAGCGAGGGGATGGGGCTCCCTGTGTAGCAACATCTGGGGACCAGAAATTGAGTATTCTTGGCTACAGGCCCTCCACTCTGAAATATGATCTTCCCACCCTTCTAGGCCATCTCTTCACAGAGCAGAGGAATAAAGAAAGGAGCTAAGCATCTCTGGATGGAAGTCCAGTCAGCTAATTAATATCAATGAGGTGCGTGTTATTTTTAGTTATTGCAGATGTGCTCATACCTCATTAGCTTGAACACTTTAAAGCAAATAAATAACAGCTTCTGTCATGCTTAAAGGAAACATTTTATAAAGGGGTTATTGATCTGGACTTCAGAGGGACCTGGTGGGAAATCTGTAAAGCTTCTTCTGCCAGAGGAGGGAAAGGAGGGGGAGGCTTTACAGAAGTAAACCGAATGTGTCCTCTTTTGTAATGCACGTTAAAAAGTCAAAAGGCTTCTCTGTTTCCAGGTGGATCTGGTGGGTTTGAGTTCCTGGGTTGATTCCTCTGGTGGAGACACTTGTAGATACTTTGCAGTGAGGCAACTTGAATATCTTTCTGTGAGTTGTTTTGGGGAGAGAGTTGATCCAGAAGAAAGGGTTTGTCCTGAGCCTGCAGGAGGAATATTTCTTTGGCCCTGATTACCTGATATTTTAATTTCCATATTTAGCAAGTACCCCAGATGTGTGTTGCAGGAAATAAGTAACTTGTCAGTGGTTTTGAGGTTTCTCGGCAAAAAAGAAGATTACGTCGTTTTACGCTGAAGTATTGAAGAGAATGTTTTATATTTTGAATGCTAATGAGCACAGTTTTTTTCAGACGGGAGCCATAAAACTGTCATTATGTCAGTGGTATGTCTTTGTTCTTAGCTTTGCTCGTGCTAATCAAAGACAACAGTGGTATATTTTGAGTTAATACTGTAACAAGAGGAATGGCATTAGTGGTCATCATCATGAGTGACTCCTGGACATGTGGTAATAATTTCTTAAGTGTTTCTGAATAGTAAATGAGTGAGAGAGAGGGAGTTCAGCTTCAGCTCTGTGCAGAATGGAATGTAGCATTCAGCTGAAATGATAGATCCACAGCTCACATTTGAGGGGCTGTAAAAACAAAATCTTCTTTTTAATATAATTAACATCTCTGCTCTCACAATCCCTCTTTCTTTTTCAGCATCTGACTTTGCCTTTTTATTTGGGATAAAGCAGTGACTTTTAGCATAAGGACTGCATGAGTGCAATCCTCTTTATGTTCTTAGGGAAATCATTTGACTTGAGAAACCAAGCTCTCATCCTTTGGGTATTTTAGTTTGCTTAGTTGGATATAAGTTTGAGAGCCTTCAGTTAAAATGGCATTTTCCCTCTTGTTAATAGATGCCCCCAGATTTGGTAAATATATGGAAATAGAATTGGTAACATTATATATTTAAGTGCCAGTTTTCTTAGGGGAAAAAAAATACCACCCAAACCTTTTTTTATTATCAGTCAGGCAGTTTTCATTTATTTGGTGAGGCAGTATGTTTGCATTGGCTGGCAGGCTCATGAATGGCTCCTGCATAACGAATCATACATTTTAAAAATTCTTTCCAAAGCTTTTATGAAAATACAAAAAGTTAAATAACTTTAACACAGTTGTGTGATCAGTCTGATTAAGTTAATGCATTTAGTTTAAGTAACCTCAGTGGAGTTTCAGCAGTACTGTACGTTCCAGAGAAGGGAACAATTGGTGAATTTTCACTGTCTGACTGTGTTTCTCAGAGAATGCTGAACAATATTAAACATTCAGAGGCTGCATTTTCCCTTTGTTTTGACAAATGCTAATAAGTAGCTAACTGCAAGAGAGGGAGGAAAAAAATCCTAATTCAAACCAGTTGTGTGATGGTCGAGCTCAGCAAATTCCCTGACCAACAAGATGTAATCTGGAAAGAAAAGAGTGGAGTGGTAGCCTTTGCTAGCCTTTGAAATCACTAATAAAGTCATTAGACAATGTTTAACTGAAGAGAAATGACTAAAGCCAGAGAAAGACTATTCTGAGGAGCTCTCAGAAGGAACATTAGTGAGCTTTGGTTTCTAATTAAGTGGTATTATTAGGAGCTTTGATAAAAGCCCTCGTGTGTGTGACATCTTGTATTTCTCTGTGTATCAAGAGTGGAAGAGAAACTAAAAAAAGAGAGACTTTTTAATGATAATACCTGAAAAGTGTTTTTCAGCAGACCCATACATCATTGTCAAGTGAAAAGATTAAACTTTATTGTTTCTTTTTGAACCAAGAACTCAAGGTGAGTGGAAATGTCTTGAAATGCAAAGTAGTTTGGCAGATAAAGTAAAATAGAGATGAAAACAGACAATAAAAAGACATTGGCTGTAATAGAGGAAAGAGTGGGGAAGTTCACTCTTTAATGTTGCTGGGAGAACTTTCTTTTTGGTATTAATGATAGCATTTAAGTGTTACAATTACAAGCTTTTATTGAAATGAAACATTTCATTTAAGGAATGGCACCAAAATCATTTTTGTGTGTAATATGAAGCATTAGTTATGTGATGCTGCTGCCAAAATAAACCCCACCATTCATTTAAAATATCAGGAAACTCCATTTGAGAGGGTAGTTATACATCCATTGAGGATACTCTGTATATTATTTTTCCGTGGTATTAATAAAGTCTATTAACAACATAACTGCAATTGATTCATAATGTCACATTTGTTTGCAAGTAATGGATGTAAGGTTAAAATGGTTTAACTATTACAATGTTTGAAAATGATTGCTGTTCCCTAAAGTCTCCTTTATTTTTATTACAGTTTTTTTCCCCTTCAGCAACCAGTTGTTTTGCAGTTGTTAAACTGCTTTCAGCTGTAGATACTCTGCATTATCAAGATAGATGGGGCTTGGTGTGGGATTTCCACAAAGGTTGGTTGCTGAAAAAGTAACCTTCAGAATATGCCCTTGAAAGATTTATTTAACTTGTCCTTAATACGTCAGGCTGCACTGATTTCTACAGAAAAAAAAAATCAGTTTTGGGGAGCCTCAACTGCCTGACTGCAAAACGCACACCTCTGACCCCAAAGCATTCTCGGTGCTGGTGGCTGGCGAGGTCTGTGACTTTTGTTTTCCTCTTTGTGCTGTGCTTACAATGGCCACACTGCTGGTGCCTGAGCACTCCCCTTTTGCTTTGGCAGTGTATCATTCCCCTATCCATGTCCACCAGTTGTAGAAAAAAGCAATCCCTGAAAAAGTCTGCTGGGGGACAGGCAGACATGAGGAGCAGGCATTGGGCACTTGGACTTTCACTACCAATTTCTGAGTTCCTGGGAAGAAAGTTACCAACTTTATCAGAGCCTTTCTTCTTAGTTCACAATACACTCTGAGCAGAGATTTTTTTTTTTTTAATCTGGTGTTCAGATTAAAAAAATGCATATAAAAGCAGATCACTTGACACATAAATCCAGCTTTGAAATGGTTTGGGAAAATACTCCATGCAGGTACAGGCACATAATTTGTAAAAACTTTTTTTGCCCATTATCTTCTTTTACAGTCACATTCAACAATCTTTCTATTTCAGAGAGAGTTGTGGCTTGTGTGTCAATTTGTACTGTATTCGCATATGTAGGAAGGGTTGGATGTTTGTTTTCTTAAGGGGGAAAATAGAAAATAAATGATTTAATTAAAAAAGACCATATATGCTTGAAAGAAAGAACACCCCTTAAGTTCTTTCATCTAAATCACTGTCATTAATGTAAAGTATCAGGAGTTGGTTTTTTTAAAAATCAGATTTAATTCTTTCTCGCTGCACAGTTGCAATTTCATTATTTCCTAATTGGACAATGAAAATATTGTGGATTGGTGGACTTCATTTTCTTTTTTATCACCACCAGTTAATTTCACTCTCTGGTTACCATGCACTGACAGAGAGTTGCAATTGCTATAAGAAAACCTTGTGATGCCTGACAGTTTAAAAAACTTGGATGGATGGATTTTTGGACTGCAAATTCAACAGGGGGATATTTAGTTGGTTTTAACAAAACTATTCTAATAGGTATTTTTAAGAAATTGCGGGCTCTCAGATTTGCAAGCGATATGTATTTCTAGCCTTCAAAAAGCTCAAATTCTAATTGTTCTGCTTCTTTGAAGAGTGTTCTGAATTTTCACATCTTGTTATTACAGGACTTTCTACCAACATGACCACATAACAAGGTTACTCCTGGCACAACTGTACAGGCAGTAGAGGAATTGCATTCGTTAACTATATCAGTTCCCAAATGGCACATAATCTGTACACAGACTTAAGCCCTAGCCTGGCAAGCTGATCCAGTGCATCAGTGGATCCAGAAGATCAGCCTGTTTTCAGATCTCATCTACTTTGTACAGGGATTCAGAAAGGAATCATGTTTGGGGTTTTTCTGTTGGCTTTGTTTTGCTCATTGAGGTTTGCTGGGAAAGTCCCAGATCGACTCATATGCTGAGTCAGGGCTAATGAGTATTTTAGATGCTATTTTTAACGTTTTTTAAAAGCAAGGCAAAGTTGCACATTTCCAAGAGCAGTGACTCCACACACAGGCAGAATTCCCATCGCACAGGCAGTGGATGGCACACCAGGAAAACACAACTGTGTTGGAGAGCAGCTAATCTTTGCCACCACTGTGTGTAATGACAGTACTGGAAATATTGGAAAGTGCCTGCTCTCAGATTTGTTAGCTTCAGAGAGCTTTGCCTCTTCAATGACACGATCCTGTTCAAAGCCAGTGCTCCTGTCTGGAAAGAGCAGAAAGCTGGAGCTGAAATCTGTGAGAGTGTCGTTGTTCTCAGAGGTGCAGTAACGGGTTTCACTTTACAGTGCTGTATCTCACTTGGAAGCACCTACTCTGAGTGACATAAACTCTTTGCTAATATGTATAATAGACTTCAGCATCACTTAAAAGTCTTGGGTACTTAAGAGTATTAAGTACCTAATTTCAAATACTTTCTTAAAAGTTTTCCTTTCACTTTTGCATAGTTTGCCAACATTAACATTAAACCTTTGCCTGTTTAAGCCACTTCTGTGATCATTTTTTTTTTAAAAGCAGAATGAGTCCTTAGAAAGCTACAACCCAAACTGTGAAACTGGAACCATGACCTTCTCAGATTGGTGCTCAGGTAATTTCTTAACATTGGGTATGACGTGCCAAAGTAATAACTTTGTAATTAGGAAAAAAAGAGGTATTGTCAGTCCATTTTAAAAAATAATTGTATGGACTGCTTTGCATAAAATAAAATAAAATAAAATAGGCAACTAGTTTATTTTGCTTTTTTTTTTTCTGCAATCTTTAGCTACAGTGATGTCCATCCTGGGTATCTTCTTTGGAGCTCAGTTTGGGATTACCCAGAGTGATCAACAGGTACTGATAAGAAAAGCTGATGGTGAGAGAGGGTGAGGGTTTGCAGAAGACAGTGGGAGAGGGTGGGGCACAGGCATGGGGCTTCCCCAGCTCCTTGCAAGCCAAATGAATCCCAGCTGGGAAAAGCAGGTCCCTGCTGTGTGCTGTATGTCCTGGAGGTGTCCCCATTTTCAGCTGCCATGCATCCTGGGCTGTTGGTGGACTCCTCCTCCAGCCTTGGTCTCTGTGGGAATGGTGGTTTAGTTTTCTGTCTTCTGCCTGACCACCAACTTCTGTGGCAGTGACAGCAACACAATATCTTTGAGGCTACTATCTCCTACTCTGTCAAACAGGGTTTAAATTAGTCCAGACACTCCAAAATTATTAGGATGTGGTAGAGAAGCCACAGTGAGTCCCTCTGCTAAAATCTCTTTCAACAAAGCATTTTAACTGTGCCCGTCATTTTCTACTAACTCCTTCTCCCCCTCTCCCTAAAGTAAAACAGAGTTGCTGAATGGCAGATGCTCCGCACAAGTAATATTTATAAAAATTTACCAAAAAATAGGGGTTGACTTCCCTTTCACTGGTCACTGATTTTCAGCTGAGAGAAGAGTATGTATTCCTTTGTGAACTGATTGTAGTTGCAGAAGTAAAAGACTTCTGGAGTTCTAAAATAACACACCTTCTATGATGTATGTATGTCTGACTTTCCTGTCTGTTTTGGCTACCTATGGCATAGGAAGCTAGTCTGAGGCAGTCTCTGGACAGCATCTATACTCAGTGTCTACCCCAGGATGATTCATCATATATCCTAAAAATGATGTCCACTATCAAGGCTCGAGGTATTGATCCCTCTGTTTTCTCTGGAGGGTGTTCACAACAGCTGCTTTACCCTGGTCTATAGACAGGTAATGCTAAGTGGGATGAATGCCACTGAATGCCACCATCATGATTAAGATATGAACTTCATGTGTGCAAATGTATCAGCACTGTCACATCTTCTCAGTGAAAGAAGAACGTAATGTCTCAGACCGACAGCTCAGTACTGCTGTCACACCTGCCTCTGCACACCGTGTATCACAAGTTCAGTGACAGTCAATGACTGTCATTCTGTCAAATGGCCTGATTCCCTTTGACATGTACTGCCCTTTACCCCACTTTGGCAAGAAGCCACGCAGAAAATATAAATAATAGTAAAAGAGACCTTAGGGCACCTACACATTTGCCTGAACAGCATAAGACTGGTCTTGTGTAAGAGAGAATAAAGAGTTTTGAATTTTTTTCCTTGAATTCAAAGGATGCAGGATGGATCCTAGATCTTGTTATGGAGGGGTTAAAACAACTGAATAATACCAGCATATTTTATTCATCACATGATATTTGGTTAGAGCTATTATATATAACACAGTTCCACAAATCCACATTTTAAGTCATATTTGGTCTGTTCAATACACTTTACAAAGTCCTTATACATTTGAGCAAGAATATGTTCTGACATCCCAGTGTTTTCAGTAACGATTTCATCATTCCTCACTTGATGTGGCAACATTAGCGTGTTTCTGAGTGTGTTTAAAGTGAAAGGATTTCCAGGTTGCCATTGCTCATGTTCAGGAGAGGCACGACACATCTGAGCTCTCCTTTTTGTCTTTTTTTTGTGATGACATACGTGTCTGGGCACAGCAGCTATGCTATAAGGATAAATGACTGTGGGATTAAACCCCCCGTAGGAAGAACAGGAATGATACTCTTAAGCATTTGGAAGGAACGCAGCCAAGGCCCAAATGCTTTTATTTTTCAACTTCATCGATCAAAAGCTACTCTGTGTAAGATGCTAAATGGCATCTGACATATCTGAAATACTGGGATAAAACAGCAATACCAAACAAGCCTAACCAATAATAGATAAGGTTTTACTGCTAGTAAAACAGGTCCTCTGCTGAGGAGAAACGTTAAAACTGCGTGAATTACACCCGAGCAACTGACAACTTTACTTAGCTATTCCATACATTAGAGGATAAATCTCCATTCTAGGAAGTTTCAATGCCATTTTAGTTATCCATTTAATCCACCTATTCATTTAGCAGGAATGGTAATTACGGGAAAATTGCTGCCAAACTATGATGTGCAATTAAAATTCAGGCTATTTTGTGTGATGCAAAATCTCCCTTTTTTACTATCATCTTACAAATCCTCTGATAGAAAGTTTGTGCCTTTTTGAAACAGAGCTTGTAATAATAAGCCATCTGGCTTACTTAAACATGAAAGATTAAAATGATATACAGTATGAAGGCTTCCTATTCAATTGCTAATGTCCAAGAACTCAACTCCAGTGGTGAAAGCTGTCATTTGGGGGAAAGAGGTAATTAAAAGATTTCCTTGTAGAGATGGGTCCTAGAGTAGGGAACTGGCACATCCAACAAGCAAAACTAATTTTCCAAAAGAAAGCAATGCTGGCCAAATGTCTTGCAAGATAATCTTCTGCATCTTTAGTTCACTCACAACTGCTTGAGTGGTACTGAAAGGTGGGCTGATGACTGGTGGCACAAAAGCAACCAAACCTTGCTTTATTTACCATGCTAAGCCAGCAGTGCTTCATAACACAGGCTTGACTGAGGCAGACAACAATGAGAGAAAATGCATTGTGATTAAGTAGCTACCCACTCTTTTTAAAGAGAGGGAGAAAAAGGTTGCAAACATTTTAGACAAACTGCAATGCAGAAACTGAAAATATGGATTCTGAAAACTGACAGGCAGAAAGACACTTTTCAGAGATCAGCTTTTGAAAGAAATGCATTTAGTAGCCATTACTACTTTATAATTGGCAAGAGGCTAATTGGGGGCACAGTGCTTGGGCTTGTGCAGCACACAGGCCATCTGATAAAATGGTGTAATTGTCAGCTGTCTGCAGAGGAAGAATAAGGTACACCTCAGCTGGGATGGTGGCACGTTCTGTTGCTTCCAGCTTCCCTCTCCCTTCCACCTCTGACTGATGAATTTCCAAAGGGGAAGCGACTGAAAATCCTGTTGATCAGATGAAGAACCCACCCTAGGGTCTCAACCTTAAGTGAAAGCAGAGGTAAGTATGAATCTTTCCCAGACAGTCATCCATGTGTTCTGGAGTACTTGTAGGGAGCGCTGTACCTTTGACCTACGAAACAAAGCCTAAATGTTATTACAAGTAGACTGTAACCCTCCCGGATGAAGCAATCATGTCTGATTCCTTGTAGGACAAAGAATTTAACACAGAATGTAAAACTCTCTAAATAATTTTGAGTTCAATGTATCATAGCAGGGATCTTCACTGTTGAGTTTTATGGAATTGCTCTACAAGTCTGGAGAAACATAAACTCTCCAATTTTTATCCTGTTGCCACTGTTGCTCCTATAGCGGCCCATTTAATTACCACTGAACTATATTATCTCTGTCTGCATCAGACTTTTTCTGAAGGCAGATGTTTTAAAGTGCTGTGTGCAGGTACAGTACTCCATAAATAAAGAGTGCTAAAATGAAAACCCTTCCATTAAAGACACTATCCTCATCAGCTACTTTTCAGAAGACCCTATTTAATGAAGATCCTTTAGCTATTAATTCTACTCTCAGGCTCCATTTAGGCTGAGAGAAGGAAATAATGAATCATGACATAATAGAAGTCCCTGTAAAGCACTCAGCTTACCACACAGGAAACCAGACTTGCATGTGCGTTTGTTTTTGTTTTTAAGTCTAGTTCTAACAATAGCAGCCAATGAGAGCCTATTAACTTCATTGAGTCTTAACTTTCTGTTCAGTCCTTGGCTATCTTCCAGCTTAATTCCTCTGAGTCAGCAACACATTCAAAACAGGTTAAATGAACTCTTGGATAAGAACCTCTAATAAAGGAATAATTGATCTTTCCACTGCAGCTCATCACCCCTTCCAAAAACACAAACAAAAACACATGCAAAGACAACTTTTAAATATGCAGCATTATTCAGAGGTGACAGGATGGGCAAGAGAGGGGTGTGGGGATGGATAAGTTAGGGGAAGCAATGGTGTGAGAGTTGTAAAGTAGCCAATATGAAATGCATACTTTGGCAAAAGTGAGAAGAAAGGCTCGTAGGACTAAGGGAAATGAATGGACTATATTCGCTTCTCTTAAGGAGCTCTGCTTTGCCTTCAGCACAGTTTCTCATAATCTGATTTTCTGACTCCCTTGCCTTTTTACTCTCTGTAATTCTATCCAGTAAAGTGATAAAGATTGACATGCCTCTTTCATGTCAGAGGAGAGGAGCTCTCTGTGTGTTTAGGACTTCAAATATCTACAAGAAAATAGAATAAATCCACTCTGTTCTTGGCCTAGATCTTCAGGAGGACAGAGTGTGAGGAGGATAGCAGCTCACTAGATGGGTGTCTGGTGATCTCTCCATAAGGGGAGGGAGTACCCAGGGAAACAGATCACAAGGAATAGAGTGCTGAAAACATGCAAAAAAACCCCATGAGAATTTACTTTTTCTTTAATGAAATGTCATGGCAATTGCAGGTCCCTTTTTTTTTTTTGGTATTTTTATGGAAAAGGATTCATGGAGACATAGATAAGCCAAAGACAATAAGCTCTATTTAAAAAAAAAAAAAAAAAAATTAGACCTAGAAAAAAAGTGGCCCAGTAGCTGTAATGCTATGAACCCAGTTCATTAAACTTAAGTAAACACCTTCTAAAGAGGCACACTTATTGTCCTCTGGCCTTCTCACTGCTTTAATCTTGCATACATACTGCATGAGGACTTGGAGTCCCTTTACCTAAAAGTCTGTACATGTGCTCCAGAATGGCAGTTTTGCTGCTTAAATAAAATTTGAGCTGTGCACTGTAAGAGTGAAGTGAGTGAATGAAATAAAACCAGTTTTCTTGAGAACTTCTCTACAATCTCCATGAGGAACTTGGAGCTATCGTAAACTTCATGTTCCTCTCTGAAATTCGGAGACTTTTAAGGGAAAGAATAAGATGTGTAATGTGAGTGTGTCAGCAGCAAGAGATGACAGTCCTGCTGCTGAGGTCTCTGCTGAAAAGTGTGTAAGTTACAAGGTGATGAAAACATGGAAGGAATCTGGAGAAGGTGCAATGGCTATGCAACGATTCCTATGGGCTCCACCTTGCTTTGTTATATTGCAGCAGAGGCTCTTTGAGAAAGATACCAGTGCTTCCTCCTGTGTTTGCCTAGAGCTGACACAACAGGGGTTTTGACTTGGATTTCAAGGTAGTATCAGAATAAAAATGTGCAGTGATATATCCCAAGCATGAAATCCTGACTCCAGAAAACTCCTGCTTTTTGCAGAGAATTTCCAGACACAGAATACTAATTTTCCCTGGCAGTTTGATTTGTGAGAGATTATTTGCCTGTTGAAAGGCTGACTGGGAAGGGTGTGTCTAATGTTCTTAGCCTTTTCTGTGCTAGCTGATAGCTTTATGTATGGCTACATAGACTAAGTGACTGACCAGGCCTTGTTCTCTCAGTTCTTGGTATGTCTGAAAGTGTACCACACATAGAGTATACAGAATAAAATTTTCCAGGAGGTTGTTGTTTACATTGTAACATATATGTTAAAACCCAAAAGAATTACTCTCTGAAGGGTGTTTGCCTCTCATAGAATTCCTTTGTGGAGAGTAGTAATTTCTCCTGTGATAGTCCCAGTGTCTCCCACCTTGTGTATAAGTCACAGGGAAGGAGGTGATTTGGTCTACTGACTCAAACTTTGATGTCACTACAGAGCCTTGTATTTTATTTGAGAGAACTCCAGGGTATCTAGTACAGATAATAACACTGATAAAAATAATTTTTTAAAACTTTTTTTTTGCTACCAAACCATGTCTGTCCCAGCATGGCCAGAAGTTCAGCAAAGGAATCACCAGTGGAAGTGGCACAGCTCAGCATCCTGAATGTGAACCAGTGCAGAAGCATTGTAGCTCTTTCAGCAGTGGCACTTGCAATTGTGGTTCTCCCAGGGAGATCTGACACTACAGAGGTGTTCCCATGGCAGCTGATTTGACTGATCACTGACACATGCCATAATGAATCTGTTGGGTTAGCTGAGGGACACGGACTGATCAAAACATCAAGGAAAGGATAGAAGGAAGCTTTTCTGAGGTGAAAAGTGGTCGAACTAAGAACCTGCTTTACTTTTAGAGAGATCTGAGAAGGAAAAAGGCATACAACCTAAGTAACAGAGTGGCTGATGCTGAATCTGCAGGAAAGAGAACAGCTATTAACTTCAGAGTGGCCCAACAAGTAGGCAGGATACTTTGAAAGAAAGGTTACCTTAAGATGAATAAAATTCATTATGTGGCTCAAATGAAAGGGGATTTGTCTTGATTTGATGACATAGCTTGGAAATGAGAAGAAAAACAGCACCTAAAGGCTACTCATTGACTAATTTGCTGTTCAAAGCAACACAAATATACTGCTGTGCTTCCCACCCTTCCCTTTCCTCTTTTAAGCAATGTTCTGGATTGTATGTATGCTACCGTTATGTGTTTGTACCCACAATAAAAACACCTAACAAACTACTACTCTCTTTCAAACCCCTCCTTAAGCTTTCCATCTGGCACAGCTTTTCAAAGCACTGAGGAGCGATCAGGCTGTCCTAATAGTAATTTTGATGCTGATCTTCATCCTACAAGATGAGCTACTTTGTCTCCTCCTTTTGTCTCTGTATGTCTTCATGGTCTATTCATTTTATCTCTTTCATTTTTACTTACTACATCCAACAGCTGCAAACTGTGGGACAATTAATGTCCCTAATTCTAGCAGCTATTGCAATTCAAAACTAATGAAAAGCTATTAATAGCTAATTCAGCAGACTGTTGCTGCTCAGGGTAAAGGATTGGGTCCAAATTCTGCTACTAGTTACAACTGAGTAGCCCCAACAAGGCCAGCATCTGCTCCATATCAATATTAAACCTCTAGGAGACTTTATGATATGCTGCAGGCACAAATACAGACAGGATGCTGATGATGTGTGTTGCTCTCTATTTGAAACAGACACTGACTCCAGTTATCATGGAAACAGAAAGATGTGGTTGAAGAGAAGCTGGTTCAAATGGTTCTCAGAGAAAACAGTTATGCCCTCCAGCACTGAGGAGCATTTAAAGCAAATTCCTGGGAGAGCCTTGCAGTTGATAGGACCCTTCTAGCAGGTGTAGAGAAGTGCAAAGATATGTGATTGCTTGACTCTGTTTGGTAGCGTCACATTAATGAAAGAAATATGTTCATCTATCATCTTAAAACAAGTATATAAACCTTTGTTCTTGAAGTAAAGGGGCTGAGTGCAACCATGCATGTCTTCTGAAGTTAGTTTACAGCAAAGCCTTACAGCCAGGAGGGCCAGGAGTATCCTTGGGTGCATCTGAAGAGCATGGTCAGCAGGTTGAGGGAGGTGATTGTTCACCTCTACTTGGCCCTAGTGAGGTCCCATCTGGAGTGCTGAGTCCAGCTCTGGGCTCCTCAGTATGAGAAAGACATAGAGCTCCCAGAGACAGTCCAGAGGGTGATAAAGACGATTAGGGGTCTGGAGCATGTCTCTTATGAGGAGAGCCTGCAGGAACTGGGCCTGTTTAGTCTGGAGAAGACTGAGAGGGGAATTCATTAATGAATATGTCTCAAGGGTTGATGCCAAGACAATGCTGCCAGACTCTCTTCAGTGGTGCCCAGCAACAGCACAAGGAGCAACGGCCATAAACTAAACTACAACAATTTACATCTCAACATGAGGGAGAACCTCACATTTGAGGGTGGAACAGGCTGCCAGGGAGGCTGTGGAGTCTCCCTCTCTGGAGACATTCAGAACCCACTTGGACATGTTCCTGTGCCACCTGCTGCAGGTGACCCTGCCCTGGCAAGGGAGCTGAACCAGATGATCTCCAGAGATGCCTTCATGCCCTAACAGTTCTGTGATTCTGTGATTCTGTAATTCTAGTCTGACAGTCTAAGATATGATGAAATTGTAGCTTACAGTAATTTCACGAATACAAGCCGCAGTAATTAGACAAAAATTTTGGTGGAAACCCGGAAGTGCGGCTAATATTTGGGTGCGGCTAATTTATGAACAAAAATGTGATATCTGCCCTTACCTAGTATCATACCAGTCCAGTCCCGAGCCGAAACAGTTTGAAATCCATGGTTTCCCGTTGTTCCGATGATGAACCAATCAGAGAACAGCTTATTGCCTGCCTGTGGATGGCGGCGTTACTGAGGGGCAGGGGTTGTTATCGGGGTGAGTTACCTCGGCGAGTTACCTCGGCAGTTCGATAAAAGTGTGTGATATTTCTCTGTACTTTTTAAAGTGTTTTCAGTCTTGTGTGGCTGCGGGGCTGGCTGGGCTCGCAGGGAGAGGGCTGGGGGAGCCTCTCTCCCTGCAGGGAGAGGGATGAAGCGGGCGATCGGCTCGCAGGGAGAGGGCTGGGGGAGCCGCTCAGCCTGCAGGGAGAGGGGTAGAACGGCCGCTCGCCCCGCGGGGCTGCGAGGGCTAGAGCGGCCGCTCGCCCCGCGGGGCTGCGAGGGCTACAACGGCCGCTCGCCCTGCGGGGCTGCGAGGGCTACAACGGCCGCTCGGCCCGTGGGGCTGCGAGGGCTACAGCGGCCACTCCTGTGCCAGCACGGAGATGTGGCTCCGCTCGGAGCTCAGCTGCCTGCCCGCGCGGCTGAGCGGCTGTTTAAAGGCAACGCGGATCCATTGGGAATGCTCGCAAAATGACCACACTATTGTTCCTGTCTTTTTCGGCTTGTAAATAAAGGGTGTGTCTTTTTTCACTTGGAAACAATGTTTCCGAGGTCGGCAGTAAGCCAGTAAGCCCCGGCAATCCCGCGATTGTGTTACTAAATGACGACTTTGTGAAAGTTCGCGGCGAACTAAAGTGCGGCTAATATTCCGGGTGCGGCTTATTTATTGACAAAGACATCAATGTTGCCAACACACCGGATATGCGGCTTATACTCCGTGCGGCTTGTATTCGTGAATTTACTGTACTTAAATCACAGCATTACATGAAATAGCAATTGTAGATTGCTTCAGTTTCGAAGTATGCAAAGTACTAGATTCACTAAAACAAGAAGTTTTACAAACCCTTGATGTAAGTAGAGGGCACTGCTGCAATAATAGGTCATGCAACAGCACTTAGGCTTGTAGTGGTAGGACTCCCATTTTCCTTTCCCCCATCACAGCATCCCTATAAAATGTTATGATCCACCCCGTAAAAAATCCACCCTGTAAAAAAGTCCATCCACTGCTCTTCCATACTTCTATTGATCTGCAGATCCAAAAGGAAATCTGCATTTTCCCACCTCTTAGGTTCAAACCTGAGCTTTACCTTATGCTTTTGTCTCTACTAAGGCTCAACGCATCAGGCTTTTCCCAGTTAAAAAAAAAAAAAAAAAAGTTTGCAATGAGTGGCAGCAACAAAAAGAGTCAAAACAGAATATCTTCATATTAAATGTCTTTTGGATAAGTTATTTTTCCTTCTGCAGCTATTTTATATACATGGAGGGTTTTTGTTAAATCATTCTTCTTTCCTGTCTTGTCTTGTCATCTCAGTGACTTCTACCACCATGTGAAGCATTTTTTTCTGAGGCAGATTATGATGAGCCCAGAGGGCCCCCTTAGATTGTGGCCATTTTAGCGGTGTGGGAAGTTCAAACCCAGAGGTTGCTTTTTGTGCTATTGGTAAATACTCTGCATGCATGATGTGATGCCACTTCATGCAGAAAAGTGTAACCCACCGTCCTTGTGTTTTATGGCATCACTTGCTTCTGCTTTGTATTTATTTTGTTATTAATGCTGGCTGCTTTCCAATAGCTTCTGGCCACAGTGACTGCTGCAATCTTTTGTCAGCTAAATCAGACACAATCTGCAGACAGAAACATATTATCGTGTACATCATTTTCAAATAAAGCAATGCACATGCAACACACTGTTTTTTTATCTGGAGGTGTACTGAATTAAATCGAGAATGCTGTGGAGCCCATCTAAAATAATAGCTGTAAAAAGTCATAATAAGATGATATATCATCTGGGTTTCAAATAGGATAAGACTTTAAATTGATAGTCACTAAAAGAAGTCGTGTAATTGAACATGACTCTCCATTTCTTGCCCCAAAAACTAGTTTAGGGAACATGTAAGATTAGAGGGTTAAAATAATAGACAAATACCTATCTTTTTCAATGATTAAAAATAGGCTGTGTAAAACAACAGAAGTCTTATGGTCTGTGAGAAACCTCAGTGATTTGGGAGTTGATAATATTTTTATTAGTCAATGAGTATTTTTTCTTTGGTTGTCATGGAACTGATGTTGTGCCTCCATGGCTTCAACAACCTTTTCTCTGGCATTGATGAATGCAATGTCCCTGCCCTTACATCCATTCAGAAAACTGCTAGACAGATGATAATTTTCCTCATCCATGGCTTTGACTTCCTTCTCTCCTCTATGCTCTTTTGCCTAGAGCTCAAGCTGCTTGTCATTTCTTACACCCACCAAGGCCTGTCACTGCCCATCCTATCATCAGATATTTAGAAATACCAAACAGATATTTACTTGGGGTAAAAAGACATTTGTTTCAAAACCTAAACCTCAAGGAAACTTCAACTGTTTGTTTCTAGGAAAGTTTTCTGAAGGCCACTGGATAGGATCTCCAGAGTTTGGAACACCACTGGAGAAGTTAATTCAATCTACTGAAATTCTTGCCCTTTCTGACAGCAGGCAGCTCTAAGTATTTGTTTTAGAGCTTTTCCAGTCAGGTGTTGATTCATAAGCAGTGAGGAGGCAATGGCTCATGCACATTGTGCTATGACCCACAGCAGTCAGCCCAGCCCCAGCGCATGCCTGCTGGGCAGCCTGACCCTCTCACACCCTTGTGCGCTCCCAGACTGTCAAGGGAGTGCCTTGGCTTTGTGTGTGGAGGGCACTCTGGCCCCTTCTCTTGGGAGCAAATCATGGAACAACAAATGGCACTTGTTCTGAGCCCAGACACAGGGACAAGCAAAGTCTAGGTGAGTAAAGCAATCAGTATATGCCTGTGATAGCATTGACATGATCTCAACTAACCTGTGCTGATGGATGAAAGTGAAGTAAAACCAGAACCAATATTCTAAGAGCAAGGAGTGCCAGTGAGGGAGATGGGATGCCTAAGTATGTGAAGCAGGGCCCCAGAATCAGATATTGCTTGGTGTTGCAGGAGCTTCAGCATGGTTCCTACATGCTTTCAGTATTTTTTGCTTAAAATATGTAGTCATTGGTCCCATCCTTTAAGTCTGTGTCAGATGGAAGATTTAGACCCATGAAAGGCAACATCTGTGAACAGAACCTTGTGTGCTGTGCTTGGGTACTGCAGCTCAAGGAAGGTGGCAGATTACACACCACAGTGAGGGCCACTGGCTCCCACCATACTTTTAGGGAAACTCTGGAAACCATGAACATTTGATGGTATGAAGGGTGGGGGAAGACAGGGCAAGAGATGCCAGGCACACCTGCTTGTGGGAATAATAGAATGGTTTGGGTTGGAAGGGACATTAAAAATGATCCAGTTCCAGCACCTTTGCCATGGGCTGATACATCGTCCACTAAAACAGGCTGCTTGAAAATTCATCCAGCCTGGTCTTGAGGCTGATTTAAAGTGTACCATGGCTTTTGGTAGGGGTTTAATCTTACTATTACTGAATTCCCAACCTGTTTGCAGATCTGAAGCACAATGATGCTGTGAGCAGAAGGGGTCTCTGCCACCATTGCCCAGGCTGCCAAGGTT